>NC_056740.1:432588468-432940968 GCF_019279795.1 Protopterus annectens | reverse complement strand
CAAAGTAAACTAGACTCTTATAAACATAATAATAAAGAAAATATTATGGACAAGAAAGTTATTGAAGAAATAAACAAACTAAATGAGAAATACAAAGAAATTTTAACTCATAAAGTTAAAATAACTTTAGAGAAATACAAGTTTTGTCTTATTCAATAAGCCCCAAATACTTACATAGACTTAAAAATAAAACAAAAGATTGAATAAACAAAACCATATCAAAGAAATCTTTTCTCTAAGGAAAAGAAGAATGTTTCTAGTATACCAGAAATACTGGATGAATTTAGAAATCACTTTCACAAGATTAACCATAACAACATTAACATGGAACCTAAAGATAAAATAAAGGAGTTTATAACCACAAACCTGAATAAAAAGCTTAATAAACAACAGATTAAACTATTGGACAAGAGTATTTCATATACAGAAGTTATTACACAAATAAATAAGCTTAAATCAAACAAAGCACCGGGTAATGATGGTATTATACCAGAGATATATAAAATCCTTTCTAAAACTACATATTCATTAATACATAAGGTTTTATTCTGGCCCAAACTGAGTTAATAACCCCCATCTTGGCAATATACATTTATTTCACCAATTTTAAAACCTAATAAAGATCCAACTAGATGTTCTTCATATCGACCCATCTCATTACTTAATGTTGATTATAAAACGTTTATGAGTATTTTTGCTGATAGATTGAAGACAATTATGCCCGGCATTATAGACATAGATCAGACGGGCTTCATTGTAAATAGAAATACTTTTGATAATATAAGAAGAACTTTAACATTAATTGATTTTGCAAATAGGAAAAAGAAAGATTTAACACTTATTAGTCTTGATATAGGTTCAGCATTTGATTCAGTAAGTTGGGACTATCTGTTTACCTTACTGAAATGCACAAATTTCTCTGATGCATTTGTAAATTTAATTGAGCATTTATACAAAGGAACTGGCTTATATTAAGGTAGGAACATATGTTTCACAAAAATACCCATTCTTAAAGGTACAAAGCAAGGATGTCCACTTTCTCCACTATTATTCACTTTAGTAATGGAGCCTTGGGCTAATTTAATTAGAAACAGTACTGACATAGAGGGTTTTGAAATAGAAGAAAATACAACATCAAAATTCAACTTTTGCAGATGATGTTCTAATTACATCAGCAGGATCTAATTCTTCTATGCAGTCTTTATTTGATAAATTGATGAATTTTAAAAGTATTTCTGGTTTAATAATCAATGAAGGAAAAATTAAAATACTACCTATATATACACGAAAAATACTCTCATTAGTGATTTTACTAAATATGTACCCAACTCAGGTCAGATAACTTATTTAGGTATAATACTATCTAAAGATATTAAATCTATTATATATAATAACTATAATACCTGTTTTCTTAATATACAAAATCTTTTAATACCTGGAATAATATGTTTTTACTATGGAGGAGAGACTTACAATTATTAAAATGATAATATTCCCCAAGATTTTATACTTAATACAATCAATAATACTTTCACCTACAAAAATAACTATCAAGAAACTGAATACACTAATGTTAAATTTCTTATGGGCACCTAATAGACCTAGGATTGCATTAAAGAAACATACTAATAGCTGGTCTCAAGGGGGTATTTCTTTTCCAGACTTTAATTTATATATTATCTCTTCTATTATAAAAGTTATTACTTTATTAATAGATCGGTCATATGTCAAAATGGAAAGATTATTGGGAGCTAATTAGTATGCACTCCATAAAAATCTCCTTAACACATAAAAATATGATTATAAATAACTCCATGTTGTGGTTGCTAAAGGAATTTTGTACTTCACCTATTACACCTAAACATATGGTCTGTTACCCATTAAATATTATTATTAGTTATCGTAACTTTATATTCATGCACCCTAAGTATAGGGAATGGAATTTTATTGTATTCCTATAATTTATACTCAGGGTATGCTTATGTCATCTACTTCTGAAGGAGCTCATTTAGCTATAGATAATAATCTAAAGTACTGGTATCAGCTGATATCTGATAATAAAGTTAAAAATCTAGATTTCTTAAAACAAGAATTTGATCTAAGAGAAACTTGCTGGTTAGAGGTTCAGATCTTTAGACAACATCTCATTGATAGAATAGATCTAATGTCTATAACAGTTAAAGAATCTATTCCAAAACTGATTGATTACTTGATAATAAATTTACAGCATAAAGTTTCTGATAAAGGTAAACTTTCATATATACATAAAATTATCAGACAAGAAACTTTTTACAATGTAGATTCATACTGGAATTATTTCACCTCTATTAATGGGGACCCACCAACTCAACAAGATAAACAATATATATTGGAATCTGCTTATAGAACTACATCTTCCATTGTCTGGAGACTTTATACATGGAAATTTTACATAGATCTTTTATACACCTTTGATGATGAATAAAATTAATAATAAAGATAATCTATGTAAGAGATGTAATGTAGAAATTAATGCTGACTGGGCTCATATGTTTTATGACTGTATGAAGTTGAAAGAATACTGGAAGTCAATTAATGAATTTTTGCAGGCTCTTTTTACAGATAATTTAATTATTTCTAAGTCTCTTATATTATTCAACACACCTGTACCTCAATGTGTTAAAAGATTAAGCTTCCCTTGTTATGGTCTATCCTAGCAGTGGCTAGGAAAATAATAACTAGAAATTGGATTTCAGATACACCTCCTTCGTTCAATGAATTTAAAAATGTTATGAATATAATGTGTCATATGGAAATAAGCACAATTAGAATGAGAACAACTAGAAAAACATCACATTTTATTGTATGGGATAATTTACAAAATTTGTTAAAAAAATTCTAATTTCAATAGCACAGTATTTTAGTTTAATTAATTGATCTGATTGTAGTGGATGTCTTTGTAAATACTTTAGTTGTTTTGTTGAATATTATAATAATACCTATTTTTAATTATTTGTATAAAATTGTTATGATATTTCTCTTATATGTTAAAACAATAAACTTGTTTTGAAAAAAAAAAGAAGTCATGTAACTGAAAGACTGGTGTGTCTTTAAGGGTTCATTTGCATGTATACCCATGGGCCTTCACTATAGAAGGTTGAAGATATTAAGAAGTGAATATTCTAGCTTGGCTGGGTTATTCTTGCAGTTTTTACTGTAAAATTAAATTTACCATTCAGTTTCTTCTTTCCTTCATGCATTCATTTGGGGTCACAGGGGAGCTGGAGATTTTCCAAGTGGCCAGTGGGTGTATAAGGCAAAGAATGAAGTCCACAGGACATTGGCACATTGCAGACCTTCTGTTCCCTTCATTATAGGGAGCAGTGGATATGATACAAATAACTAAGTGCACAGGATACATAGATTTAGACTGTTACTAGGCTAACGACCCAAGGGCCCTTTCTAAGCCTAGCGAAGTTTTCCCAAAATAATAATGATGTCCTGCATCCAAATAGGACATTGAGAGCCAGGCATTTATAAGCTACCTCTGTCCATAAGGGACGTGGGTGTCAGGCTATATATCTCCAGCACAGACAAAATTCAGGTCCCTAGACCTTGTATTTATGCTATGTTTTGACTTACAAATAAATGTAGGAGATTCATAAGTGTGGAGTTTGTGAATGCCTTGTAAGCCAGGCATAGATCACCCCTCAGCAATCTATGGGAGACTGAGTAGAGGGAAAGGGATTTAAGGTGCTCTACATAAGGCAGGTTTGTTATGTCTTGTATTCTTTTTGTAAGGAACTTTTGAGATCGCTTTAATTGCTGCATTTGGCTGGTCAGGGACAGACCAAAGGGAGGATTGTACTTTATGATTGGTTTGATAAGGGTGGAGTACAGTGGGATAATGCCCTATTTGGACCTAGATACCATGCCCTTACCTATAAGTTGTACAACATAAAATGATTTCCTCACCACTGTGGCCACATGGTGGTCAAAGGTAAGGCTATTGTCTACATGTATAACCAGATCCCTGACCACACTGGATTGACTCTTAGGGGTGTGTTATCAACATGGTAGATAAACAAAGTTCCTTTTACCAGATCGCAGATGCAATTCGTCGAATGTGTCTTGATCGAACTGGCAAGAGCAAAAAGGCAAAATAACAAAGCGGCTTTTCAGCGAATTCTTTCCCTGGGAAAGAATCTGCTTGGCCGCTTTCGTTACTTTGAAATTTTCGGCACTGTAGTGCGATCTCGGAGTTGGTATATTTAAGTAGGGGGTGGGGGCACAGCCCCCCACATCAGGGGGTGTGGGGGATGAAGCCCCCCACATTATGTAATGTTTTAAAGTATTTTTTTTTATTTTGGAAAAATCGCTGTTCTGAGGTTTCGACGTTGTAAGCTTTCGCTTACATGGGGTCGATTATTTATCTTTCTCTTTTCTAAGCGTGTGATAAGATAATATAGACCCATTAAACAGGATGGTTGATTTCCCAAAGGGTACAATTATGCATTTCTTAGCATTGAGTTTAAGACCATGGCTTTGGTACCATTTATTAGACAGAGAAAGACCTTCTTGAAGAATGCCATTGTCTGCGGAAGAGTTGTTGATAACCCTCAGCTTGCAATCCAAAAAACTTGCAAAATATGTCCATGAATCTGAGAAATTACTGTTTAAAACATAATTCAACTCCCAATATGCCAGTACTACGATGGCAAAGGAGGGGGGTACATGTTGCCCCCATAGCAACTCCAGTTTTCTGCTTCAATAGTTATTTTTCAAATGTTATGAAATTATTCTCCAACACTATCCCCATCAAGGTAGCCAAAGTAGAAATTTGTCATGTGTAAAGTCAATGTACTTACTCAAATACTCAGAAAAACATTCTATACCCAAGTTATAGGGGATCACGGAAAAAAGATCAACCACGTCAATAGTGACAAAAATGAGGTCTTCATTATATAAATTCTGATCAATATGCCCCCAAAAATCCTAAGAGTCCTTGATATATGTAGGATGTTGTAAAAGTACCTGCTTTGTGTGTTTGTCTATGTATTGGGCTATATAAAAAGTTTTAGAAGCTCTAACATCTACTACTGTTAAACTTCATGACACCCATGCACACGGGAACTGAAAGTTCGACTGCTGAGTCCTACACTAAGGCACTGTACGAGCACATCCACTCATGCATGAATCGTGCCATCCCAAATAGAACCAAGATGCTCTCCTCCAAAAAAAGGAAGCCAATCGGGTGGTCCCCTGCCATAAACAAACTTTACAACAAAAGGAAATAACTGTTGCAGAAAAGAGGAAAATCCCAGGATGCAAAAAACTCCATTACCAGCCTCAGTAAGAAGCTGAGATCCCTCATAAAATCCTCCAAAGCTAGTTACAAAAATAAAATTGTCAAAGATTCCAAAGACAACCACAAGACATTCTATAACTATGTCAAGAATCTAAATGGCCATGCTCAGATCTGCTCTGAGCTACAACATTATGGCATTAAATATACTGATCCCAAGGATATTGCCAATATCCTGGCAGATCAATTCAGTGCCAACTTCACCCCCCTCTCACCCCCTAAATGGCCCATCTCAATACTGGAAGATTGCCAAATTCTGGTAATAACGGCCACACAGGTAAAAAACGCACTCTCCAAAGCTAAGAATACAGCATCCATGGGACCAGATGACATCTCGGGCTGTGTACTACATGAGCTACAAAATGAACTGGCACCTCACCTAAGTGTCCTGTTTAATCATACCCTCACCTCAGGCTTCGTGCCTACTGAGTGGCGCACAGCTACAGTTATCCCACTTCACAAGGGGGGATCCGCCTTGGATCCCTCGAACTACTGCCCCATCAGTCTGATGAGCTTGATCTGCAAGGCCATGGAAAGTATTATCATGGAATGTATAAACAAAGACATTGGCAAACTTAAAACACTGGACCCCACCCAGTTTGGGTTCGTGACGGGCCAATCTTGTCTCCTGAACCTTATTGACTTCTTCAAATTAGTCTCCAGAGCCGTGGACAAGGATAAGGCAGTCCACACAGCCTATCTGGACCTCGCCAAGGACTTTGATACCATCCCCCACTCTGGAATCATAGATAAACTTACTAAGCTGGGCATTAATCCCTATGTCACTCGATGGGTTGCCAACTGGCTTACTGACAGAACCCACACTGTAAAAGTAGCTAACTCCAAATCCAACTCCAGACAAATGACAAGTGGAGTACCTCAGGGTTCAGTCCTGGGACCTCTCTTGTTTGCCATCTACTTCTCTGAAGTGCAGGCCAACACTGAGGGACTCTGGCTAATAAAGTTTGCAGATGACTGCAACCCGGGAGCCATTACTGAATCCCCAAATGATGTGGATACTCTACAAAAGGGCCTTACAGAAACAGATGCTTGGTGCCAGAGCCATGGGCTCAAGCTCCATGCCAAGAAATGTATAGTTATCCCCTTTGGGAAAATAACATGTACCCGTGAATTATCACATTGGTGGCAGTACACTAAACACCGGAAGTGTGATAAGAGACTTAGGGGCACAGGTGGACAGTGGTCTCAACTTCAGTAACCACATCACCACAACAGTCAGGAAATTCTTCTATGTGGCACACCTCATCACTAAGGGCTTCTCATCCAGAAAAAAGGAGGTCATTGTCCCACTGTACTCATCCCTCATTAGACCCATTATAAAATACAACACCCCATTTGGTATGTACCTCTCAAGACATCTGCAACAACTGGAAAGACTGCAGAAATACCTCACTAAAAGAATCACAGGCCTAAAGCAGATACCCTATGCTGACCGCCTTAAAAAACTCCAGCTATACTCTGTCGCATATCATCTCCTCCGAGGCCTAACATACAAGGCCATGTCAAACCCAGAGCTGTTGGGCATGCTACACTTAAAGAAATCCCAATCCCTCAGAGCCATACACTCCAGGGATCTAAATCTTGTCATCACAATAAACAAAACATGCTGGAGGGATAGGTTCCTGACCCAGAGACTCCCCAGACTCTGGAATAGACTGTCCATACATGTCAAGCAGAGCGCCTCTTTGGCCCTCTTCAAAAGGAACCTTGATGATTGGATAGGAGAAAGGAAATTCACCCCGGGGATCACGTCAGTCGCCCTGCTAGACAGAGGTCCAGGGAAGTAAATAGTGTGGGAAGAAATAGCCAGGGAATTGTTATGGCTAGGCTTGTATAGGCCCTAGGGCTGATAGCCTAGTACCAACCTATGAACTAGACAAAGTGGGAGATCTCTTAGTCCCTTGTGTATTTTTGGTATTGCAAATACCATAGGGATTTTTGGGCAAGACACTTTTAGATATTGTAGTTCTGTGGTGGTAATTTGGTCATTTAACCTTAAGTCTTCTAGACACACATCCACCTTGTGATAAGCTATATTCATTTCATTAAGTGAAGATTCCTCATATGTGTCAGTAAATAAGATGGAAAACATTTTATTGATGTAGTCATTTTTGTTCATAATCATGACCTCCCCCCATCTGGTTTCATGATTCGGATGTTACCATTGTTGTTTGAGCAAATCAGACCCTGGTTAAGTTAAAGAAATCTACTTGATTGTTTTTTGATGTAATAACTCACGAATTTCACTTTCACACAGCTTTTCAAAGATGGAAATGACTGGTAAAGAGGGGGGGTATGAATGTGCTAGGCCTAGAACAACCTCTGTTAGGTGTACTACTTGTAGCAGTATCTTTAAAATAAAAAGCCAGATTGAGTTTCCTGGTGAATAACAAAGTTTATTAAAACTTCGTCAATTCTAGTTTTTCTACAGGGAACAAAGGTGAACCCCTTTTCAAATAAATTTGCACAAGTCTTTGTGATATTCACCTCACTATATACTTTAAAGTCCCGTTTAGTATTAAAAATAATTTTCAAGGCCTCTGCTTCTGAAAATGTATTTAACTCACCAGTATCCTGTAATTCTACAGAAAGTGGGTTCAGTGCTTCCCTCTCCCCCTCCGATTCACGTATTGACCCCTGTAATAAGTGTCCTGTCTATAACTGTTCTGAAAACCCTCCCTCTGGTTCCTCAGTCTCTCTGACCTCCTCAGAGGGGGGTGTGCTAAAGGGTCTGCCATCTCAGAGTAAGAAGGTGACTGGTTGTAAGATACAAGTTCAACTTTCTTTGCTTCATTTTCAACTTCACTGACAGTAGAGTTTGTTTTATAAGTAGGGGGTGGAGGGTATGCAACACCATTCAAATACTCTCTTTCATCTCTCATGAATTTTTTAACTTTTCTATCATGTATTTCTGTCATAGCATGGTCAGCCTTCACAAAAACATTAAAATACGCATCATTTTTAGAATCAAATAAATCCATATCCAAAGTTCTATCAATCCTATTAATAGTTTCATCAAGTTCTAGCAATTTTCTGTCATTATTTATCAGTACCTATAAAAGTTCACAGTTGTGCCTATTAAATAAGGCTAGAAGTTCCTTGTGTAAGGCAGAATCCTTTTCTAACCCAGAAGGAAATTTCCAAAGCCTCAGCCCCTTTGGAACATGTTCAACATAAATGCACTCTGCCAAATATTTATTCTCTAGTTGTAGTTTCCTGTATTTCAAAACAGCTTCTTCAAAAAGTTTTAATTGCTTATCCACCAACATGCTGCTTTCAGAAGCTAAAGCAGGTTCAAAAACACCGTTCATTGTGTGTTGTAAGCCATTCCTGTAAAGAGGAAGTGCCCTTATACAAAGTAGTTTCTCCCATTGGACCACGCCTCCTGCCACTCGACAGGATCTGCGAACCTGCTTGGTTCTCCTCCCTTGAAGGTGGTCTTTGTGCTGGTGTGATGTCATCCCCCCTGGAACCATTTGAAGTGGCTGCTCTTCCGTGCCTCTGTTGGCAGCCCAAGAAGGAACTTTTGTTAAAAGCTGATTAACCAAGTCTGTTAAATTAGTACAACAAAACCAGGTTCTGTAGAAGTCTACTTTGATGTAGATGAAAGTGCTTAACCAAATACTTATGGATTTGTTGTACTAAATAAAGAAGAGTTTTTTTATAACGAATTGTGGAGCAGTAAGTGAGTCCTGACACTCAGTGCAGCGAACGGAGAGTGGGTGCAATTGTTTTCTGTGTTGACTTTCGCTGACAGAGTCTATTTTTACAAATCTGTTAAATCATTAACTGACTTTTGTAGTTCACGAACTGTAGTGTGAAAATGCTGGTCCCTAGTCTCACTGTTTTCCATAAGGCACAAACTGGGAAATACAAACGAAACACACCGACCAGTAAAAAACAAAGAATAACCATGAAACTGGAACCACACCAATGTATTTTAATTCAGCGCTTTTGTCTTCACAATGCAAAAGACTTAATCAAGGACATTCTGGCATTGAGCCCAGGTGCCTGACAGGCATTGGTCAAAATTTGCCATTTCAACTCTTCATACTCTAAGAATTCATCCAATGCCCCCCAGGTTCCAAATCTGCCTGGTCTATAGCACAAAACTTAAAATCGTGTAGGATACTCATTAATATGTTTAAACAGGGCATTGTTTACATTCTTATGTTTGATATCGTACAAGTGCTGGTACACCCTTTGTCTTAAAGCCCTTTTGTTTTTTTCTACATAGAACCCTGCACAAGAAGTGCAGACTGCTATATATACCATGCCCTTGGAATAGCAGTAATATTTATTATCAGGGGTAATGCTACAATAGTTCTTAATGGTAATTTTCTCCTTGTCACCCATCCACAGGCATTGCAGACATCTCCCACACTTAAAACTACCACTCTGTTACTTCTCTTGTTTGTCTTTCTAACATACCTTTTAAAGAAATTTCCTTTTTGTACACAATTACTGGTTTGTCCCCCAACACCCACTGACATTGGTGTCCATATTAAAAATTCTCCAGAATTTTACAATGATGTTCCGGATCTCTGAAAAGTTTAAACTATACAGCATGTCCCTGTGTTCCTTGCTAAAATTGAAATCTTTATATTTTTTATGACAATTTTTTATAATTATCATTTTTATGCACTATGTTCATTTTTATTAATATGGCGTTTTGTGCTGTCATTTTTTATATTTGTTTCTTTCTTTAAATACGTCAACTGTAATGGGTAAGATGTGATGTAATGGGTTATCAACCACTGAATGATTTGGGTAATGTATTTAAGGAGTAATTTAAATGAGGAGTGTCATTCTGAAGAAGTCAGTGATTTTGATGAAAGCGCTAAATAAACTGGTCCAGTTATTACATTTGGAGTGCTGGTGGAGTCTTTCTTTGTGGCACCTCCATCTTTTTAGGTTCATTGGTGGTTCAGTGTATTCTTACTCTTTTGTAATGTCACAGTTCCTGTACCATTCTGACTGGCATTTAGGGTTCTGGCATTTGCTTGCATACTACAGCTGGCTTATTAACAGCATCATTAACCAGTATCTTGAGCATTTTTAAGGGTTTTTTATCTGTTTGTAGCTCCATTCCCAGACTACATCTTACTCTTACAGTTGAGCTGATAAAACTGCAAAAATCAAGGGTAAGTAAGAGGCTTTTCAAGAACTGCTGAACTGTTTCAAAAATAGTTGCGTTTTAAGTCAGAGCACACACAGAAAACCTGGTATACATCGAATAAGAAGTTTTCTTAAAGGCATGACTATCACCAACATATTAAATACAAACTTTACAGGATGCCACACTATTCCTAAATCCCCATGTATTGCCTGCTTGTCATCAAGCTTTAATATCTGCAGTTACTCTTGCATCTTCTGTATTAGACTGCCATTTATGTGGTTATACAGAAAAAACAATCAGTAAAAACTAAATGAAAAGTCCAGCCAAGCTAGAACTTCCACTGAGTAACCTCTCAAACCTCTTGTATCAGAGGCACATGGGATATATGCAAATGACCCTTACAAACATCAAGTGTTTTGGTTATTGGGCGATTCTGAATGCCCATGACTTTGTCATTTTAATGGACAATTTCAGGCCAATAAAGCCGAACCCCACTAGGTGTGGATATGTATATTTCAGCCTTGTTATGACATCATCAGCACAGTATAAGGAGAGTGTTTGACTAAGCATAAGAAACCCAGGGCTGTTATACCCAGCTGATGTCCATTATCATTAGGGTGACTGCAAAATATCACCAAAGGATGAGCAAGCCTGGAACACAGTGCCACAAGAACTCCACCAGAATAATCAAAAACCTTTTATTGAGTGCTTTCGTCAGGTTGTAACCAAAGACTTCATCAGAATACAACAAAACTTAATACTTTCTTGTTAAATACACTAAAACCTGTGAGAAGACATGACATAGTAAGCCAATGAAACCTGTGAGAACACATGACATAGTAAGACAATGAAACTACTCATAACATTAAATATAAACAGACTTTCTCTAACGCATCACCCTTAAATTCATAGAGAAATTTTAAAGTGAAACAAAAAAAAACTGTTACCTAAAAAGTGACAGAAATGTTGTGGTAACATTTCAACAAACAGAAGCCATAATAAACAGCTCAAATATATAAAAACTAATAAAAACTATATAACATAAGAACGCAGCTTTAATAGGATAATACTGATGTTGTTGTTAAGACCGGGGGGGGGGGTGGCACAGGCATTCAACTTAATTTGCCAACATAATTCCCTGAATTCTAAATAATCTTCCCAGGGAACCCCTCTATGATCTATTTTGACCCCTTCAACAACAGCAAATAAAAAAATATGTTGAATATTTTTCCATGTGCTTATACAAGGCTTCATTTTTATTACCGTTTTTTATGTCCCTGTAATGCTCATAAATTCTGTCCCTTAACTTTCTTTTAGTTTTCCCAATATAGAACATATTACAGTGCTGACACAAGGCAGCATAAATAACCCCTTTGGAGTTGCACGAAAATTTGCCGTTAGGTTTTATGGTAGTATGGTTCAACTTCATCTGGTCACAATTCATGACCAAATAGCATTGAGAACAGCAGCCACATTTTTTAGTCGCAATAGTAGTGCTGCTACTTTCAAAAACATTTACCCTCTCAAGTAACTGCTTAATACTTGAACCTTTTCTAAACACTATTTGTAGCATGTCTCCCACCTGGTCTAAAATACCAGGATGACTCCAGAATAGCTGCCAGTTTTTCTTTAAAATAGTAATAATACTTCGATGGTCAGTGGAAAACTTAGTAAAAAAGGGACAGAAATATTTGGAGGGATCAGCAGTATTAGTATTACTGAGAGTACCTGTAACATTACCCACCATGTTAACCCCCAAATTAGGTAGAATGTTGTGATTATTTCTTCTACACACAATTTCTTTCTGTACTGTGGATATCAAACTAGTGGGGTAATCCTCTGGCCAAAAATATCTTGGTCAGTATTTCACACTGCAAAAGAAAATCCTGGTCAGTACTGACCATTCAGGCTATCCTCACGAATTGTCCTTTTACTATACCATGCTTTAGAGATTCAGGATGGTTACTCTCAAAATGTAATAAACTATTACAGTACGTAGGTTTCCTGTACAGATTACTTACAAAGCATTTCCTGTCACTATCTTTTCTAATATCAACATCTAAGTAGTTGATACCATCTTAAATCAGTGGTGTTGTTTAAATAATCAATAAAAGTCATAATGTCTTCCCCTGTATCGTTCCACAAGAAAAACAAATCATCAATGTAATGCAAGTAAACTGTCCATTTGTTGGCAAACTCTGAACTAAACAAGTATTTCCTTTCCCACACAAGCATAATGATGTTTGCAAACACGGGGGTACAAATGGCCCCCATGGCAATGCCTGTCTTCTGTAGGAAATACTGCCCTTCAAAGTAGACAACATTGCTTTTCAATAATAATTCCATAAGGGTCACTAATGTTGCCACTTCACTGTTAGTGAACATTTTACTGTCATACAAAAACTCCTCAAACCACTCCAGACCGGTGGTGTGTGGAATAACATTGTACAAATTAGTAACATCCACTATCAAAAAACTCACATTATCATGAAATACTGCACCATTCAATTTGTCCAGGAAATGCCAGGAGTCTATGCAGATGTGCTTTTCTCCTTTTAATATATTTCTGAGAGTAAAATCAATATATTTTCTCAAAGTGTGGGTTTTTGAGCCAGCTGCACTCACAATTGGTCTCATATGAGGGTTGTAGTAACTCGTGTATCTTCAGAATTTCGAAGATACTAGGGACTTTTGGGTGTTTATTAACAAGAAATTCCAATTGACCCAGATCCAGTTGCCCTTGGTCACAAAGATCTTGTAAAGCCACATCTATCCTGTAATAGAACAGATTAACAAAATGCCGTTAAACCTCTTCATATGTGGTTTCATCAAACAATAAAAAATTTATTCTTTCTACATATTCTTGTTTACACATAACTACTCCCCCCCCCCCCCCCATCGGGTTTCATGACTCTAACTGTCTTGTCCTTACAAATGTCTGAAAGCAATTTCCTTTCAGCCTCAGTTAAGTTGTCACAATTATTTTCACTAGGTCACTCAACAGAGCTCTGAAATCAAATTCACAAATTTGGACCTTAAGTTGTTTATTAGAAGCCTGAATTTTAAATTGCTTTTCAACAATGTTAATGCTTTTGAACAGTGTTCTAGTCTACTTAGGAAAAGTATATACAACTCCCCTGTACATTTCTGTCTTACACTGTTTGAGCTCACTTGTCTGTATCTTCAAATTCCAGTGCTTTGAAATTATCTTCATTGATAATATTATGCTTTGTCTATGTGTCTAGTTTAGATTCAACATTTTGCTTGACCTTCATCTCAGTGTCTGTGATGCAATATCAGAATGAATTGTGTCAAGTATTTTTTACTTTTCTTTTGTTTTAATCACTTGATCAAGTCTTGTCACTTTAATAGTATACACAAACAACTGATTTTTATGTTTCTGAATCACAACATGCAAATTCTTTTGAACAAATTTGTCTTTCATTTTGCACATTTTTGAAAAGTGTTCTTTCCAATACAGAATCTAAAAAAATTGCAATAACAACATAGTGGATCAGTGGAAAGCTGTCTGCCTTACAGCTCCAGGGACTCTGATTCTCTCCTGACTTTTGATTACTGTGTAAAGTTTGCATATCCTCCCTGTATCTGGGTAGGTTTTCTACAGGTGCTCTCATATATTAAAATATCATATTTACCCTTTCCCTTGAGGTCCAGGTAATGGCTGAGAAGTGTCTGTAGATCATCCAATTTACCAAGTTAACAATGATAAAATAAAACAAACAAGTAAATAATAAATAATGAAACAATTAAACAAGTCAATTTAAAATGTTTAAAAGCAGGACAAAGCTTTCTGTCACATGTATGACTACACCCAGTACATGAAGCCTGAATTTCAACTGCACAGTATTTTCTGTGCACCTCATAGGTCTTTCTTGCCTCGATTACTGTTACAGTGCATCTTCACGTGGCTCTCTTTTTAATATACATGAGTGTTATATTGTGTTCTCACTTTTTTTTTATTTTTGCCTTTTTATTGTATATCCATTACTGTTAATTCTTTGCATTGTGCACTACCAACTTCACTATCTCTGCACACAGCCACAGTTTACATAGGTTCAGGTCTGACTCTGTTAAGGTATCCCCTTGTTTCATCATTTCTTATACCATAGCCTGTAACTTCCTCTTATTAATGGTCATAAAACTCACCAAATTCACATACTTTGTCTCAGTTCTTTAGCTCTGTAACATAGACATCCACAGCATCTGTATGACTGTGTGCCCCTTTCTGTACTACAGTAATTAATAGATGCATTTCTAATTGTTGTTGTTCTTTCTCCTTTTCAAGAAATTTTAAATGAGTTAATACCTTTAAGAACTCTTTCCCAGCAACATGCAAGAATATGGTATACTGTAGCTTTTCAGACTTGTTGACTGTTCTGTGGTAGTCAGAAATTAATCGAATTTCTGGATCCACAGCATCTAGTTTTCTGTTTTTTTGCCTAACAGTGAGAGAATTACTGATTGTTGCAGTTGAGGCATGTTTTGCTGTAAATTACACCTGTACTTCTAAATATTCAGACTCCTGAAAAAAAGAAGTTATGTCTTACCATAACGTTCCATCTGTATTGTTGATCCTCGTTCAGTCATTATGCATGGGTATCGGTTCTGAGCTCAGAACCGAGTCGGCCATTTTCCAAGCTCGCATCAGTGTCAAACTCTCGAGCTAAACTCTTACCCACAATCCCCCTTTCCCTGTTACCTCAGATTGAGTTTGCAAGTCAAAGAACGTAGAGGCTACCTCTGGTCAAATAACCTAAGAGAACCGGATGGTGAGATCCACTAGAAACCACAGGAGGGGGAAGGAGGGAGGGTCGTAATGACTGAACGAGGACCAACAATACAGATGGAACATTATAGTAAGACATAACTTCTTTATCTGATATTGTTAATCCTCGTTCATTCCTTACGCATGAGACAGAGTCCCCAGCTACCTCTATTCCAGGGAGGCTCTCATGGAAGGACATTCCTGAGCACCATAGAACTGAAAGCTGCACATCCCCTGGAGGCCAAATCCAATTTGTAATGATTGATGACGGTATGAGGCGTAGCCCAAGTTGCAGCTGCACAGATGTCATGTAAAGAAGCTCTGGCATGGAAGGCAGCAGAAGTTGCCATCAACCTTGTTGAATGAGCGTTCATGGTAGTAGGCAAGGAGATATTATGTTGTGCATAAATAAAGGTCTCACAGTCCTTCAACTGTCTAGCTAATGTGACTTTAGCAACAGCAGATCCTAATCTAGGTCCAGAAAAGGCCAAAAATAACTGGTCAGATTTGCGAAAGGGTTTAGTCCTGTTTAAGTAAAAATGAATTTGTCTGTGTATATCTAGGGTATGTAGGCAATGCTCTCCTCTGTTTGAATGATTGGGAAAGAAAACTGGCAATTCAATGGCTTGATTAATGGATATTTCAGAGATCACTTTAGGGAGAAATGACTGATTAGTTCTCAGAGACGCTCTATCTCTATGAAAAATCAAGTATGGACTCTTTATACATAAAGCTTGAAGTTCAGAAATATGTCTGGCAGAAGTAATGGCGACCAAAAACAAGGTTTTCCATGACAAATGCTTGAGGTCGCAAGAAGAGGCTGGTTCGAAAGGTGATATTGTCAGAGCTTGTAGAACTAATGATAAATCCCATGGTTGAATAGGTTCTCTAAAAGGTGACTTCAGATGATTCACACCTTTTATGAAGGTCTTGCACAATTTATGGGACATAAGAGAGGAATCTTGGACACCCTCATGAAAATTAGAAATTGCAGCCAAATGAACTCTAATGGTAGAGGCCGATAGACCCGATTGAAACATGCCGGCCAGACAGTCTAGTATTATCAACACTGGTGCTGAAAAGGGGTCTACTTGTTTATCTTTCAGCCAACAGGTAAATCTTTTCCACTTGCTCAGATAAGTAATTCTAGTGGAAGACTTATGAGAAATGAGAATGTCACGTACTGGTAAAGAAAGATCATTCTGCCTGGCAATCAAGGGAATTGGAGTAGCCAAGCCATGAGCTTCAGACTGTTTAAGTTGGGATGCATCAGGTTCTGTGGATGTGAGATCGACTCCGGGGTTGGATGGAAAATCCATGGTCAATCTAGTAGGTGAGGCCAAAGGAAGGGGAACCAAATCTGTCAAGGCCAATATGGTGCTATGAGGATCACCTTGCTCTTCAACTGACGGGCTTTCTTCAGAAACTGGGGAATGAGGGGAAAGGGTGGAAATGTGTAAAGAAGCCCCAAGGGCCAATCGTGGACTAGAGCATCCCTGGGTGACTGTCCCAGAGGGGGAATCAGGGCAAAGTAGTTGCTGCATTTGTAGTTTGTCAGGGATGTAAAGAATTTGCAGCAAGAATGGCCCCAGCTGTGGAAGATCTCCACCGCTATCAAGGGATTCAGGGACCACTCATGAGGTTGAAGAATGCACCTGCTGAGTCTGTCTACTATCATGTTGGGACTCCTGGGAATGTGCGTTGCTAGAAGAAAACTGTTGGTAGCCATCGCCCATTGCCATATCCTCATGGCCTCTCAACAAAGGGGGTAAGATTTGGTTCCACCTTGCTTGTTGATGTACCAGACCACCGCCATGTTGTCTGACTGAATCGCAATTGTCCCAGATGGCAGCAGGGGATGGATTGCTTGCAACGCCAGAAGCACCACCCTCAGCTCTAGAACATTTATATGCAGATGGGCCTCCAGTTCGGACCAAGTGCCTTGGACTGTCTGTCCCTGACATAGCCCCCCCCCCCCACCCCGTCAGGGAAGCGTCTGCGGTCACTGTGGCCTTGGGTTGCTGGGGGGAGAAAGGGCGAGACCATTGTGAAAGATTGTGTGTCATTCACCAATTTAAATCCTGTTTGCACCTGTGGGTTACTCAAATCATGGCTGAAAGAGGATGCTGAAAAGGATACCATTGGGTGAGCAGTAGCCATTGTAGAAGCCTCATTTGAAACCTGGCCAGGGGAAAAATGGTGATGGAGGCTGCCCTGGAACCCAACAGCTGTAGAACCGAGTGAGCCGTGGATTGTTCCTTTGAAAGGATTGGAATTAGTTGTTGCTTTATCCTTAGAGTTCTGTGCTCTGGAATAGCAGCTCTGCAGTTTTTTGTGTCCAAGATAACCCATATGAACTCTGTAGACTGAGATGGGGTGAGATTGGATTTTTGCCATTTTATGGTTATGCCTAGCCTTTGTGCAGTGAGGAGAGAGTATGTCAGGGCTTCTTCCAGTAGATGTCTGGTGGAGGCAGAAATGGGCCAGTCATCTAGGTATGGAAAAACCTGGAATCCTTGAAGTCGCAAATGAGCTGTGACAACTGCCATGCACTTTGTGACCACTCTGGGGGCTGTAGAGAGTCCGAAGGGCAGTACTCTGAACTGGTAGTGACTGGCTCCCACACAGAAGCGCAGAAATCTTTTTGATGACCTGTCCACGTTTATGTGGTAGTACGCATCTTGAAGATCTATAGAGCACATCCAATCGTCTTTTTCGAAAAGCAGGAGGATAGACTGTATAATGACCATCTGGAATTTTTGTACTCTCACAAACTTGTTCAATACACTGAGATCCAAAATTGGTTTCCAGTCCCAGGTTTTCTTTGGCACCAAAAATAGTCTTGAGTAGAATCCGGATCCTATCTGGTCTGGAGGGACCATTTGGATGAGACTCTTTCTTAGCAGCTTTTCTATCTCTAGTGCTGCTTCTTCCCTTTGACTGGGTGGAACGTTGGGAAGATTTTTTGAAGGGACAGGACAAAGATCAAAGGGGATATGATAACCTCTGGTTATAATCCTTTGTACCCAGGAATCAGTGGTGATGGTTAGCCAGGCAGAAGGGTACAAGGTGAAACGTCCCCCAACCACCTCCAGAGGAAAGGAGTTGGGCCGCTCTTCAGGAGCGCTGGTAGGACTGACCAGGGAAAGAATCCCTTGAACCCTGGTTACGCGGACCCCCTCTGCCCCGAAAGGAGCGTCTTCCCTGTGAGTTTCCCCCTCTGCCTCTGGGGGAGAACTCAGCATGTGTGTCACAGAAAGGACCCTGAGATTTCTTGAACCATATCTTCCCACAATTTTGGTTTCGGGAAAAAGCACGTTCAGGGGAAGAATAACGGACGCCTACAGCAGAAAGGGTTTTACCATCCTGTTCACATCTGGCCAGTGTGCTTTTAACTTTGGGCCCAAACAACGAAGAGGCCTCAATGGGGGCATTAAGAAAAGAAGACTTAAAGGGTTCCGCGAAGTTGCACAAGCGCATCCAGGCGTGTCTTCTCAAAACCGCAGCTGAACCCACTGCTCTAGCTGCTCCTTCTGATGAGTGAGATATCATTCGCATGGAGAAGTTAGATATAGATTCAGTGGTGGCCAGCTGAGAGGCCACTTTGTCATGGACCTCATCAGACACGGCACCAGCCAAGGTCTCAGAGAGCTCAGAAACCAGATCCCTTTGAAGCCTGGTAAAATGTGCCATATATTTCAGGGACCTGATAGCAAAGATCGCTGAAGCAAGGGTGTGCTTCCCTATCCTGTCCAGGGCCAGGGACTCTTTGTTAGGTGGATGGACAGTCCGGCTTTTTTCTTCTTCCAGATCCTTTTTTGTTGCGGCCACCACCACCAAAGCATCCACAGGAAGACCTTTGGACCAATGGGGATCTGAAGCAGGAGGGGCAAAATCTTATCTGGTCTCCGGGGAATAGCTTTGACAGTATCAGGAGCCTTCCAAGCACGCTGCATGATGAGCCAGACAAGTTCATTGGCAGGTGGAGTAACCCAGGAGGTAGGGAGCTGGGCATGAAAGGCCTGCAGGAACACAGATTCCTCAGAGGTCGGATTAGAGGACTGCCAAGTCACCTTTCTGTTTTAGGATTTCGAGGATATCACCAAAGGATACCTCAGAGGGTGACCGAGGGGATCCTTCCCCCTCCTCAAAATTTGTGTCTTCAGTGAGGGACTCCTCTGTGGAGTCCATGTGTTTCCTCTTACACGAACATTTCCGGTGGACCTCCTCAGCGGGAGAAGCTGGAGAAGACAGCGGAAAAAGGGATTCCTGAAGGAATATGTCCTGCAGCCCTTGCACCCGGTGTCCGCTAGGTGTGACTTGTGAAACTGGTGTACCAGAGGAGGGCGGAGGTATAGACAGTCCGGTATCACCAGCACCAGCGAAAGCCTTCTCCATTAGTTGGAAGGCTGGTCCACCCGAAGAGGAGTGCATGTCTAGGACAGGGGTCACCCCTCCCCTAAGTGGCTCAGCCTGCCGACCCGGAGTCCCTGGATGGCTGTGGTGCAGCAAACTATGCATGTCACAACTGACATCCTGGGTCATAGCAAAACTATCCTGCCACAAAGGCAACTGCTGTTCCTTAGTGAGATCCATAAAGGGAACTGCAGAAGGGGAAGACTGTGCTACGTTCATGGACTTCAAAGGAAATGCAGGAGGAGAAAAAGAAGGGGTCTTTGGAGATGGGTGATCACCTCCCAAGGAAGGTTAGTTCCTGAGGGGTGGGATACCTCTGGCCAAGAGTACCTGGTCCACAAGACGCAACACATCATGTTCAGAAAGGCTTCTAGTGGACCTCATGGAGACTGAGGGAGAAACAGGCCTATCCACAGAAGAGGCAGATTCGGTGCCTCTCTCATCCGACCACACCTAGCACAATGGTGCCAAGAGAGACTGGACTACTGTCGTCTGCACACGAAGTCATCGGTGCCGAGGTCATGGTCTGCATCGACACAGGGATCGGTGTCAAAGTGGTTGTCAGTGCCGAAGTGGGAACCGACAAAACTGGAGTCGACAATAAAGGTGTCGGTTCCGAGGAAGATCTCAGAGCCGACGTGGTCAAGGTCTGCTCTGACTGAATGGTCGGTGCCGATACAGTGGTAATGGTCTGAACTGAGGATGACCTCAGTGCTGATATATAGAAGGCTGCAGGAGAAGACGGAGCCGAAAGCCTCGGTGCCGAAGGTCTAGGCACCGAAAGCACTGGGGCTGACTGAGTGAGCTCCAGAGCTGAAACTTTAGCCTTTTTAGGTTTTGGTTGGCGGGAGTCCCCAGCAAGAGACGAAGGCAAAGATTTAGCCTTAGTAGGAACATCCAAGGTTTTCTTATGGGCTGTAGGAGAGGTTGAGGCCTCCTACCCAGAAATAGCCTCTGAAAAGGGAGATTTTAGAAGTCCGTTCAATAACAGCTTGTTTTTCCTTTCCAACAAGGTTCTATTAGAAAAGTTCTCACAAATAGTACAGGGTGGGTCAACAGACAAATGGGAAGCTCCCAAACAATAAACACACAAAGAGTGTGCATCAGAAGTAGGCAGTTTGTGTCCACAGTCAGAACACCGCTTAAACCCCGGACTACCTTTCTTATCTGCCATGACAGCAAATTAATTAATAGAAAAGGTACCAGCAATGGTACAAGAGAGTACCCGAAGGTATGAGAGAAAAGGGAAAAGGATTACCAATGATGGTAAAGAGAGAATACCTCGCAGTAAAAGTGGTAAAGAAAGAAGCAGAAAAACCTGAAGAAATTATGAACGCTAGATGCGATAGGGTAAGAGACAATAAAATATGAACTTTTCTGACAGAAAGGTAATCTGTAAAACTATTAAACATCAATTGACTGTACTTAGCTCAAGAGAAGTAGATTGACACGACTGAATGGCAAAGCGGCAAACGAAATCTGGGGTAACAGGGAGAGGGGGATTATGGGTAAGAGTTTAGCTCGAGTTTGAAGCTGACGCGAGCTTGGAAAATGGCCGGCTCGGTTCCGAACTGATACCCATGCATAATGACTGAATGAGGATTAACAATATCAGATCAAGTGTTTCCTTCAGTTCAGCAAATATATTGCCCCCATTTCTGACATCACTTAATATCTAGATGTTTATTAGAATGCTTATTATACAACATGGACAACAAGCCGTCATAAGGTGTTTATCCAGAATGCCTTCTAGAAGGATGCGTACCACATGACATACCATTCCCTGCAGCTAGCTGCAGTATAGTTAACACTGTACACCTATATGCTGGGTGTGGTTCTAAAAGTCCAGAGGTGGTTTTCTAAACCCTCCCATTTAAGTTTTCAAAAATAATTCATTGTACAGACTCAACTATCACAGGTTTAGAAACAATCCTGTCCCAGGACAAACAAAGAGTTGAAAATGTATTTTTTGTTTGAACATGAAGCTGTGTCCTGCAGAATACATGAATGTATAATCACACACACACATCCTTATTTGTTATGTAATGCCTTTTCCTTTAGTTTGCCTGATTAATGGTCATATGTCTGTTAACAATAGTCTCACTGTTTTAGTTACTAAGTCTCCTGAAGAAGTGCAATGTAAATATTTATTTATTTTATTTATTTTACATTTGTTTACCGGGAGACTAGGCATAAAACCCTTTTTCAGACGAGGCCCTGGGAGAAAAACTCCATTGTTAGTAGACTGTTATGTTAGTAGAAAGAAAATTGCATAATACAATAATGAAAAAATAGTAACAGACATTCATAACGGTAAAAAGACTAAAACAGAATAAACAGGTCAAGTGGGAGACAAGACCAATAATCTTGTTCAAAATGCTTCTAGAAGACAGTTCTTACAGTAGTAGCAGGCAGTGACATTGTATACAATGAGAGTGCAGTTACGATACTTAGTCTTATATACAGGTAGCATAGCAAACTGAAGACTTAAAATCTGATAGATGTTAACATCGAGAAAGAAAAAACAAGATAAGGTAGTCATATGACTTAAATTCAATGCTCATTACAGATGCAGTTAAAATCAGCTAGTTCCCCATGGTTTGGGCTACCCATGCCTAGTACATATACAAGCCTAGGAATTGGTGAGGTGGTCTTTAATGTGATGCTTGAAGTTTTTTAAGCTAGTTAGAGTTCTAATTTCAAGTGGTAAGGCATTCCACAGTTTATCAATGTAGTAGGAGTATACATAGTAGTATAAATAGTTGCTACATACTGTCTGGCCAAGCAAGAATACACGCTGTTTACCTGTATGTTGCATAATCAGTGATAGTCCATGAGGCTTAGTTTATTTAACCTTTATTTTATTACATTGGTCTTGTGTAGCTCCCCTTTGCATTTTTAAGCCCTGTTACATAGTTTAGTTTTTACCCCCTGGTTTCAGAAATGCACTTCTGCCATGTATTTTTATAATTAGTAACTTATATTCATAAACATCCATTTTAGTGAATAGCTTTGTGAGTTACATATCCAGTGTAACATTAAAAATAACTGACCAGTCCATCTTCAGGTATTTCCATTTCATCTATAAAACGGGTGTTAAAGACAATTCTGTTCAGAAAGTTACCCTAAAAATCCTGTTCTCAAACAACATAGGAGAGTTCCTTGTTTTCTAATGGCATTTCTTTTTTTAACAGAATTATTGGTAAAAATGTGTTTGAGTTTTTGTTGTTCCCGCTCCTTAAGGCTCTCTTTATAGGTCCTTCGCTGCAAAGACTACATCATTTTGGGTGTAATGCTCTAAACCGTTTGTTTTTCTTTATTGTTCCTTTTTTTCCATGCCATAGATAGAGATTCCAGAAGAGTTGCATATCAGAAGCATAAGAAACCAGATCCTGCAAGTTCACTTAAGATATAGGCACATGTATATTAATATAAAACAAACTATTTTGTTTTCATTTTCAGGCATTATACATTAAATTCGTGTTTTCTTTCTTTGTAACAATTAACATTCCCCCCAAAATTACATAAACGTCTAACTTCCTGCCTTAAGCCTCACTCTTCCTTCTGAACATTATTCTGCATGTATTGTTCTCCCAAATTCAATTTATTTTTATGCAATCTGCTCCTTCCCTTTTGTAAAGATCCCATTTCCAGTTCTTTTATTTCCCTCATAATATATAGTATTTCAGTTACAATTCATTCAGAGCCTGCAAGTTCTGACATTTTGAAGAAGAAATTTTGATTAAAAAATTTGAAATCTGAAAGTCATGATTACACCGCAAGATTTATTTATTTATTTTTTGCAAAATCCACTCCCCACTATGAAGGACTGCTCCCCTCACACCCCTGCTATTTATATAAGCCAACTCTGTGAGTGCTGTATCTAAATATACTGCTACCTGGGACTTCATATATACCCCACCTCATCCTGTACCCACACACATACACACACACACACTTCCAGTGTTCTCAGTATACTGTTACCTCTTCCAAATGATTAAATGAACCTGAAATCATTGACTTGCTTTTTCTGCTTGGTGCTTGTCAGTGCCTGTCCTTACGTTTGCCTTTCTGCATTTATTTTTGCACCTAACTATATGAATCTGTGGTCTCTTTCAGATCTGTAACACGTTCTACAGTAACATTTAACCATAGTACTGTGTGTGTATTTTATATATTTTTTATTTTGTCTGACATTTTTTTTTTTATTATTATTATTTTGTCTTAAAGCAGGGACAGCAGACACAGAAGGCCGTCACTGCAGCAGGAAGCAAACAAAGCACTGGAGGGAAACAACCGACAACTACTGAATGCAAACGAAAAGAGACCCGCGATAAAGAGAAGGACAAATGCACTATCTTGTAAGGACAGGGTGTAGTTGGAGCGAAGTACATACTCCCCTCCCAAAAAAGGAGAATTAAAAGAACATGCTAAAGATAAACAAGGAAGAAAAACAAGCTACAATACCATCTGTGCCTGATTTCCCCCTGTACTTTGTTTGCATCTTAAGAGCAGAAAGGGTGAATCCTTTGGTAAAGCTGACCACACTTTCTAATGCCACACAATGCACTAATTTTGTGAAGGAAATCCATGAGATGTTCATTTCGACGTGGCTACATTTTATAGCTTAGAATTATGGAAGACAATTCATTCTGTATTTTGTTATGCACAAGTCAAACTTTTTTTCAGTGTCATAAAACAGTTCACTTTTCAATATAATTTAATAAGCCATTATGTACGTTTTTAATGTTAAAATTGTGATGTGCCATGTTTTTTCTGAAATCACTACATCAAGGATGTATCAACAGTTATTATGTTATCTTTCATTAATGTTTGTGGACATTGGGATACTGCCTTGGTCAGTTCACCATACCGGGACATAGGGCATAATTTTAGCAGCTGTCAAAATATTTTAAATGGAAAAGCCTCAGACGACATTTTCACATTTATGCCAGACTGGTCTGTAACATTTATATTTACATAAACGTTGACCAGTTTGCTTGTAACAAAGTCCAGACTAGAAAAATGCTTGTTGATCTATCCATTCCAGTACGTATACGATGCAGTCATTATGGTGAGTTTGACAGTCAAGGCCATGTTAACATATATTGTCTTTCTGGTGTTTCAGTCTGTGTCTTGGGGTGGGAATTGTTGAAGATGGTTTATTCTCTTACTTAGGACCAATTGTGATTAACTAAAAAGATAGCACAGGATGTACTGCTCTTGCTGTTATGTGACAGTTCTGCAAATGACATCCGGAAACCTTTGCATCAGCCTTAAAGGGTCTGAGTTTTTAAAAGATGACTCCCTTATTCTCCAAGGAAAAGTAAGGAAGCAAGGATTTTATACCATTTGATAAATGCATAATTAAAGAAAAGCTGAAATCAGAACACAAAAAAGAAACGTCAGAGTGTTTGCACTTAGTAGGTACGTGACTGGTATGTCCTCCCCTTTGTTATATTTTTTTTCTGAATTTGCTGCTATTCTTTCCTGTTGAGATCTCAATATTCACATTTTTGTATATTCTTGTTACAATGTTCTGTTTAAGACAACAATGTGTCTAGCACCATTCACATGAAGTAAAGATGAGACTTAAAGCAAATGTCTTTGCTTGCGAAATGATAAGAAAAGCTACCTACATAGATGGCTATAGTAAGAAAGCATAAGAGTGTGACTGCTGTCTATAAAACGTATTTGCTTATTGTATCCTTCAAAATTTGATCATTCTGTGTTTTTATATCTTTACTGAATCTAGTAATTTAGACATTCAGCAGTGTAGTCCTATATTATACAGCCAAAGCTATTTTGTATAAGGATTAACAACAGTTTAGCATGTCATGATTCAGTGAAGACAATTAAAAAAATTGCAGTGAAGTGTATAGTTCACTGAATAGAGACTCATGTTCCAACTTTTCCCCCCAAGGAAGGCAAAATTCCCTTTAACTCCCCATGTGGGGGGACTACATCTCCCCTACTTCAGACAGCCAGCTGTTTAAAATAACTAACACAAAGGTTTCTACATTTCAGATAGAGAAAAATATTAAGTTGTAAGGCACAGCCTAAGCTCTCTCCTTCCTTTAGACCTTGCATATCGTCAGGAAGCTGTGTTCACTGTATCATGAGATGGTGAACTGCAGTTTGATGGTCAACTTTGGTCTCACTGCTAACAGCTTTATTGAAGTTACAGTAAGTAGAACACAAACAGTAAAAGTTATAATGACAAGTCAGCAATGTGTCCATTGTCTGTGTTTTCCTTAATAAAACAGATTTTGCATTACAGAGTTTTCTGATATTGATTGTTGGCAGATTTTGAGCATCCCTAAAGGGAATTTATTAAAGCATATGGTACACAAATTAAATTGTAAACACTTCAGATGTGCAAGTATTGTAAACAAAGTAAAACGGAATTGTAGCGATTGTGTTACTTGATAGACAGTCCTGTTAATAGACTTTGCGAATGTTTACTTTCTTATTTGCCTTCAACGATATTCAGTCTCATCCAATATATTTGCTATGGTTTATCTCCTATATATCTCTACCCATTCCCAGCCCACCCCCTTATAGGGTGAGTTAGTGAAAACATTGAACAATTTCGATGAGCTTTCAAGACATGTGGAGGTTATTCTTTTAAACATCCTAGCTGCCCAACAGCATTGTGACTAGCATGCACATACACACACACATATGCACGCGGACACACACACACACACACCTCGTCACAGCCTCACAAGCTAAACAGCAGCAAAATGTACATAGTCATTGCCAGAAACCAAAATGCTGTTGCAAAACTGTCACAGAGCAAATGTATAGCATGCCACAGTAAAAGTCCCCAAAAGGAGATACTGCAGTAGAGGTCCTAAAGAAAAAAAGTAACTGCAGATTTAACAGTGCACAAACTCTGTAAAGGGTATAAAGACATATGTTAATATTTTGCACTTGATTCAGTTTTCATTCAGTCAGTGTGTCATATTCTTTCACCAGCAGCTGTTAGAAGCCTGGTGGTAGTTTCCCCTTCGTAGTAAGATAGTCTGTCAGTTTATTTCTGTAGCTGACCAGAGCATACCATGAATAAGGGTTTGATTGAGTTCTTGTATTCCACTGATTTCCAGGTCAAATTTTTTTTCTGCACCAAGGTTTAATGAGTTAATTGATTCAACCAAAGCAAATTATCCATGATACAGATTATCTGAAGGGAGTCAAACCTGGAGTCAGCAGCTGTAAGTTCAGATAAGAAAACAAAGTAAGAATTCATTGTCAGGGCTGTCTCTCGTATCCAATATTAGCAAGTGTGCTGAGAGGGGGGAGTAACAAATACAGATTATTGTGAGAAAAACAAAAGTATCAGCTTAATATTAAAGTGTACAGTATTACAGCCATTCATAGAGGAAAAAAAGTGGTGGGTGTTGTAGACATTGTTAGTTGCTACATTCATAGCCGGCCTTAGGCATAGGCCAACTAGGCGGCCGCCTAGGGCGCCGGTCTAGCAGGGGTGCTTTTCTAGTATTTATTTGGTGTAGATAGACCAGGATGGGGGCACCAGGTAGTGTGGTGGGGGGCGCAGTGGAGCCTTTTTGCCTAGGGCACCAGTTGACCTAGGGCTGCTCCTGGCTACATTGATGTAAAAGGGTAGCATTATACCTAGAAGTTAGAATTGGAGATGCTTACAAAATGAAAGCCTGTGAAGTGCTTTTATGAATCACAGCAATAAATAATACAATCCTTCCATTTTTGTTTAGCTGCTTTATCAAGTTCAAGCTCATGGTGGGCCAGAACTGGCCCTAAATGGGATGGCATTGTATCAGTGGAGCACACTTACTTAGGACCAGTTTAGCATACCCAGTCCATCTGCTAGCACATGTTAAGAACATTCAAGATGTTAGCAAAAATCCAAGTAAATGTGGGGAGAACACGCAGACTGCACCAAGAAGGCAGTGCAGGTCAAACCAGGGAAATGAACATTGTAAGGCAGTAATGCTTCACACTATACCACCCATTATCATGTGCTACTTGTGTTAGATATTAATGGATGTCATCTGGTTTATTTCACCACACCAAACACTGACTTTCTGTGCGTCATGCTAACAATAGTGCCAGTTTACTCATTACCACAAAGAACGTGGTTCACTTTCATATACAAATGGTAGTAGCAGAAGATACACATTTTCTTTATAATTGTAAAGGTCATAATAGCCTCCATAAGTGAAAGACAAGTTACTTTCATTGTTAGTGATTTAGACATCTTTAATGCAGTCACATAAACTACACTGGTCAGTCACTGTATCACTTAAATTAATTGAGAGAAACATTGTATAATTAGGGAGCTTCCACTAAATATGATTCCAGTTTCTGATGCAGTCACTGTGGCCAGGCACTTCTAAAATGTTGCTAGAGTTCTAGTATCTCAGCTAATAAAGAATATACCTCAGTGCTGTCTGCAGCCAGAGTGGCGTGTTTGTTGGAAAATTATCAACATTATTTATAACAAAATTAAGTAAATGGCACCCAAAGTAATCAAAGAAGCAGATGATAGAAATCAGACTTATTGGAAAAGTAACAGCATATTCCCAACATTTAAATTACTCAAAGCATGTAAGTGTCTTCTGAAGGTGTAGAATTCGTGCATGTTTATACATAAATTAGACTGGGCTTATTAGAAGGATTTCAAAGTTTTTATAACTACACCCAAGTAACCAAGCAACAAAACAGCATATTAAAAAAAAAAAAATATATATATATATATATATATATATATATATATATATATATATATATTTATATATGGGTGTCAGACGCCCGATTGTATACGACATCGAATGAACAAATATTGACACTTTCTATGCATGCTCTGGGGATTACCCCGTAGTAGACTAAACAATTGGCAAGTGTTTCTCCAGGGAGGCAAGCTCCTCTGCTAATCATAAATACTAGCTCTGAGATCACACAGTCTCCGGGGAAAAGGAATATTCCCCTACACCAGGATTGTTGATCTTGCATACCTGTCAACCATCTGTCTTTGTCAACAAAATGGTGTCAGCCATACAGGTGTCAGTACGGTGTCCATTTGATCTGATGTCTGATAGCTATATTTTATATATACACATCTATATATCACATAAATATATATTATATATACAGATATATAAAACATTGTTTGGAGTTATTTTTGGCTCCCCTCACAGCTGCATCCAGTGCTTCTCCTCCATCACCAGGTCTACCAGTTCCTGCCACCTTTTCCTGACTTGCACTGACTAAAGATAGGGGGCCAGCAAAGAGATTGAGGCATCCTGGGGCTTTGCCATGCAGCTGTCTTGAGAGTGTTTTATGTGTTTATTCCCTGCCTGTACGCATGCTCAGTAATGCCCCCGAAGATGGAGCGTGCACTGGGCAAAAGCACTAGACCGCTCCTCCTTTCCACAAGGGGCTGATGTCAGCAGAAATCCCTGCCCATCCTCAGGCAGCAACAAATGTTTTTTTTTTTCCCCTGATCTCCACCAAACCCTAAGGGCTGCTCCAGGCATGCATAAATCCCACCTTCCCCCAGGACAGGCTTACCCATTTTTCCCTGTCTGCACTGTCAAGCACCCAAACCACTATTCAAACTCAAGTCATTTGAGCTGTAGTCAGTGTTTTATCTCTGTACTCCAGATGCACACATGTACATATAATATTACTAAAAGAAGGCATAGCATACTCCTTTCAATAAACACACTATATTGACCCAACTAAGAAGCACTTGAATTGCAAAAATGTGTAGGTTGTCTTCCTTTATTCCATTTACAACCACAACCACAGTAAGTGATTCTCTGCATTATCACAACAAGCCTCCCATGTTCATGTTGTGTCAGAATTCATACATATACCATTATGATGGTAGTCATACAAGCTCAGTGGGATGATCTCACAACAAGCCTCCCATGTTCATGTTGAGTCAGAATTCCTACATATACCATTATAATAGTAGTCATACAAGCTCAGTGGGATGATCTCACAACAAGCCTCCCATGTTCATGTCGAGTCAGAATTCATACATATACCATTATAATAGTAGTCATACAAGCTCAGTGGGATGATCTCACAACAAGCCTCCCATGTTGATGTTGAGTCAGAATTCATACATATACCATTATGATGGTAGTCATACAAGCTCAGTGGGATGATCTCACAACAACCCTCCCATGTTCATGTTGAGTCAGAATTCATTCATATACCATTATGATGGTAGTCATACAAGCTCAGTGGGATGATCTCACAACAACCCTCCCATGTTCATGTTGAGTCAGAATTCATTCATATACCATTATGATGGTAGTCACACAAGCTCAGTGGGATGATCTCACAACAAGCCTCCCATGTTGATGTTGAGTCAGAATTCATACATATACCATTATGATGGTATCATACAAGCTCAGTGGGATGATCTCACAGCAAGCATCCCATGTTGATGTTGAGTCAGAATTCATACATATACCATTATGATGTTAGTCACACATGCTCAGTGGGATGATCTTACTAGCCAATAAATGAGGAGACTGAGCAAGACTCTTGCAAACATCCCTGTATCACAGAAATACAATTTAGCACAGCCTAACTTGTGTCAGATTATGTTTGAGAAAGCAGGCCAAGTGGTCAGCATTTGGTGTCGCAGTTAAGCCATGATAAAAGACAGATTATTATTCCTGGGGATACAAATTCAAAGGGGGATATTCCATGGTGGCTTTGTCAACACTGCTCTTTTGTCTCGTTCTTAACCCATTAAGCTGTCTACTTAACAGGTTAGGTTATGGTTACAATCTGGCTCCCATAAAACAACAAAGTGTAAAAACTTCTCATCTTCTTTTTGTTGATAATAGTTCATCAGATGAACAGAAAGCACAGCTGCAAGTGGTCAAAACTTTTTCAGTTGATATAAGAATGTCATTTGGTTTTGATAAATGTGCAAAAGCAACCTTTAAAGCAGGAAAACTGTAGCACCAAGAAAACATCAGCCTGGGACAGGAATGTGATAAAAAGAACTTGAACAAGAAGGAATGTATAAATATTTGGGAACTGATGAAGGATCAACATTTAAACATGAACAAATGCAATTAAAACTTAGTAAGGAATATTTTAGAAGACTACAATTAATACTGAAAACAGCGCTGACATCTAGCAACAAAGTCCAAGCTATAAACTAGTTTGCTCTTCCTGTCCCAACTTACAGTTTTGGAGTGATTGACTGGCCCAAATATATATATATATATATATATATATATATATATATATATATATATTTTATATATATATATATATATATATATATATTTTCCCCATTCTGTAAGCAGAAGTATATCAGTGTCAAGTGGGAATGGAAATCAAACCAGAAGTAGATAAAAATCAAGCAGCAAATAAATGTGCCAAGAAACAAGAGAAAGAATATAAGGTGAAGGATCAGATAAGAAGGCAAGATATGTGGAAAATGCATAATTTATTTAACTTGCAAGTATAGAAAACTTCTGGAAGAACCACATGTTGATCAGGATCGAGCACAGGAATGGTTAAGGAGAGGTGAATTTAAACCAAAAAATGAAAGCTTAATATTGGTGGCCCGAGATAGTGGACTACGTACACGTTGGTTTACAAAGTCCATTCAACATGTGGAAGAAACAGACAAATGTTGGTTTTGTAAAACAGAATTGGAAACAGTCGCACATTTTGTTGCTGGCCGTGATATACTAATGGCAGAAGGAGTATTTACTGAAAGGCATAATAATGTGGCAAGACTGTTGCATTGGGGGTTGTGCAACCATTATAATACTGAAGTAGCTGAAAAACATTGTAAACATGAGCCACAAAGTATTATAGAAAATGAAGTTTTATCACATGAGATCAGTGATTACCAAGAGTTCAAAACATAGATGCGAGAAAAATAGATATAGTAGTCCTTGAAAAGAAGACAAAAGTAGCATTGATTATTGAAATTGCGACACCCGGTGATTATGGTGTCTTACATACAGAGAGACACAAAGTCATAAAATACCAGGGTTTGCAGGCAGTAAGAGCAATGGGTCTTATGAAAAGGAATTTACAGTGTTGCTTAGATATGTTACTGTTACATGTAACTCCGTATGAATTGCAAAAGGAGTCATTACTGGGCACACTGCGGCTGCTGTGAAGAGCACTTTTGGCAAACATTAAAGATTGAAACAATACTAATTTCATGAACTTCAGTCATACTTAGACTTAGGAATGGAGTCCATTCCCATCATGGTATTAGAAACCCCAAAACTTGAAGAAATTAAAAAAGATAGAAGCCTTGCATTGATGAAAGTGGATTCTAAAATCAGCTACCTTAGTTTAGGCAAAGTGATGGCAAGGAAAACAAAGTTTCAGTGGTTTTACAAAGCAAAAATGTTACAGAAAAGACAATCTGTCCTCTTTATAAAATTGGACAGCATATTAGCAACATCATTGCTAGCAGGTGAGTAAAACTGCAGTGTAAACTAAGTAAATGAGTTAATGAACCTTCATTCTCTATGGTAAAGTGTAGTTCTACTGGGATTGTGAATTTTTCTTTTAGTCATAAACAAGTATAGAGATTATATTCTTCCTCACACAGTTCATCCTCTGATTATGATAAACATTTATATTACCAAATCTTTGTAATTTATATTTTGTTATGATCTTTCTCACGGTATTCAGAGAATGTACTGTTATAATCGGAAGAATGATTTCACATATAAATGTTACATTTCGTTATAAAAACAATATTGATGTTCTTCATGTTTCACTGTTGCAGTCATTATATTTGGGTTATCTGCTTGCAGGTAGCCCTCAGTCGGCCTGATTAACAAAGTCTTGGGTCCTGCATCGGTTGCTGTCCCTTCTTCCATGATGTCAGGTCGTCGGGTATAAAACATGCAGCCGACGCCATTACATCAGTCTTTCTTACCGTGCGGTGCCCGAAACAGAAGCAGTTCGCAAGTGCCGGTCGGCCGACTCCTGAAATTTTCGTTTTCAAGTTTCAGAACCAAAGTCTTCAACTAAACCTAAGTACCCCATTGGGGAAACTTTTTCTTGCTCCTTACCAATGTTAGTAAAAGTTAATAATTGCATTACTTGTGGAAAGCAAATACCTCATACAGATTTTCATTCGTACTGTATTCCTTGCCTAGGCCCCGACCACGATGTACCTTGCTGTTGGTTTTGTGCTTTATTTAATTAGCGCACTATCCATCATCGGTATATTTTCACCTCTAAATATTTCGGTTCTCAGTTTAATTATCCAGAAATGTTGTTGTTAGCCATCAGACTACCGGGATTCTGAAAAAACGCAAAAATAAAGACAGAGACAGGCCGCCGAGGTCCAAAACTGCTGATGACGCTTCTCCTAAGCCAGTCGCCAGTTCGCCGGTACTCAGTGAGGCGCTTTCGCAGCCCCTGATACCCGCTACTTCTGATTCGCAGGCCTCTACTGAGATCCATTCAGAGTCCGAACCCGTGGATGTCTCTACCTTGGATGGGTCCGGAGCCTCTGTGCAGGCACCAGCTTCTGAGGGTGTATTCAGGCCTACGGACTTGCATATTAAACCGATGCCTCCTTCTTCACTTAGGCCTAAATCTCGAACCATGCCTAAAAAACTGACGCCCAAGCCACATGCTCAGGCCTCTATGCCTAAAAAACAAATGATAAGAATCAGGGGTAGCCAACCCCCCCCCCCCTTCTAAGAGGCCTAGGACTGAAGTTGTTTATGAATCTTCTCACCAGGATTCTGTTTTTTCTGATTCTTCTGATGATCTCGATTTGCCCCTTATCTACTTATGAGGATTCTGATGCAGAGGACTCTATTCCCTCTGCTTTCCCTCCAGAGGATTTTTCTTTTGGTGAAACCTTACATACTCTAAGGGAGCATTTCCACTGGGAAAGCCAGGATTTTTCTGATTCAAAAAAGAGGCTTAGGGATTTCTTACTCCTACCTCAGCATAGGCTTTTAGCTATTCCTCCTGTACTAGACATTGTTGATGATGCTTTATCGGAATCTAGTTTTGCCCCTGATTCCTTGCCTCCTGCACCCAGAAAACCTGACAGATACTACAGGGCCCCTGAGTCACACAAGTTCCTTTTTAAAAATCCTATTGTGGATCCAGAGACTATTTCACAGGCGCCCAAGGGCATTAAGGCTTCTACTGCTAAAAATCCTACCCCGTCTGATAAGAGACTCCAGGGCACTGGATAGATGGGGTAAGAAGGTTTACACTTCTACAACCTTGGCCATTAGGGCTTTAAACTGCCAGTTTCATATGTTAAAGTATCAGCAATATGTTATTGGATTGCTTAAACAGAAAATTATGTTGATTCCTGACTGTGTGGAAAATAAAGAATTACAGGATTTAATGCATTCTGCTGAACAGGTTGGAAAACACTTTACAATGTGGTTTTGATTCATTAGAGGCCTCTTGCAGGGCTGCTGTTACTGGGTCTGTGCTCAGAATTCATGCTTGGCTTAAGGAGCAATCTTTGCCTGATCATGTTAAAGCTAAATTGTTGGATGCTCCCTTAAATCAGGACCGCCTGTTTGGCAGCAAGGCTGAGGAAGTTCTTAAAAAGATGGAAGATAAAGCTAAATCTATGCAAACTGTTAAAGATTTCTTAAAAGTTCAGCCTCCAAGATTTAGTAGGCACTGGCCCTCTAAGAATTGGTCCTTTCCAGTCCCTTCCAGGTCTTCTCAAGCCAAACCCAGACAGCAAAAACCCCAGGTTTCAGTCCCAGGGGACACACAGGACTAAGCAGTGGGGGACCTCCACTTCCAAATCTGGGAGTAATAAGACTTCCCCCTATGGTAAACTGTCTCAATGACTTCCTTTTAAAATTTCCAAGCACTTATCATCTGACTGCTCCTTTGGAGGGAAAGATTGCTCTTCATGCAAAGAATTGGAACTCATTACCCAGGACAAATGGGTTTTAAATATAGTGTCCCAGGGATACAGATTTCACTTCCACACATTGCTAACACCAAGCGGGTGGCCGGACCTACCCCCACATCAGTGGGCAGAGGCCCAAAAATAAGTACTTTCTCTCTTAAGCATGGGGACTATTCAGTTGGTACCAGAAGAGGAAAAGGGACAATGTTTATACTCGAGACTTTTCCTGGTACCCAGAAAAGACAATTCATGGCATCCTATCCTGGACCTGTCTACTCTAAACACCTTTTTGGAGATTCCAAAATTCAAGATGCTGACTCTTCACCAATTGCTTTCTATGCTAGGCAAAGATGCCTGGTTGGCAACACTAGATTTAAAAGAAGCATACCTGCACATCCCAATCAGGGAATCTTGCAGAAGATACCTAAGCTTCAAAGCAGGCTACATGCACTATCAGTTCTCTGCACTGCCCTTTGGCTTATCTACTGCGCCCAGGTTATTCACAAAGTGCCTAGCTCCAGTTATTGCATTTTTCAGGCAAAGAAATATTCAAATATACCCATACCTGGACGATTGTCTAATCCAGGGAGAAAGCCAGGACGTACTTTTGAATCATCTGGCCTTTGTACAAAGGGTTCTAACTTGTCTGGGGTACACCATAAACGAAAATAAATCACACCTGGTACCCTGTCAACAAATTATATTCCTAGGAGCAAGCTTGAATACAACTTCCCAGATGGCTTACCTCACGCCAGAGAAACAAATTCATTTGACAACCTACTTCAAACAAGTGGCCACAAAAACCCTGCTATCTGCAAGACAAATACTGCAAACCTTGGGATTCATGGCCTATTGCATTCTTCTAATTCCATATGCAAGACTGCATATGAGGAAACGTCAGTGGTATCTAAAAAGCCTATGGTGTCAACATTCTCAGGATCTAGAAGCAATGATTCCTATCATACCTTGCCTATGCCTAGAGTTCCTTTGGTGGGCAGAGGCCTGCCACCAAAACCTTTCACACCACCCTCTGCTGCCCAAACCCTAACAACAGATGCATCAGACTATGCATGGGGGGCTCACCTGGCAGGGAAGTGCATTCAGGGCAAATGGAACACAAGTCAAATGCATCTGCATATCAATCAAAAAAAAATGTTAGCTGTACAGAATGCTCTGACAGCCTTCAAGGACCACATTCTTCCAGGACAACTAATGGTAAAGACGGACAACATCACTGTTATGTGGTACATAAGCAAGCAGGGGGGTACACATTCTTACCCCCTCTGCAGACCATGGCATTGTGGAACACAGCCTTGAGCTACCAAGTGCACCTACAAGCTCAATTCCTGCCAGCAAAATTAAATACACTGGCAGACGGACTAAGCAGAAACCTCATGGACCCGCACGAGTGGAAACTGGAACCAAGGATTTTCAATATGTTGACAAGCAAATGGGGGAGCCCAGATATAGACCTGTTTGCCTCTCCCCAGAACTACCAATTTTTGCAAATTTTGCACAAGGACTCCCCACAAACAAGCCTGGAAAGTGGATGCTCTGTCCTTCAGCTGGAAAAACCTATCAGTCTATGCCTTCTCCCCTCTGCCTCTGCTGTCCAAAGTACTACTAAAAATCAAACAGGACAAACCAAGGATGATTTTGATTGCTCCAGACTGGCCACACCAACACTGGTAACCCCTCCTGTGCAGTGTCACAGTTATCCCCATGGCACCTGCCTCAGACTCCTTCCCTGTTGTCTCAGCAGGAGAACCAGATTCTGCACCCTCAGCTTCTAACACTGAACCTTGCAGCCTGGCTAATTACCTAATATCTCCTTTACCATCTCTCAGTAAACCTGTGATGGATATCATTTTAGAGGCAAGGAGGCCTAGTACTAGAAAATCTTATGCTGGAAAATGGAAAAGATTCTGTGCCTGGAACCAGTCTCAAGGGATGAGCACAGCAGCGCCCAATTTACCTCAGATTTTACAATACTTAACTGAGATGTTTCACAAGGGCCTGTCTTTTTCCTCCATTAAAATCCACGCCTCAGCCACTTCAGCTCATTATAACACAGAACCTCCACTCTTCTCTCATCCACTGCTCAAGCAGTTCCTCAGAGGGGCCAAAAATTTGAGACCACCCAGGAGAGCTCCAACACCAGCCTGGGACCTTAACTTTGTTTCGGAGAAAATCACTCTACCTCCTTTCGAGCCAGCTGCTACTGCAGACTTAAAATTTCTTTCTTGGAAAACAGCTTTCCTTTTAGCAATCACTTCAGCTAGAAGGGTATCTGAATTACAGGCCCTTATGGCAGTGGAGCCTTTCATCATCTTTCATGCGGACAGGGTGTCCCTCAGAACCAATCCGTCCTTCATGCCCAAGGTGGTATCCAGTGTGGCTCTTAATCGGTCCATTCATTTGCCCACCTTCTTTCCCAATCCACAGAACAAAGGGGAATGGATACTGCATTCCTTAGATGTACACAGACAACTTAGATTCTACTTGGACAGGACTAAACCTCAAAGGAAATCTGAACAACTGCTGGTGGCATTTGCTGCAGGGGCAGAGGGGAAGGCTATTTCAAAGCAAACCATTTGTAAATGGATAGGCCATTGCATTCATTTTTGCTATAAGTACCATGGAAAACCTATCCCCCAGGGGATCAGACCTCACTCCACCAGGACTGCATCTACCTCTACAGCTTTTCTCAGAGGCGTCCCTACCAGGGACATCCTAGAAGCTGCTACCTGGAGTTCTGTACATACTTTCATCAAGCATTATCATTTGCCAATTTTCTCTAAATCCAGAGCTGGCTTTGCCACTGCAGTCTTGCAGGGCCTTATAGCTGGTCCTAATGCTATCTAAATTCCTCCTCCCAACCATAGCTTTGGGAATCTACCCAAATGTAATGACTGCAACAGTGAAACACGAAGAACATAGTACAGTTGTGTACATGTACCATAAATGTAGATGTTGGAGTGTATTCACTGTTGCAGTTCTGGTTACCCTCCCTCCAGCCCCCTAACTTCTTTTGGCTATACCTCTACTTTCCTTTACTATGCTTAAAAGCCTTTTGGTGTATTTGTTTTTTTTTGTTGGAGGTATATCATTGTACTTTTATATTTAATTGCTTCCCATTAGGGGGGCACCTGACATCTGGGGCAAGAAAAACTGATGTAATGGCGTCGGCTGCATGTTTTATACCCCTGATGACCTGACGTCATGGAAGACGGGACAGCAACCAACACAGGACCCAAGACTTTGTTATCAGGCCGACTGATGGCTATCTGCAAGCAGATAACCCAAATGTAATGACTGCAACAGTGAATACACTCGAACATCTACATTTATGGTAAGTGTACACAACTGTACTTTATACGTAACAGTAACCTGTTTTACAGTTGTACTGTGTTAGTTTTTAGAGTGCATTAGATAAATGTAATGCAGAATCTTGGTGAAGTGGTAGGTGGATACACAGCATAGCATAGAGGGTAAAGCCCTAAATATAACCCAGATGACCTGGGTTCAAGAAGTAACCTAGATGTTGGAAAAGTCAGCTGGAGAAAGTGAGAGATCAGAGTGACCAGCCAGCACCATTTCTGCCTATCCTGAGGAGAGAGAGCCAGCCCACTGTACTGTAGTCCTTGCATGCTGAGGGGCTAGGTGTTGCAGCTAAGCTGCACAAAGAGCCGAGGGCAGGCACCTACCAAACAGCATGTTTGTTTGCTGTAGCTGAATTTGGGACATGCACAGAAGCTTTCATACTCACCCTTAGAGGCTGCTGTGCAGTAGCTGCAGTTAGGATAAGGAAAACAGGCTCAGTGTTGCTGATGACACCTCTGAAGTTGGTTTGTGTAATTCCTCGGTCTGGGGACAAGTAAGTGATCCCCTTTTATTGGTCATCTCCCAATCTGGAAAAAACGCTGATCTTGGGCTGTGTTGGACACTCAGATGGAGGGAAGAAGGTTGGGAAGAAGTCTGCTGTTCAATAAAACATGGAGACTAAATTATACACACATGAAAATAGCGACTAAATTATACACGCATGAAAACAGCAACTAAATTATACACACATGAAAATAGCGACTAAATTATACACGCATGAAAATAGCGACTAAATTATACATGCATGAAAACAGCAGCAAGTAGCCAAAACACATTCCTGCTGGGTTCAGGAGTAACACTGAAATGAGATACACCGAGTCAGTGGGTACTTGTAAGGAAAGGTTGCAACCCTGGTTTAGACAAGATGACCAAAGACAAAGCCGCTCATACTTTCACATAACAGAGAGAGAATACTCGGCACATGAGAAGGAGTAAGTCATGTCTACTGGTGATTTATTTGTAATCTGATACATGTAAGCATATCTTCAGAATTTTGTCTTGTATAGCTGTAACCAGTTCCAAGGACTTTATGTATTCTCTGAGTCCCTGCTGACCGATACACATCAGCCTTTCTGTGCTTTGTTCAGATAGATTGGTTGTTGCCAATTTGAGAACATTAGAAATATGAGTAGAAGGTATTGTGATGACTAATTTGAAAACATTAGAAATATGAGTAGAAGGTATTGTGATGACTTCATAAGTCTACCAATACAATTAACTGATTAGTTATCCCTTAACAAGTGGCCTGTGACATTTGAAATCATCTCTTCTTCGCCAGTGTAGAGGGGGGCAGAAGATTTACCTTTGAAAACCTGAAACGCACATTGTCGAAAGACAATTGTGCGGAAGTATGTTTTCAAGTTTTCAGATACCTGAATAGAAATGACATTCGCTCATTGCAGATTCGGCATTGTGGGTGCGAAGTGCACTATAGTGTGGATTGGGAAGTGGACCTTTTCCCCATTGTAGTGTGACCTTGGAGTTGGAATAATAATGTAGGGGATGTGGGGAGGGTGCAGCCCCCCCCACATGGGGGTGCAGGGGGGCTTGCCCCCTGCATTACGATCTGTATTCATAATTGTAGTTCGAAAATCAGCGAATCTGGTTTTCGATTTGCTGATTTTCAAATATCGGTGCAGTTCGGAATAACGGTTTTCATAATTCCAGTTCGCACAAAGGGCCGTTCGACAGGTTGATTTTTCAACCTTTCAAAGGTAAACCGGAGCAGAATTATGTTTTGCCACTTTGTACAGCAGGATGTCCTAAAAGAAATCACTGTTGCAGTATTCTTAACATATGGGTCTTTGATGACATCCAGCTGGGGTACCAAAGCTTTACCTTCCTGAGGATGTACATCCAACAAGTGACTTCAGTTCGTATGGGTCAGGGTATATAAGCAGGCATTCGCATGGGTACCTCAGACTATCTCACTGCCAGCCCGAATACTGGTCATGCATCCATCAGACTGTTTGTTTGATCATTGGTACCTTGGTTTCACTTTTTCATTTTTCAGATAAGTGCCGCATTGGGGAACCTTCCTTTTTTCATGTATTTTGATTGTGTGAACCACTTCTGTTAGATGGCAGCTAAGAGGGGTATGTGTGAGTGCACTAGTGCGATCACATACAAGGACTTGCACACTAAGTGTCTACTTTGTTTAGGCCTGGAACAAAAGTACAAAACCTGCACCATCTGTCATTCATTCATTCCTAAAAACTTAGGTCAAGGTTTTCCTGCCTGAACACATTACTTAAAACTCAGTGTGTATAACTTCTGGCCCAAGCTAAAATGGTGAAATCCCCAGCATCTGACATTGCCCTTCTGCCAAAGAAGAAAGGCAAAAGTCCCCAAGATGACTCACAGCTTTGCTTCTCTGAGTCAGACGCACTCGCTGAGGTTGGCAAACCTATGGTCCATCATATACCCTCTACGTTGCCTGCTGCTGAGACCCCGTCATAAGCTCCTGAGGCCTTACAGATGGCTGACACCTCAGATGGACCACATCTCATTATTTTAGAGGGTCTATATAAAGTTCCTCAAATCCCGATCAGGGAAAAGGTTCCAGGCACTCTGATTGAAGTTCCCCATGGTTCTGAAGCTCCGAGACTAGTTCAGGCAGACATATTTTATTATAAAAAAGCAGAAACTAACCATGTGACCTCCCCTTCAATTTTGACAGAAAAAGAATGGATGGATTTCTCACAAGGTTTGTATAAAGCAATCATAGCCCTGAAGCCCCCCTTCTTTTGTGCCACAGTTACCTCAGGCCACACCACAAAGACACACTGTAGATTCCTCTTCCCCTGAGGAGGAACAGGATCTGGATTTAGATCATTCCCTGGATTATTTCTCAAAGATGCATTGTCCTGAACAGCTTTCCTCTGATGAAGGGGACTCCCTGTCATTTAACTCTGCTACAGAAGAGTTCCTTTGGGGAAACTATCTAGAACTTGAGGAGACATTTTAAATGTCAATAGAACAAATCTTGGATGTTCAAAAGAGATACAATACTCACCTGGAAATGGGCACTGCAGCCTCCTCTCTAGTTCCTCCAGTACTAGATGCATATCAGAATGCTTTTCAATCTACATCTTCAACTCCTGGTTCTCAAACACCAGCACTTAAAGGACCAGACAGATTCTGCAAGGTGCCTGATGGACTAAAATACCTCTCTAAGAACCCTGCAGCTAACCCTGCTGCTGTCCCCCAGCCTTGGATAAGCCTTCTAAACCTCTCCCCAGTACTAAATCACCTTCTCATAGACAAGGATAGTAGGACAATGGACAGGTGGGTAAACAAGATCTACACCTCTTCCACCCTTGCATTCAGAGCTATCACCTACCAGACACAGATGAGTAAATATTTGCTATCTGTCCTACAGACTCTGACTAAGGCCATGTAAAATTCTAAGCAGGAAATGCAGACCTTACTGTCTGAAGCTACTCAAATTGCCCGGCACGGCATCATATGCACTTATGATACTGTGGATCCCTTTTCCGGGGCTGCAGCCCCAGGTTCAGTCATTAAACATTATGCATGCTTGTGCAGCCAACCCATTTCTGAGGACTTCAAATGTAAAATCCTATATTCTCCTCCAGACAAAGACCTCTTGTTTGATCCAGAAGCCGCAAAACTCTTCAAAGCACTACATGAGCAGGGTAAAACTACTACTTTCTACAGTCCCTAGATGCCACAAGAACTACCCAGCCAAGTCCACTTCCTTTGTTAAGAGGGCCCCCTGGCTCACTTACAAACAAGGAAAAACACCAAGAGATTCTCAGATGAACCACATAGGGAATCTCCTTCAGGGAGGCCTCCCTTCAGAGGCAAAAACCTGTAGCTGCTTTTCCAACTACACCTCTCCCCTCCTCAAAACCTCAACCCCTCTTTCAAAAAGGCTTTCCCTGCCCCTCCCTTTCTGGGCAATGACTACAGCCAAGTGAGGGGTCCTGACCATTATCAAGGAAGGCTATGCCACTTCATGGGAAAACATTCCCTGTCTAAAGGGCATGCCTCTCCCTCCACAAAAAACAGGTCCCTTTGCTCAACCCTGTTATTCAAGACTCTTTCACAGGGAAATAATTCTATTCCAGAATCTTTCTGGTGCTCAGGAAGGAAGGATAATGAAGACCCATTCTGGATCTCTGTCTTCTAAGTACCTTTCTAAAGGTACCCATTTTTAAAATACTCTCTCTGCTCACCCTTCTGCCTTTTATTCTGCATGCTTTCCTTGTATCACTAGACCTCAAGGATGCCTACCTCCACATCCCCATATGACCGTCTTGCAGGAAATTTTCTATGGCGCATCGCACTTTCAGTTTACTGCTTTGCCATTTGGTCTTTTTTATGGCATGAAGAGCTTTTACAAAGTGCTGAGCTCCAGTGTTAGCCTTCTGTTGCAGACAGGAAATTCAAATCTTCCCTTACTTGGACAACCTACTGATTCAAGCTCTTTCCATAGACTCCCTCCTTGACCATGTACATTTCACAGTACATCACCTAGCCATCCTAGGTTTCACAATCAACTTAAAAAAATTCAATCCGACTCCCACTCTAGACCTATTTTTCTGGGCTGCTGAGTAGATTCATGCAGAATGCCTTCCTTCCTCAGAAAAAACTTCCCAGTCTGGCCACCTTTTTCAAAAACATCTACTCAGTGTCTCACTGCACAGTACGGGGGATACTCAGGGCCTTGGGTTTCATGGCAGCTGCCATCCCAGTGATTCCTCTAGCCAGGCTACATATGCAGAAAATTCAGTGGTACCTAAAAACAGTCTGGTATCAACATTCCCATTCCCTGGATAACCTACTCTATCTTGCCTCAAAAAGGATGTACTCTGGTGAAAAAAAACAGGTCATGGTCAACCTGGCCTTCTCTTGCATCTCAGCCCCACCCAGCCAAGTACTTCACACAGATGCCTCAGACAGAGCATGAGGGAGCTTGTACACAATCCCACTGAATGCAGGGGAAATGATCTTCCCCATCCTGAAAGAACGCATCAACCTGAAAGAAATTAGAGCCCTTCTCGAAGCTCTGCAGCTATTCTTCTATCTGTGTAAGCTAGGCTCACTACTGGTGTACACCTACAACACCACAGTTATGTGGTATCTGAACAAACAGGAAGACACAAGATCTTACCCGCTGTGCAGGCTATTACAGGAGGCATGGCACCTAGCCAGACAAATGGACATGACTCTGACAGATGCAACACCACAGTTATGTTGTAGCTGAACAAATAGGGGGAGACACAATTTTACCAACTGTGCAGGCTAGCACAGGAGGCATTGCACCTAGCAAGACAAATGGGCATGAATCTGACAGATGCATATGACTCTGACAGATGCATGCATTCGCTCACAAAAGAATATCCTGGCAGACTCCCTACGCAGGTCCTTGGAGGACCCTGACAAATGGACCCTGAATAAACACGTCTTTAAAACAATCAGGAATCAATAGGGAACACCACAAATAGACCTTTTTGCTTCACTCGAAAACAACTAGCTTCCCCTGTTCTGCACCAGAAGTCCTTCCTCATCAACTTGGAGGACAGATGCCTTCCCATTCCAGTGGTTGCAGAGGTTCCTGTATGCCTTTCCCCCTCTGTTACTACTTCCAAAAATCCTTCTAAAAGTTCAAAAGGAAGCTCCAAAACTCCCACTCCTGACCCCCTTCTGGCCAAGACAACATTGGTTTCCTCTCCAAGTACACAAGCCCAAGATAAACTACTGGAAAATTCTTTAGGAGCCAGTTCTGCTCACTCAGAAGCAAGGTTTGCTTTTCCATCCAAATCTAGCCTCCCTCAGTCTCACTCTGTGGTTGATAGGATTCTGATCCCTAAAAGATACCTTCTCTCAGGAGGTGGTTCAGGTTATACAGGAATTCAGAAAACCTAACACCAGAAAATCATATAAAACAAAGTGGAAAACATTTTCTGTTTGGTGCTTCTAATCAGATAGTCCTTCTGTTCTCAAATATCTCTGCAAATTATTACCCTCTGGTCTGGCCTTCTCTTCCATTAAAGTCCATTTGTCAGCCATTAACATCTGCTTGCCTCTGTTCCTCCTCTCATGTCCAGAATGGAGGTCAAATTTTTCTTGAGAGGTGTTCTCCATCTTAAACCACCTAGGAAACCTATTTCTTCTCCTTGGGATCTCGGCTTCATGCTGGAAAAATGTTGCATCTTTTCAAGTTAGCAGCTTCTGCCACTTTAACATTCTGCACCTGGAAGACTGTCCTGCTGACTCTTACCTCTGACTACAGTGCATCTGAACTTCAAGCTGTTATGGCTATTCCACCCTTTCTCATTTTTCATAAGGACAGCATGACTATCAGAGCCAAACCATTATTCATGGCTAAAATAGTGAAGGAGATGTCCGTCAACCAAGCCATCCACCTGCCTACCTTTTTTTCCCTAATCCCTAAATAAACGGGAAAGAATTCTCTACTCGTGAGACATTCACAGGCAGCTAAGGTTTTACGTTGGCAAAACAAAAACTGTCAGAAGAACTGAACAACTTTTTATTTCATTCACGGACTCTAAACTGGGCCAACCAGTCGGTAAGCAAGCCATTGCATCTTGGATATCAAAGGCTATTTCCTTCTGTTGTACAGAATATGGAAAATCATTCCTGCCTGTCTTTCTTTACTAGCATTTTGTTACATAAATAAGCTGCAGGAACTCTCAGAACACTCCTAACATTTTGTGCCAGGGTTGATTGCCCTCTTTACCCCATCCTTGCTACACTACTGAAGCTCATCATCATCATCTTCTTTCGGCTGTCCCCGTTAGGGGTCACCACAGCGGACCATCTGTTTCCATTTCTTCCTGTCCTCTGGATCTTGCTCTGTCACACCAACCACCTGCATGTCCTCTCTCACCACATCCATAAACCTTATCTTAGGCCTTCCTCTTTTCCTGTTACCTGGTAGCTTCATCCTTAGCATCTTTTTCCCAATATACTCAGCATCCCTCCTCAGCACATGTCCAAACCAATGTAATCTTGTCTCTCTGGCTTTGTCACCAAACCTTCCAACCTGGGCTGACCCTATAATATACTTATTCCTAATCCTGTCCACCCTCGTCACACCCAGTGCAAATCTTAACATCTTTAACTCTGCCACATCTAGCTCTAACCCCTGCCTTTTTGTCAATGCCACTGTCTCCAACCCATATAACATAGCTGGTCTCACTACCCTCTTGTAGACCTTCTCTTTCACTCTTACTGGTACTCGTCTGTCACAAATAACTCCTGACACTCTTCTCCACCCACTCCATCCTGTCTGTACTCTCTTCTTCACCTCTCTTCCACACTCACCATTACTCTGAACTAATTATCCCAAGTATTTAAACTCATCCACCTTCGCCACCTCTACTCCTTGCATCCTCACCATTCCTCAGTCATCCCTCTCATTCACACACATATATTCTGTCTTAGTCCTGCTGACCTTCATTCCTCTTCTCTCTAGAGCATATCTCCATCTCTCCAGGGTCGTCTCCATCTGTTCCCTACTCTCACTACAGATCACAATGTCATCTGCAAACATCATAGTCCACGGGGACTCCTGTCTGATTTCGTCTGTCAACCTGTCCATCACCATTGCAAATAAGAAAGGGCTCAGAGCTGATCCTTGATATAATCCCACCTCCACCGTAAACGCATCTGTCACTCCCACCGCAGACCTCACCACTGTCACACTACCCTCAAGTTAAGATACAATAATAGATATTAACTTGAGTTAGAAAAATATTTTGCAAAGGTTACTTCATCAGATGCCGAGGGGAAGGTCCCCTTTTGTTTAACATTCTGATCCCTAAAAAACATTAGAATTTAAAAAGTAAAATAAAACATAACTCCAAATTTCTCAGAACTATTCTATCCCCTTTATTTAGATTCCAGAAGAGAATATTCATAGCCCTTTTCATGGTTCAGTTTCACTGTAGACAAAGCTCTTTCATGTGTAAATGCTTGAACTGTAACAAACTTTTATCACTGGAGTCTCACAACACACCTTTAGGGAGTAGTTCCAGAATTAAATTTAAAGGATACTAAGGGCTTTACCAAATCAGGCTTAAAACTTAAAAATGAACAACACCCAGGGTTTCATTTACATTCCAGAAGAGAGTACCTGGAGGCCTTTTCATTTGTAAGTGCTTAAACATGTAATCATTAGCACATAAATTTGAAGAACCTTAAGGGATTTGCCCAAAAGGTTCAGACTTAAAATATTAAATATAAAATACAAAATACATTGAGCCCTTCAATACTACATTTTATGGTTTAGCTTTCATAATGGCAATGCACTCTTAATAGAGCAGCTAGAGTTTAAGGCCAGTGTTTTATAAGTATTTAACTTAATCTGCCGTTGTAGTTCCCTTTTTTCTTAGACTGCATTCTTGTTTCCTTCCAGTGGTCCAATCTTTGTTATATCTAGGATACGGAAGGTGAACTTGCAGTTTTGACATTCCAGGTATTGTTTAGCCAGTGGATTCTTTAATACATTTTTATGTCAGATAGTGGTTAAGTGAAGACATATCTTGGTAAATCAAAGTTGTATAACAGAGACAAAACTTCAGACTTTCCACTGAAGGAGTTTCCATGTTTGGTTCTTTCAGCAGGTAGTAGTTTAGAAATGTCTAGACCATAGCCACAGTCTTCAAGCAGTTTGACCGAGAGAGCTACAACCCTGAAATCAAAGAGACTTTATTATTAGACAGTTTTGACATTTTGCCTTGCCTCAAGTTGCTTCCAACCACATGCTGAATTTAGAGCTTGTTCTTTTCAAGTCTAGTCTTACAGCTTCATTCAGTATTTCTTTTTATCATACATACTGTCACTGTTTAGAAAGTACAATTGTGGAAGCCATTTTTCTAGCAGAATATTCCTATTGAGGTTGGCTTGTGTGCCTCAGACCAGATTATGACACCAGCAGTAACTCTCAATCCCTTCATTTTAATTCGTCCATTAAGTGATTAAGGAAACCTACACTGGAAATCACACACACGCCTTCCAGAACATGAATCAGAAATCTTAATTAGTGGTAACATTTCCATATCTCCATGAAATAAGCAGGGCTGGCCTTTGGTCAACTTATGCCCTAGGCAAAAGGCCTCCACAGCACCCCCCCCAACACCACCCGGTGCCTCCATCTTAGTCTACCTACACCATCCAGATTACTGCAAAAGTGCCTCTACTAGAGCAGCACTCTAGGCAGCCACCTAGTTGGCCTATGCCTAAGGCCAGCTATGGGAAAAAGGTATATTGCTTGAGATTTTTCTATAGACAGGATGAAAAAAGGTAAAGGATGCTGAAGAATTGCTGTAAGGAAACAATATGTAAATGTATTTATTTAATTTACATTTGTTGACCGGGATTGTCCAACTGAGCTGAAGTGCCCTTTTTCAACAGAGGCCCGGGGAGAAAAGCTCCAACATATTAAACAATTTTCATTATAAATTAGCATTAAACAGCAATGTTACAGGATTATTACAAGGCATTAAGTAGCAATACAATGTTATACAGTGTCAATAATCAGGAGTATAGCATAACTATTTCAAGACGTATAAAAAGAAATATGTCATTAAGATGAATTAGTTTTTGGGGTAAGTGGTTACAAAAACCCAGTTTTATCATAATGTAGTTGCATGAAGGCAAGACAGTTACAATAGAATGTTTCTCTGAGGCAATTTGCTTAATAGATTTTAGAAGACAGTAGAAAGAGTAGTCAAGGAAGATTAGAGAGAGCTAGTGAGAAGAGTGAGTTAAGGGCAGAAAGTAGATTAAGGCATGAGAAGTAGGGGATGTTAAGGAGGGAAAGTGCAGTGGCAGGACCAGTGTCTTTTAAAGTGCTCTTTGGTGGCTGTTTTAAATTGTTTAGGATGTGTAAGGGTCCTGATTTCTAGTGAGGGCCTATTCCATGCAATAGTGGGGTGATAGCTGTACATGTTGCATCCAAATTTAGGTCTTTGTTACAGCTTCGGAAAGGTCTGGAGGGAGAATAATGGGAGATGAGAGGGGATAGTGCTGGGCAGTAGGAAGGCTGGTATAGGATAGAATGGATGATCTGGAGCTGAGAGAGAAGAAGCTGGTGGTGTAATTCAAGCCAGGTTAGGTGTTTTAGAGAGAGACAGTGATGGGATTTGTAGGTTTGTTGGACAGCAAATCTAGCACCCTTGTTGTAGGTAGATTCGAGTTTGGTCAGGAGTGCTGAGTTAAGATTTGTGAGAATTTGAGAATTGTACATTAGACTGGGTAGAAGGCAGGTAAGAGAGAGAGAGAGAGTAATCTTGGCTTCAGAGGTAAGGAATTTCTTGTTACGGTAAAGGAGCCCTAGTTCTGAATGAGTCTTTTTATAGTTATTAACGTGCAAGTCAAATTTAAGCGGATTCTTGATGGTTACACCTAAGAGCTTAGTGCTAGATTCTGCCTGAATGGGAGTGTTATTAAGGGACTGTATGGAGAAGGAGGGTTTAATATTGTTGAATGTTTTAGGTAGGAAGAGTAACAGCTTTGTTTTTTTAGGGTTAAGGATGAGCTGGTTGTTGGAGAGCCATGTTTCAACTAAGTTAAAAGATGCCTGAATAGCCGAGAAGAGCTTAGAGGGAGAGTTTGGCTGTGGTGATGACTGTAGAGTCATCTGTGTATTGCACTAAAGATGACAGTATTCACACAAGACATCTGAAGAAACTGCCCCTATCTTCAATACCTGTTTTATTGATTCAATATCTAGGCTACTGAACCCTAACCCGAACTCCTCTACTACTAACATCCCCAACTTTTCTGAACCTAATCCTAATATTAAGATATTAAAAAGTAAAGGCCCTAGGATAGACCCTTGAGGTACACCCATTTTTACAGGGGGAGGAGGGGAGAGTGCAGAGTGCCGTCTCACTGATTGAGATCTATCGGTGAGGTAGCTGGAGAACCATGCAACAGTATCAGATGAGAAGTTGAGGTTATGCAGTTTGTGCAGCAGAAGAGGGTGTGAGACAGTGTTGAAAGCTTTTGAGAGGTCCAAGAATAGGTAAGAAATAAGTTTATGGTCATCCATGGCTATAGAGACAGTGTTGAGTAAGGATAATAGAGCTGTAGCAGTGCTATGTTTGGGTCTGAGGCCGTGTTGAGTGGGTGTAAGCAGATTTTCCTGTATTAGATACTGCATAACTTGTTTATGAATACATTTTTCTAGTACTTTAGAGAGAAGGGAGAGGACAGTGATAGGTCTAAAGTTGGAGATATCAGAGGAGTTACCTCCTTTGTGTATAGGTAGAGTGTAGCATCCAGATGGAAGGGACTTTAGATTCAGAGATAGAGTCATTAATTAGGATAGATACAGGGAGAGCAAGAGAGTCAGCTGCTAGTAGAAGAAAAGTGGAAGGAATATTGTCAGCTGATGCTGAGCATGGTTTTAATTTAGAGAGTAGAGTTTTGATGTAGCTAGTAGGTATAGGTTTGAGGGAGAAGTATTTGAGGAGACAGTATTAGGATTAGGTTCAGAAAAGTTGGGGATGTTAGTAGTAAAGGAGTTTGGGTTAGGGATCAGTAGCTAAGATATTGAATCGATAAAACAGGTATTGAAGATAGTGGCAGTTTCTTCAGATGTCTTGTGTGGGCATGGATTGGTGGTGCTAAGATTACTGGGATGTAATATTTGGTTAATAGAGTTCCAGAATTTTTTAGGATTAGATTTTAGGGCTGTGGGAGATTTGTTATAGAAGTCCTTTTTATCTTTGTGTTTTTTTGTTACTTTTCTGAGTTCTTTATATTTTTGCAAGTCTGCAGGGAGCTTAGTTTGTGACAATTTTTTCCATAATTTGTCTCTAGTTACCATAAGGGTACGAGTGGCTTTTGAAAGCCATGGAGATATGGTGGACTTAATCTGGACTTTGCGATGGGGAGCAAGTGAGTCTAAGATGCTAAGGAAGGTGGAGTTGAAAGCTAGGACTGCTTCTTCTAGTGGGAGTTGGGGTAAGGAATTTCCAGTTTACTTTAGAGAGGAGGGCATTAAAGGTTTCTGGATGAAAGGTAGAGAGTTTGCGACAAGTGATAAATCTAGGAGGTTTTGAGAAGTGGGGAGTGAACCTAAGCACTTTTATAGGAGAGTGATTGCTCAGGGTGTTTGGTAGGGTTTTAGGGTTGTTATGTGGAATGATTAGATACAAGTACCCAGTCAATAAGAGTACTAGATGTGTGAGAATTGTTTGTATGAGTAGTTTGAGAGATTAGCTGAGTAAAGCCATATAAATTAATATGAGTATTAGAGTTTGGATTACTGGGAGTTAACCAGTTAATGTTGGGGATGTGTTGAGAAAAGTATGAAAGAATATTTTCGAGCAGAGGAATGTTGTCTCCTGGAGGAATATAGATGGCTGCTACTGTGATAGTGGTGTGGTCATTGATTTTAAGGTTGGCTATAAGTAGTTCAGCAGGAGAAAAATATGGGATATGTTTCATAATACTTGTAATGGTGAGGTGGTTGGAGTAGAGGATGGCTACACCAACCCTTTTTTTGTTTTGGTGATCTATGTGGAATCTATTATAACCAGGGGGGAGAATGTCTTTATCAGAGGTTTGAGGTTTTAGCCAAGTCTCTGTTAGGGTGACAACATCAGGGGTGTGGAAGGCTATCCAGGCATGGATTTCACTAACTTTAGAATACTACGGGCATTCATAGAGTAAAAAGAAATATGTTTATTTGGAGAGGATGAGTTTATTAAATAGGGAGCGGTAGAGTAATGCATAGTGGGGTGATGGATGGGCTCAGGATTTGGATGTATGTCTCCTGATAGAAGCAGGGCTACATAAAGTTAGTAAAGTTTGAAATTAAATGGGATGCAAGTCAAGTACTTAGTCTTGGTTTTAGATGTTACAGAGTGAGGGGGAGGAAGTTTGATTTTAAGCAGAGGGGTGTTCATGGAAAAAGACAAAGGAGGAGATTGTAATGGAGTACTGCAGAGATGAGAAGCAGTTAGTATGGGGATTAGTAGGGTCTCTATGGACAGGTGGTAATGGAGTAGTACAAGATGTAAGAATGAGAAGGAGATTGTAATAGAGTACTGCAGAGATGAGAATGGTTAGTATGGGGATTAGTGGGGTCTCTATGGACAGGTGGTAATGGAGTAGTACAAGATGTAAGATAGAGGAGGAGATTGTAATAGAGTACTGTGGAGATGAGAAACAGTTAGTATGGGGATTAGTGGGGTCTCTATGGACAGGTGGTAATGGAGTAGTACAAGATGTAAGATAGAGGAAGAGAAGTAATGGAGGCAAGAGAAAAATAGAGAGGGTTGCAGCAGCCATGGCCTAAGGTGGGGAAGTAGGATTAGGATGGAGTGAGAAGTGAGTAAGGGACTAGCAAAAGTAAGTTGTTGGACCTGTTAGAGAGTTGAAGTAAAATTTAAGTGAAACAATCTGTAGGGGGAGTAGGAGATATGTAGGAAGAAGGAGGATTTGCAGCAGACTAAACTATGAAGAGATAAGTAGGGGAGGGAAAGGTGTTTAGAATGTTTTAGCAGACAGGAAGGGGTGGAGTTAGGGGTGGAATAGATTAGCTGGTTAGGTATAAAGGAAATTATATGGGGGGGGGTGGGAGAGGAGCAAAGTGAGCCCGAGCATAGTGGGATGGGCCAGGAAACGGCAGTCACCACAAGAAACAATCAGCAGGCCAGGAGGGAAACAGTAAGGAGCACACAGTGAGAGTCAGCAGGTAAGTAGAAGAGGTGGGGAGGTGTAGACAGAGAAGGAAGAGATGTTATAGCGTGGTGTACACAGGTATTTGCAATAAGATAAAAACAGTTAAAAGGAAACCACAAATGGAAAAACAAAAATAGTATAGCTATCTAAGAGAGAGTTGACACTAGGGTAGTGACTAACTTATAAATGGCAAAAAGAGACAGAGGCAAGGTTTCTAAATAGGTGAGTATGGGGGTATCCTGTACAGTAGACAAAGACAGACTCATTTGTGGTATGAGCTTAGAACATACTTTTAGTGTAAACTGGCTATACAATAGAGCACAGGCATGATTCCAGGTGTTGGAGCAGTATCAGTAAAGGTAGACGCAGTCTTGAGGGAAGACACTTTGCTTTTAAAACCTAGGGAAAACAGGAGGGGAGAGAGTGCGTTGAATATAAAAGCTAGGATAAAAAACAAAAACAGGAGGTACCATACACGCAACTACCAATATCAGCTAGAGAGGAGTTAGTGGGGATAAAATATGAAAAATACAGAAATAAATAAAATAAAAGTACATATGATATTAACTTTACAGATTAGAGCAGTAACAATGTGAGACAAAAATTCAGTAACTTACTTCTGCTATAACACTTTCACATAACAATGGTAAAACTATTAACCATGATGTCTAAGTGTAAAACAACTGAGAATAAAAATGTCTATTTCATTTAGTAAACGTGCCATTTTATAGCTGAAATAATCAAACTAACGGAGATATGAGAATATAGCTAAACAAAAGTTCTATACTTTAAGTCTTGAATTCTACAACCCAGGTTAAGGAGTTAAAACAACTTGCAGTCTCGCGGCAACAGCACTTGGAACTAAAAGTGAGCTATACTTCACATCCATAAGACTGCTACTAAAAGTATTTGACATATAGGTCATGCCATAAAGCAATCACTGTACAAGTTAAATGCTCAATAATGCAATATCTAGATTCTACAAACCAACTGTCATCAGTTAACACTGCTAAAGACATTCAAACTGCAATCTACAGATATATGGTAAATGTGTACAATAGAGCATTTGGTACTTAAGTAGAAATATATCCAAAAGCAGATAAAAAAATAACATATATCAATGTATGTACAGCTTTTCACTTGTGTGGCATGAGACAATAACTCAGCCAAGCTATGACTTTACAAATATTTGAAAAGGTGCTTACCAAAGTCCCACAAATAAGTTGCAACAGCATACAAAGCTCTTCCAGGTGAAGTAAATGCAGTTTAAATGCTCAGTACAAGTGAAAAGCTGTTTACATCAGTAATATTAGGGACCTGCATACCACTGACATGAAGCCACAAACTAGTAGGAAGAGGAAAACAAAATGTCGCAGAAACACCAACAGTTTAATAATGCCCCAGAGGATTAAGGGTGAGAGAGAAAGAGTTGGATGCAGGGAAATGTAGTACATGCAGAGTGAGATAGACAGGAAGGTAGAGGGGGATGCAGGGAAATGTAGTATATGCAGAGTGAGATAGACAGGAAGGTAGAGGGGGATGCAGGGAAATGTAGTATATACAGAGTGTGATAGACAGGAAGGTAGAGGGGGATGCAGGGAAATGTAGTACATGCAGAGTGAGATAGACAGGAGAGTAAAGGGGTATTCAGGGCAGGAAAACGTCAGTCACCACAAGAAACAATCAGCAGGTCAGGAGGGAAACAGTATGGAGCACATAGTGAGAGTCAGCAGGTAAGTAGAAGAGATGGGGAGGTGTAGACAGAGAAGGAAGAGATGTTATAGCGTGGTGTACTCAGGTATTTGCAGTAAGATAAAAACAGTTAAAAGGAAACCACAAACAGAAAAACAATATAGCTAAGAAAGAGTTGACACTAGGGTAGTGACTAACTTATAGATGACAAAGAGAGACAGAGGCAAAGTTTCTACACAGGTGACTATGGGAGGATCTCAGTGGTATGCAGGAATCCTATACAGTAGACAAAGACAGACTAATTTGTGGTATGAGCTTAGAACATACTTTTAGTGTAAACTGGCTATACAATAGACCACAGACGTAATTCCAGGAGTTGGAACAGTATCAGTAAAGGTAGATGCAGTCTTGAGGGAAAACACTTTGCTTTTAAAACCAAAGTCCCACAAATAAGTTGCAACAGCATACAAAGCCTTCCAGGTGAAGTAAATGCAGTTTAAATGCTGAGTACAAGAGCAAAGCTGTTTACATCAGTAATATTAGGGACCTGCATACCACTGACATGAAGCTACAGACTAGTAGGAAGAGGAAAAAAAATAAAAGTAAAAGTAAATCACCCAGAATGATACCGCAGTACGAGGACAAAATGACTGACCTCAACAATTGGCTAAGCTTCTGGTGTCATTCTAAGGGGATCCAGTATCTGTCTGCCTGGGATGACATGCTCGACAAGCCACGATGCTTTGCCAGAGATGGCCTGCACCTGTTGCCCCTGGGATTCTGGATACTGGCTAAGGCTCTAGCCACCCCTATAGTGCCTTTTTTAGGCAAGGTTCAAATGACAAATTCACCACCCTAACAGGTACAAGCAAGAAGAATCTGAGGGTATTGCTACTCAATGCTAGAAGTCTAAACCTGAAAATGCACTCTCTCGAGGCACTCCTTAAAATGGAGAACATCGACATCTGTGCAGTGACAGAGACCTGGTTCAAGGCTCCAGAGAGTACCCCTGCATTACCAGGCTATAATTCATACCACACCTTGTCGGCCACCTAACCTGGACCGAAACACTAAAGGCGGAGGCGTGTCCATATTCATTAAGGATATCCACACCTCCAGGCTAGTTGCTCAGCATAATGCATCTGAGATTATCCAAGTGCAACTAACTCTGGGCAAGACCGCAATCCAAATTGTAGCTTGCTACAGATCCCCCACCATGCCCCAGGATACCCACTCCTCATTTCTTAATACACTGGAAAATATTTGGGTACAACCCAACACCCAAATAATGGGCGATTTCAACTACCCTACCATTAACTGGGAAAACTACTCATGTACCAATTCTTGTGCTCAACGTTTTCTGGAATTCATAAATTCCAATGCCATGGATCAACTTATCCACACCCCCACCAGGGGCAGCAATATCCTAGACCTGGTTATTACCAACATGGGCAACCGGTGCTCCACACCAAAGGTCAATTCCTCGTTGGTCAGATCCGACCATAAGCTAATCACCCTAGACATCCACATCCCTCCCCCACCCCCATTAGGGAAAAAACAGTAAAAAATTTCTCCAAAGCCAACTTCACGCTTCTTAAGACAGAAGTGGCAAACTTCACGACATCCATGCTGACGGACAATAGAGGTGTGACTGCTGAATCCTACACAAATGCACTTTATAAGCACTTACATGAGTGCATGGATCGTGCAATCCCTAACAGAACCAAGATGCTATCCTCCAAAAAAAAGGAAGCCAATCTGGTGGTCCCCTGCCATAAACAAACTCTACAACAGAAGAAAGAAACTGTTGCAAAAAAGAGTAAAATCGCATGATTGGAGAAACTCTCTGGTCAGCTTCAGTAAGAAGTTGAGATCCCTCATAAAATCCTCCAAAGCTAGTTATGAAAACAAAATCACCACTGACTCTAAAGACAACCACAAAGCATTCTATAGCTATGTTAAGAATCTCAATGGCAACACTCAGATCTGCTCTGAGTTATAGCACAATGGCACTAAATATACAGAACCAACGGATATTGCCAATATCCTGGCAGATAGGTTCAGGGCTAACTTTACTACAGAATGAACTGGCACCCCACCTAAGTACCATGTTCAATCATAGCCTCACCTCAGGCTATGTGCCCACTGAATGGCACACAGTGACAGTTATCCCACTCCACAAAGGGGGAGCCACCACAGACCCCAGAAACTACCGCCCCATTAGCCTAATGAGCCTGGTCTGCAAGGCTATGGAGCATATCATCATGGAACTTATAAACAATGACATTGGTAATCTCCAAACTCAGGACCCCACCCAGTTCGGGTTTGTAAAAGGCAGATCATGTCTCCTAAACCTGATAGACTTCTTTGAAGCAGTCACCAAAGCCGTAGATGAGGGTAAGGTGGTTCACACAGCCTAGCTAGATCTCGCCAAGGCTTTTGACACCATCCCCCACTCTGGAATTATAGATAAACTCACTAAACTAGGTATAAATCCCTATGTCACAAGATGGGTTGCCAACTGGCTCACTGACAAAACCCACACTGTGAAAGTAGCAGACTCCAAATCCAGCTTCAGACCAGTGACAAGTGGAGTACCACAGGGTTCAGTCCTGGGTCCTCTCCTGTTTAGTATCTACTTCTCTGAAGTACAGGCCAACAGAGAAGGTCTTTGTCTAATGAAGTTCGCAGATGACTGCAAACTAGGAGCCATAATCAAAACTCCAAAAGATGTAGACACCCTACAAAAGGGCCTCACTGAGACAGATGCCTGGTGTCAAAGCCATGGCCTCAAGCTCAATGCCAAAAAGTGCATTGTCATTCCTTTTGGTAAAAACTCAATACCCATGAACTACCACATAGGTGGTAGTCTACTTAACACCGAAAGTGTGATAAGAGACCTTGGGAGACAGGTGGACAGTAGTCTCTTCTTTGATAATCACATCGCCACAGTAGTCAGGAAATCCTTCTATGTGGCACACCTCATCACAAAAGGTTTCTCATCCAGGAAAAAAGAGGTCATTGTTCCCCTCTACTCGTCACTCATTAGACCCATTATAGAGTACAATGCCCCTTTTGGTATGTACCTCACAAGACATCTACAACAACTGGAAAGGCCACAGAAATACCTCACAAAGAGGATTACCAGCCTCAAAGAGATGCCCTATGCAGACCGTCTCAAAAAACTGCAGCTTTACTCCATTGCATATCGCCTACTCAGAGGCGATCTCTGCCTAACACACAAAGCTATGTCAAACCCAGAGCTTTTAGACATGCTCCACTTAAAGAAATCCCAATCCCTACAAGCTACACGCTCTAGGGACCTAAACCTCGTCACCACAATAAACAGAACATGCTGAAGGGATAGATTCCTGTCCCAGAGACTTCCCATACTCTGGAACAAACTACCTATCTATATCAAACAAAGCTCCTCATTAGCACTGTTCAAGAAAAATCTTGATGATTGGATGGGAGATAGGAAATTCACCCCGGGGATCACTTCTGTGGCTCTGCTCGACAGTGGCACAGGAAAATAATTTTCTTGGGTGGCGAAAGCCAGGGTACCTTTGGCTAGGCTTATATAAGCCCTAGGGCCAATAGCCTAGTACCTACCTATGAACCTATAAGAAAAAACAAATACAGAATATTTTCTTTGCTATCTGATTTGGTTTTGGCGACACTGGTGTTGTTTAGTGACCTCAGCTACACATGGCTGTTCATTGGTCGCTCAAGTTACACGTGTCAATCATACCATTGCCACACAGATGTTGGCTTAAATATTTGTTTTAGCAGACATTTCTTCTCAGAATCAATTCCTTTTCATAATAGTCATTCCTTTTAGGGACCCATGGGTTCTCACCATGCCAGGTGGTTGACTCTGATAATACCACTGGAACTGCCATGAAGGACATCTCCATTTGCCCATACCATTAGCCGCCCACCAAGGCAAAAGACTTGCAATAGGCAGATGTGTTTGAGCAAAGGCTAGTGTAGTCTCTTCTTTTCTTTTTTTTTTTTTTTTTTTTTTTTTTACAACCACATTCTTCATGCATCCCCTGGACATCAGTCGTGCAATCTTAATGGGACAAATGAAGCAGAATGGCACAAGCCTCCAGCAGTGGCTGCATGTCAGGCATTAGCCTTATGGGTACCAGTCCATTGCCAGGGTTATAATTAGAATTTCAGCTTTGGAATGTTACTTATACACACAGAGGCCATTCATTTGATAGTATTGGCTGTAAGTCACACTTTTCTCAGATCTGGCAAGTATATGTTTGCCTTGTTAACTGCAGTTCATATGCAGACCTTCTCCCATTCATTTCTAATTCTCATGCCTGTTGACCAGTGTCCCTTTTTCTTTCTTCTGCCCATTCATTCCCTGTTGCACTTCTTTGGGTGCTTGGGCATAAGCTGGACATTGGAAGGGCCATATTCATGCAGCAGTGAGAGTTTGGTGTTTTTTCCTTGGTCTGTGCAGTCTCTCAGCGTGAGTGAGGAGAAACCCCGCACTACAAGCCTCTTCAACATTCAGTTTTCTTTTATTCCCAGTGCATACTACATTGCATATACCACTTGGTAGGTGTTCATTCTCAGCCTTTTTAATGCCATTCTAAAATACATACCTTTGCTTGGTGCCTCTCACGTGGCAGAGCAAGCTGTATTTTGCTGCAAACTTTCATCTTTTCCATGTTGAGTCCTTCGGCTCCTGGGCCTCTAATCGATTTTGGGTCATATACGGAGTGCTTTAACCCTTTACATACTTATGCTGTACTAAGCAGAGGTTCCAACAGATGTTGGCTCAAGAGCTAATATAAATATCTTAACTCTAACGTGTTCTTCATTCACACAGAAAAGAAAACGTTCTAGTGAATAGAAATGAGGATCTGACTCAGGCTCACTGAAGTCAGAGGTTAGAAAGCAAATCACCACAGAGGTCCATTTCCCATGAACGCCTCTCAACCTTTTAATGCAAGAAATCTGGACAAAACATAAATCAAACTGTATCTCAGTCCTGTTAACATATTGTTAACAAAGTTATGAATATCTCTGCTTGTAAATCATTTTTTGTATTACCAGTTTGTATATTTCTCATTGTACAAGAATCTTCTTAATTGTGGAGCTTTTCTCCCCGGGCCTCCACTGAAAATGGACCTGGTCCAACTGGATTTTCTTGGTAAACAAATGTAAAATAAAATAAATAAAAATAAAATAATGGGGGGGAGCACAAAGGCCAAAAATAAGGACAGATTTTAAATATTGCTTTTATAAACATCGAAAGTTGCTAGAATAACAAGTTTAGTGTTAGTATGCATTTTCTGAAGGATATGAAGTCTGAAACCCAAATGTCTATCATTATTTAGTAACTTCAGTCCCCAGTGGTTTGCCAGAAAACCACATATTTAATGAGAAGCAGACCAAAAAATATGTCAGAAATCTGGACATCCTGCAAAAATCTGGACAATTGAGAGGTATGTTCCCACGACGCACTTCATGATTTAGAGTTCATAGCTTCCGGCCTGAAAATGTTGAAAGCAATGTTATATCCCAGCCGATTAAGGAAAAAGTAAGATGGTAGAATGGTCTAGGCTTGTCAACTAAAACTGCCTCCAAGAACTGAATCTCTAGCACTGATCCCATGGTGATATTAAACCTGATTAAAGTAAGGGGATCCTAGGTGGATGTTGTGACTCCCATACCCAACAAAGCTGATAAGGTTTTCTAGACTATTCCACTAACATCTCTTTGGTGCCATAGTTTGACTGAAGCAGAACATTTTATCATCATAGTTTCAGTAGCACATAAAGAGGACAACCCTCATTTGTTCAGGTACACTTACCATAAAAGTAGAATTTTGAGTATAAGAACCACTTCTGTGGTAGAATCCTTGTCCACGGGAAATAACCACAAATAGACATCCATCTGGTCTAACTTCCAGCACTCATTGGATGTTTCCCTGGATTGGCTGAACTTCACCGTTTCCCAGGACATCAGTCCACTGTACTGTTAAAATGGCAAGCAGGCCACTCCATCTTTGTGTTTTTTTGGGGTTTTTTTGTTAAACATGTTACTATATATTAATTCCTAGACAGGAGGAAACTTTACCTCCACAATCTGTAATCTCTGCTCAGTCTGTACAACCCACTTGAACTTAGGAGGAATAAATAAAATAAATAAATTAACATGCACAGGTTCATAGGTTAGTACTAGGCTAACTGCCCTTGTGAGCCATTTTAAGCCTAGCCAGTTATGCCCTGTGAGATTCAAACCCTGTACCTTGTGTTTGTAAGGCAAACACCTTAACCATTAGGTCACCCTCCCAACTGTGATGGGCTTTTAGACAGCACTTCCATGCAAATAACACCAAGTTGTTTTTCTTATTGTACAATAAAGTCTGTAAGAGGTTGGAAGATCTACAGACTAATAAGTCACAAAAGGCATTCAGCAGTTTAAAACCTCCTTGAGTTTTAGGTACAGAAAGTTTGAAATAAGAAATTCTGATTAATTTGTGATGCCATATGTATATCTGAAGATCTCATTGTGGATATTATAAATTAAGAATGTACTGACAGAGCTTGTTTTACTTCTGCAGAAGGAACCCAGCTTGTAGTATTTGGAAAAGTTATGGATGGAAGCCCATGTGGTGCTTCACAGATGCTTTAGGCTGACACATTCCAAAATGAAGTTGCAGTAGTGACTACAGCTGTTGTACACAAGCCTCACCTGTCCTTACAGTAATTTTTCATGGTGATCATAGTAAGAGAGTTTTCTAGCCACTTGGAGAGAGAGTTTGTTTTTATACTGCCTGCCTATGTTTTCCTAACTTAAATAAAACAGAGCAGACAATCTAAACTCTTTCTGGCTGGCTAATTAATATCCTAGATGCCTATACACATCCAGTAAATTAAGCAACCTTTCCCTTTTGTTCTGAGGGGCTGCCTGTTGAAAGTCTAAATACCATTATTGTATTTACCATTATTGTATCTTATTACCTAATTCTAACATAATTACCCTGAATACTGTACTTCTAATCTACTTCCCCTCACATTAGCCCTGAAAATTATACCCTGCAGCTCAATATATCCTGCAAGTGTATAAAATACGGCTATAACATAGTGCATAAATTGTTGCAAAAATACAACTAATTAAAACTTACAGCCAGACGTTAGTTTAACATAGTTCAACATATATTCCCTATACCCATACATAGCAAAGCCTTGAGAAATACTTGGAGTCAGTGTTGGCCCCGCTCCACTTGCCCTTGCTGCACTCGGGCTCGCTCCGCTCCCCTCTCTGTCCCCAATTTCCACCCGCCCCCACTACTGCTAAATTTAAACTAAACTGACCACTCCCCTCAAGCTAAGTACCAATCAGAGCCTCATACATCTCTGAACAGCCCTCCCCCCTTGGCCCATTTCCTTCTATCCCATACTTCCACACCCTGTAAGCACAATCAACAATCACAATTGGCAGACAAGTAAAAAAATACTAATTACCCTGCTACCTATATTATTTCTATTTTACCAGCTTACTGCTTACGAACAAGAACTTGACCATAGTATTCACTACCCAAATGGTCGAACAGCCACCTACAACTTCACACATAAGACCAATCAGTTTACCATCCACAGCACACCAAATATACCACTATCAACAAAATATCACCCCTGTAGAGCCACAAAACTTAATCCTAACGACAAAGACTATATAAAACTTATAAACAAACTCCTAAAGCTAAGAGTATCCTGTCACTATAACCTTATAACATATGGGGACATCCATCCCAACCTTGGCCCATCCACCCTGGCCCACACACACCCTATAACCCTCAGTCCCCTACCACAATCCCCACAGTCAAGCTACCCCTTTCTTCTTTCACTAGTTCCCTCCTAGCATTTCACCTGAATATTAGAAGTATTAACAATAGGATTCACAACCTACACACCCTCCTAGCAACCCACTCCCCAGACATTATGTGCCTTACGGAAACCTGGCTAAAACCTAATACTACCGACAATAAGATATTATCTCCTGGATACAATATTCCCCAGTTAGAACGCACTACAAAGAAAGAAGTTGGGGTAGCAATCCTATACAAAAATACTCTGTTAATAGAGAAGTCATTCAACCACCCAAATTCAATAATGCAGAACTTCTCATAACCAAACTACAGATCAATCATAACAAAATGCTTGAACATCATCTGTGCATATATTCGGCCAGGCAATAAGTTAAATACTCTGGAGGATATCCTTCACTGGTTATCCACTACCTATCCCCAAGAAACAATAGTTATTGGTGACTTCAACACTGACTGGTACCCCTGCTCCTCTGAACCCCCCCCACCCCAATAAACTTATCTGGGTTTAAACAGACCACAACCTCTCCCACCAGGATAAACAAACCGACCAACAGGGAAAGCATCCTAGACTGGATCCTAGTTAATAACCAACCCCAACAATACACAGCTGGCACTCTCCAAGATGACCTTATTGACCATCTACTAACCTATGTCATAAAACATAAGGCAGGAAATCCCCACCAGACCAAATATAAAATACTTAGAAATCGGAAAAACTATTTTCCTAAATGCGCTAAAAGCAGTTGACTGGTCAAAACTAAAAAATCTACCACTAGAAGAGGCTATAGCTTACTTCAACACTAAATTCCTAAGCATCCGTGATTCCCGTGCTCCAGTACATACGATAAAATCTAGAACAAATACAGCTCCATGGCTCACAAAGGATACCAAATCTAAAATCAAAACTAGAAACAAAGCCTAGGCCAGCTGGAGATCAACTAAAGACCCACTTGACCATTTAAAATATCGTCAACTCAGAAACGATACAAAAAAAAACTATTTTACTAGACAAAAAAAGCTTTTACCAAAATCTCTTACAAAAACACCAAAACCACCCTCAAAAGTTCTGGGCAGGCCTAAATCAGCTTCTACATTCAGGTCATTCTACCACCCCAACTCCAGCTAACAACACCCATAGCTCCCCTGAGACCAAAGCCGCCGCTTATAATAACTTTTTCACTGAAACAATACAATCCCTAGCAAATCAACTAACCCCCACAAACCTAAACCACTCTCCTAACCAACCCACCAATCACCTCCAATTTAGTTTCCAACCAGTATCCACTAGTTTTATCAAAACACTTATAAAAAAAACTAAAACCTACCACCCTCGCTGCTGACCTCCTCCCTGCAGTATACCTACAAATAGCGGCAGATGTCATTGCATATCCCACATCTATCCTAGTCAACAGAACCTTATCCTAAAGCGCTATCTCCTCTTTCTGGAAAATATCCCACGTCATCCCACTCCACAAAGGTGGAAGTTCTACAGACATATCCAATTATAGACCCATTGCCATTCTTTCCCCTCTAGCCAAAATAATGGAGAATGTACACAAGTAACTAATGCAATACCTTATACAGAATATATACTATCTAACTCCCAGCATGGCTTCAGGCCAAACCACAGTACCACCTCGGCCCTCCTTTCCTTTACTAACACCATATACCAAATAGGAATAACAATAGGCTATCCTCCGCCCTCTTTCTTGACCTATCAAAAGCCTTCGACATGGTCAGCCATGACCTTCTCATTATCTCTCTCAATCAGCCTGCAGTCCGGTGGTTCAGTCCTACCTGACTGGTCGACAACAGGCAGTATTATGGCAGGGCAAACTCTCCAGCCAGCTACCTCTCACACTTGGTGTTCCTCTAGGCTCCATACTGGGTCCACTGCCTTTCTCTATTTTTATCAACAACCTTCACACTGCTATCCCTAAAGCTACCTGCATTCAATATGCAGATGATTCCACTCTGATCTGCTCAGCCACCTCCCCATCTGAACTGCAAACCCTTACCCAAAATACATTCAACACTATTGAGAACTGCCTCGCCAACAAATGCCTACTGCTGAACCCCAATAAAACTAAACTTCTACTCTTCACCCCCACTAGCAGATCTGCCACACTTTATTTCTTTCTTTCTTTCTCTGTCACGTCTAACAATGGTACCACTATCTCCCCAGATCAACACACTAAACTCCTAGGGGTTATCATATACAATAATCTTAAATTTGACCTACAGGTCAACAAAACCATACAGACCATCAATAAGAAGCTTGGATCACTGTATAGAAACAAAACATTTTTAACCCCACTGGCTAGGACTGCAGTCGCCCAGTTACACCTACTCTCTACTCTTCTATATGCCTCGCCGGTACTCTCAAACCTCAACAAATCGAAATTAGGTTAGCTCTCCCATAGCTACAACCATATTGCCAGATACGCCACTGGCTCCACTTTCAGAACCCACCACTGCCAGAACCTGAAACAAAAGAGTTATTAGAACTGCCTAGTCTAATTCAATTCAATCAACTCCTAATAGCACACAAAATTTTGTACCACCCTGAGGATACCCCCTCACTTACAAATATTATTAAGCCCTATAGCAACTTGAGATCCCTGCGATCAGCCAACAAACTACTTGTCCAAACCCACAAAGCTAACAATGCTGTTGGTGAATCCCTGTTGGCCATCTTTGTTGGCAAAACCTGGAATTTGTTGCCAAACCATATAACCCTACAATCCTCCATAGATCTGTTCAAAAATAACCTCAAACAGTATCTCAAAATGAACTGGCTTTGCCCGTGTACCAACCCTGATTAATTTAAATACTGAAAGGAGAATCTCTAAATATCATACAGGTAACTATTTCACCAAGCTCTCTATGCTATCTAATGTCTCCTGCCTTTAATTGTGTCTGACCATGTGAATTGTGTGTCCCTATTAGGGAACACCACGAACCATTGTACATAATCACTTTGTTTTTATTCTTTGTTGTAAACGTTGTTTTATATATTTTTTTATATTTTTAAATGTTATCTATGTAATTTTGTCTATTTGGAGCTTTTCTCCTAGGCCTCCGCTGGAAATGGGCATATATCCAGTCGGACTATCCCGGTAAACAAATGTAAAATAAATAAAATAAATAATAAATAAATTCCTTGCAGTAGTGTAATTTTAAGTGCGGTTTGAATGAAAAAAAAAAATTAAAATATATATATATATATATATATATATATATATATATATATATATATATATATATATGGTTTCACTTCATAAATGCAAATTGCTGAAATATCAAATTTCAGCAATTCATGTCCATGAAGCTGAAACCGCTAAATAACGAAAGTGCATAATTGTGAAAAGGACTATGTCGAATTTATGCATTTTCGTTATCATACGGAAGTGTTCGGCTGGTATGGTGTCTGTAGATTAAGGTGAGTGAGTGTGAATGAGTGTTTTTGTAACTTGTACGAGTGGGTCAGGGTAGGGAGGTGAGGGTATGAGTATATGTGTTGGCTGTGTGTGATTTTTTTACTGTTTGTGCGATCTCAGAGTTAGTATATATAAGTAGGGGGGTGTGGGGGGTGCAGGGGGGCTTGCACCCCTGCATATGTGTAGTGTAGGTGTGTGTCTGTGTGGTGTTGTGTTATATTTCAGTGTTTTGTGGTGTGGGTGTTATGGTTTGTGTGTTGTGTGTTGTGTGCTGTGTGTTGGATGATGTGATTTTGTGGTTGTGAGGTGTCGGTGTTTTAATGGTTTTGTCTTTATACTGTCGAAATGCTGAAATTCGATATTTCAGCATTTCGCAATATGAAGTGAAACCAGATATATATATATATATATATATATATATATATATATATATATATATATATATATATATATATATATATATATATATATATATATATATATATATATATATATATATATATGTGTGTGTGTGTGGGGGGGGGATAAGCTGTGTGGAGGACACAACCTCTCCCCCCAAACACTGATGGTAAAAGGACAAAGCCAACTTCAAAAACAAAAATGATGTAAAAGTGTAACAGTGAACCCACTGACTTTCTGGATTTTTTTTTATGACATTTGTGTTCTTGAAGTGTCAGGACTTGCTGTATCAGTTTCACACTTCCAAAAGGGAGACTTTTTTCCAACCCTCTTTATTAACTTCACATATTACACAAGGACATGGTTACACATATAGTTACAAAAAATACATAGTTTTTTTTTTATTATTATTTTCATGCATTGTACACAAATGGTTTAGTTGTTAACAAGCATTATTTAACATTACTTAGCTTGCTCAAATCCTGCCTTGCCTAGAAATTTCAGTCTGAACATTATTCTGTATGTATTACTCCCACATATTGCTTTTATTTCTAAGTAGTTCACACCTTCTCCTTTCTAAAGATCCCACCTCCAGTTCGTTTAGCTCCTTTACAACATTCAATAACTCTGTAATGGTCAATTTAGATTTTGATTTCTATTTTCTAGTTATTGCTTTTTGGCAGCCAACAGCATTAAATGTAGAAGAGCCTTGGTATGTCTAAGCAATTCGGATTCCCTATCCCAGCTCAAAAGAATCATTTCCGTAAACAATAATTTGCTCCCGCAGTGTTTCCAACAAAGGGCCCCATAGGGAATTTTTTAAACTGTACTAACTCATTACATTCAGAAAAAGTACATTCCCAAGCATCCCTCTTTTTCCCAAAACACCTGCAATAATTGCTGTCTACCTGTGGAAGAATTATCTGAAGTCTACTTTAGATTTAAATAATACCTTTGCAAACACTTCCATGCAAAAATCCCAAACCTTCTAGATAATGTTGTGTATTTCAGAGACATACAAGTATCTTCCATTTGTTCCTTTCTATTTTGCCTTTCTGTTCTGCTTTCCAAGTCTTTTCTAAGCTCTTCTGATTGTTTCTTATAGTTAACGTGCATTATTTTATATGCTGTACTAACTATCCCTTTTGTAACCGCAGCTTCTGTTCTAGACTCAACTGTAAACTCAACCACATCTGGTCCTTCATTTAACCCTCACCTATCCCTTTCTCTCTGCCTATACTCTGTTAGGAATCCCTGGTAGGGATAGCAGTCTGCAGCCTGTAGGCCAGACTTCTGTTTGGCCTCATCCCGCTCTGACTTTTCCCTCCCTAGTTATTTGTTCCCATACCTTGGTTCCTTCGCTAATTTTCTCCAGTAAATTCCAGCTCCATCTTGCCTGTTTTCTAAGTCCCTACTCACAGTCATCCCTGTTGGTAAAAAATCTCCTTTCACATTTTCCGTGTTGGCTTAGTTCTCAAAAATGCTTTCTTCTACTTGGTAAAAATAATGTTCTGTCCTGTTGTTATTGTTCTCCTTAAGGGCCTGCATCCAAAATCCTACTTTGTCCTTATTTTCTGACACCACCCCCATTTCAACATCATTTGTTTCCAATTTGATTTGTAGTGTTTTGCTTTATGTTATGTATATGAGCTTTAACTGTCTAGCTCTAAAATGTCCCTTCAAATCTGGTAATCCCAAACCTTTGTTCTGTGGGGAGAAATGGTTTATCCCACTTAATTGTTGTCTCTTTTCCACACAAATAAGTTCCTTCAATACTTTATTAATTATGGTCCATAGCTTCTCCTATGGCTGGTAAAAATATGTCTGACCTGTTGTTGTTTTATAATGTAATATATAGTATTAAAGGGACCGGAAACATTTTCACTGCTTATATCTTATTATCCATATCCATAGTCAGGAGATTCCATCTTCTTAATTTTATATTATTTTTTTAGTCTCTTCCCATGTATCCTTAGCTGTCAAAATAGAATCCTTTTTAATCCAGACACCTAAATACTTTATCATATCATATCCAAATAAATATGATTATTACTGAACCAATTCACATGCGGGAACATAGTTAATAGGTAAATACTAGGCTATCAGTCTGCAGACTATTATAAACCTAGCCATTAACCAAAGTTAGAATCAAACTTTGTATCTTGTATGTGTGAAGGAAAGACCTTAACCATTATGTCAACCATCTCCAAACAAGAAAACAAGTTTACTGCTATAGTGTCTGTTTTATCTTCATTTATTTTATACCCTGAAAAAAAAAACTTGAAACTGTCTTAGTATATTCCACACACTGAAATATCCATTTCTGTATTTATCAAGTACAAAATAATATCATCTGCAAATAAGGTTAATGTTTTTGAATAGTATACCAGTTATATCCATAAATTTTCGAGTCTCTTATTTTTCATTCCTAGTTCCTCTAAATATAAGACAAATAACAAAGGGGAAAGAAGACATCCCTACCTGGTTCCCCTGTTGAAACATAGCTTGTCAGAGAGGAACCCTCCAACCTTAATTCATCCCTATGACCCCTAATATATCTTCCTATTTAAGCCCATTATGCTATCAGGAAGCACAAAAGCTCTCGTTATCATAATAAAACCACAACTAACTCTATTGAATGCCTTCTCTGCATCAAGACTCACCAACCACAGCAGGGTTGTTTTTCATTCTGCTTCCCTCTGGATCATCACTGTTCTGTCTGTGTTGTCAAATGTTTGGCACCCCTTCACAAAACCATATTGATCCATGTCTACCAGTTTTGGCAACACCTTAGCCATTCTCTTAGCTATTAAAGACATAAACACTTTCTAATCATAGTTCAAACTTTAATTTGGTTTATGGGAAGTTGAATTTAAAAGGCCTTTGTTCCTTTGCATAGTACAACCACCACAGCTTTAAGATGCAGATACTCTCTCCTTTTAAAATATTGTTAAGCATAACCTTCCAGATCTTTATCACTTTCTTCCTTCCTAACTTTTAAATAAAATATGTTCTTCCATACTTTCCTGTTACTTGATTATACATCCAAAAACACACTTTGAACGCCAAAAACAAATGTAGTAAGTAAAGCTTTCGGGCTCACCACCCTTCATCAGTACATAAAATCAATGAAACTCATCAAGACATTAAACAGAGATACTAATAGAATCACATGATTCAGCCAGCCTAACATCTTTAACTAACAATTAATTATTTAAACTCTTGTAGTTTAAAACAATATTAACATATATTTAAGAAACCATTAAAAACATATACATTTTTACATTACTTATATACATATGTATACAAAAGTACAAACATAAAAATTCTCATAAATGCATATTATATATAACAAGAATTCTACATTTATATAAATATCAACTTAAAGGGCTAAAATATGAAATTCATTCTTAAACATTTTCTCTCTGCCTTTTAACTAATACAGGTTTTATACTGACAGTGTTATTTAAACCTGGTATAACATCTGCTTGTAGCCTTATGATCCATTCATATTCTTTTAACTCTAAAGCATTATTCATGTCTCCTCCTCTAATACGTATATTTATTACACCTATACCCCTATACTTAAAAGTATGTGTATTGTTGTCCATAATGTGCTTACTCAGTGCATTTGTCACCACTTTCATTTTAATCTCAGACTTGTGTTCTATAATGCGTTCCTTTAACTTCCTAGTTGTCTTACCAACATAGAATGCTGTGCAAAGTGTGCATGTTGCTAAATATACTATTTGTGATGTGTTACAGTTAGCTGAACATTTAAATTCATATTTCTTCTTGGTAATGGGATGCTGAAACTCATTTATTGAATCATAGATATCTACACAGCAACTACAATTATAACATTTCAGTGTAGCATTTTTATGTTGGTATACAACTTTCTCATCTTTAAAGTCCTTATAGCATAATTTCTGCTTTAATGTTTCCAGATTTCTAAATGAAAATCTAGGTTTCGGTCCTATTAACTCTTTGATCTCTGACATAGCCAACAATATAAGCCAATTCCTTTCTATAATATTACACATCTCTAGTGTTTGCATTGTACGTAGTTATATATCTAATTATTTTATCATTTTCATTTGAAACTTGTTCTGATTGTACTGTGTCTTTACTAAAAATAGGTTTATATTTATCTTTTCTCCCTACTTTTACTTCTTCATATATAGCATCTATGTATTGAACGGAATAACCATTTCTTATAAACTCTTGTCTCATTTCATTTGCTTGAAGTATGAAATTACCATTCTCTGTGTTGTGCTTACTAGCCCTTATTAGCTGTGCTTTCAGAATACCCTTAAAAGTATGTGGTGCATGCATACTATTTCTTCTGACATATCTATTTGCATTTACCTCTTTCTTATATATCATGGACTCTGTCCTATTCATTTTCTTATAAAGCTGAATGTCCAAGAACACTATACTATCTGCTGAGGCAGACATTTTAAACTTTAAAAAATTTGTTGTGGCATTTAGATACACAATATAATTCTCCAATTCCTCATTATTACCATCCCAAATCAGAAAACAATCATCTACAAATCTTCTGTAGAATTTAACTTTAGTATTTAGGCTACTGCAATTATTTAATAAGAATTGCCTTCCCCATTGATATAGCACTATGTTCGCATAAGTATTTGCTACTGGGGTGCACATTGCTACCCCAGTTAACTGTAAGAATGGTTTTCTATCAAAAATAAAGACATTTTTTGTCAGTACTACATCCAAAAGCACACAAATATTTTCTATTTCCTGTGCTTGCATATCAGTTTCACTATTAAGGAATCGTCTTATGGCATCCAGCCCATACTCATTTGGGATCACTGAGAACAGTGATGTAATATCCAATGTCACGAACATAAAAGACTTCCCAACATTTTCTTCATACCACTTGTATAGATCGGTTAGAAAGTGGGAGGTATCTTTTAATATACTTGGACATTTACTTAGGTATTTGCCTAGTTGTAATTGCAGATATTTTGATATAGGTTCTGTTACCCATCCATTACTTGAGACTATGGGTTTAAGGGGTGGGTCTTCCAGACATTTATGTATTTTGGGAATTCCGTAAATTTGTGGTGTTCTTGGACAGGGCACAGAAAAATAATTGAAAAGATCAATAGTTATATCTTGACTAAGCTGTAATTCGTAAATTGCCATATTCACATCTACAATACATTTCTTAACATCATTAAAAGTTATTTCCTTAAAAGTTAAAGAATCTGATAAAATGCTCCTAAATTTCTCCATGTAACTACTTCTGTTCATTATTACAACTGCACCTCCTTTATCTACTTGCTTAATGACTAAATCATTATTTTCTTCAAGTTGTTTAATCGCTCTATATTCCATATAGGACAAATTGTAGAATTTCCTCTTATTTCTTTTTGAGAAAAGCTGCCTCAAATCTTTTTCAACAACATTCATAAAAGCAGTTACAACAGGGCATAGCTGTGGTACAAATGTACTTAATTTTTTACAAGCAGATGCATTAACTGTTGTTTGCTTAAAAATCAACTTTAGTGTTAAATTTCTTACAAACATTTTACATCTGTAATTGCTTGTACTATGTTATCTTGTGCATAGGGTATGAACGTCATGCCCTTACTTAATAATTCTAGCTGATCTTCACTCAACTGTAGTATTGAGAGATTAACAGTACCTTTTAATATTTTTATCACTCCGGTCATCGAAGAAACGCCTTATTGTACGTTATGGGACTGTTGTTCTTCCTCTTGGTGCCCGGCGTTGCTTGCTGTACCTGTCTTTGCCATGAACGACCCCTTTGCAATGATTGTTGCTGCACAACAACCTTTTCGGGTTGTTTTAGCTGAAATGGTAAAAAAGATGAAATTTCTGTTTGTTTATTTTTGTCCTTCATGACGGCTGGAGGTCGCAAGGATGATTGTTCATTTGGTTTTAAATTACAAACTTTATTAGCAGAAATGTTTCCTATATCTTGTACAGGGATTTCGCTATCCTCCACTGCTCCTTTTGAAGATGCAGCCTCCTGTTGACTGGACGTAGTGTTCACAAGGTTTTGCATACGTCCTTTCTGATTGGACGTCAGCTCCGCGGGCATTTGTGGCAATTCAAAATTATCCAGCTGATCTAAAGTGCTAGAAACTGTCCCTTGTTCTTTATTAATTACGTTATTTTTATTTTTTACATGCCATCGTTGGTTTTCAGTCCTCAGCCAGGAAAAGATATGGCCATTTTTAAAATCGGCCAAATCACGTTGTATCTTACTTTTTTTCTTCATCTCCAGTCTAGCATCTAAAGATTGTATATGATCTAGAAAAGCCTGATATTGCGCATTACAGTTCTCAAACACTGGCATATTTAAAATATAATTTTCAAGCTTGTCAATCTCCTCTACCAAATTCTTTTCCACAGATTCAAAAAAATTGTTCATTAACTTCATATAATTCGCGCTTAATTCTAAATTAAGCTGTTGCCATTGCACAAGTAAGTCTGTATAAGTATTACCATATGAGGGCATCTTTAGTATTCGTAGCCCTCGTGGTATCACACCCAACTCCGAATAAGCTTGAAAGCTTAATCGCTGCCATTGGAATTGTTTATACATCTGGACCTTCTTCTCCAGTACACTCAACAGCTTGTTAAAATCTCCCATAGTCTGGTCAGCGATTACCATTTGAGGTGTAGTAGGTCCTGATTGCGTTAGTGGATTATTGGATTTATGAAGCAGTCTTTTAACAGAAGGATTCATTTCCTTCACCACAAAACAAACGTTTAGTTGAATAAATGCTGGTCGAATCTCCCCTTATTCCAGACGCTCACAGTAACCACCAGTATACACAGTACCAATAGTTAAAATCTTGGTGAAACTGTGCAGAATACTTCCAAAAACACACTTTGAACGCCAAAAACAAATTTAATAAGTAAAGCTTTCGGGCTCACCACCCTTCATCAGTACATAAAATCAATGAAACTCATCAAGACATTAAATAGGGATACTAATAGAATCACATGATTCAGCCAGCCTAACATCTTTAACTAACAGTTAATTATTTAAACTCTTGTAGTTTAAAACAATATTAACACATATTTACGAAACCATTAAAAACATATACATTTTTACATTACTTATGTACATATGTATACAAACGTACAAACATAAAAATTCTCATAAATGCATATTATATATAACAAGAATCCTACATTTATATAAATATCAACTTAAAGGGCTAAAATATGAAATTCATTCTTAAACATTTTCTCTCTGCCTTTTAACTAATACAGGTTTTATACTGACAGTGTTATTTAAACCTGGTATAGCATCTGCTTGTAGCCTAATGATCCATTCATATTCTTTTAACTCTAAAGCATTATTCATGTCTCCTCCTCTAATACCTATATTTATTACGCCTATACCCCTAAACTTAAAAGTACGTGTCTTGTTGTCCATTATGTGCTTACTCAGTGCACTTGATTATACATCACCATTTTTTCCTCAACAACTCCCATCTTAGTTATTAATTATTGAGACACATCTTGTTTTAACTTGGCATATTTAAGTCTTCCATGAATATTTTAATTTGTGTTTTTTCTGGTTCCTCATTCCTGTAAGTGGAAGCCATTTTGGGGTTTTGGGAAAAAAATCATTAGTTAATCTAGCTTCATTCAGAGCATGCTTAGAGAAAACTGGAAAAGTAGGAGAGGATTAGTCCTTAAAAGGGTGAAAGGATTAGATCGCTTGAGAGATTGCAGCTCAGAGTTACTGTAAACCATTCAGATAGCAGCCAAGAAAAGGAGTTTTCAAGGCAGAAACTTTAATGCAAGCCTACTGCCTGACTGAAAAAATGGTAAAGATAAAATTTCACTGATAGACTTCAGTCCCAAGTGGGAGAAAATGTTTTCATCTGGCTCTCTTTGGAATACTGTCTCGAGGAACAGTTTAACCAATGGACAGGCAGAAGAAAGGAGTATCCATAGGTAGATAGGATGCAGTAGCTAAAAAGTATGCTTTTATAGAGGTGTATGCCTAGTCTGCATTAAATTGCGAGGCTACATAACTGCATTATGGATTTTACCTGAGGATACTGAGAAGATTTACACCACGAGGAGAACATCTTCCATTTGGTAAGGAAGGGCTTTCTACTAGTGTGTTTGTTTACCTCCTGCAAAATGACCAGTATCTCTGTAAGAAAATGATCCTAGTGGGAAATCAGGGACATAGTCTGTATGCAGTCAGTTTGTGCCTGCTAAGGTTAGGGTGCATCAGCAGACCCCTATGCTGAGCCAGCAGAGTACAACACATGAAAAAGAAGGGTTCCTCTTTCTTGGTCTATAGATGGAGGGAGAAAGTATTGTTGCATGAGTGTACTTGGTGTAACAGTAGATGTTCATGTAGGATATATTGCGGTACTGTTTGTGATATACCAGAATTAGTCTCAAGCAATATCGACCAGGCCACCCTCACTACCAGAGCTCTATGGATGTCATAGAACAAGCTGTCTCCCTATGATGAAGGTGCAGACAATCCACCCTATCTTCAGTTCTTTCTTGCCAGTGAAGTTATAGGGATATGTCCAATGAAGGGGAAAAGCACCCCCTTATGTGTTTTATTTTTAATCCATTAAATAAGAGGAAGAGAGTCCCCACTTCATCCCTTGTACAACTCAAGCATGAATAACTAGATCAACTCCAGAATGCTAAGTAGAAAATAAGGGATAATATACACACATTTAGAAAGATTGCTGTTAAGCAACTGGTTTTTGATAATAATTCTAGAACACAAAAACTTTTAGTACAACGACTCAGGCAACAGATAGAACAAAAGGGCTGTCACCAAGCTTAGGGAGCCTATAACAAGGAAGATAACAAAGGATCCTGTAGAAGTCTTAGAAATATTTTGGAAATTCTATGAAAGTCTGTATAAAACAGAGAAATATGGAAATCAAGAAAAGGTACACATGGAAATGTTTATGGAAGAATTAAATATGCCAAGGTTAGAGACAACAAGGCTCAATTACTAACAGTTAGGATAGGAGGAGATGAGATAAAAATGGTGATGTATAACCAATCTACAGGAAAGTCCTCTGGAATGGATGGTATTCCTGTGGAAGTCTGGAAGATAGAAGGGAAAAAGCTGATAAAGATCTGGAAGATTTTGTTTACCAGTATTTCAACAGGAGGAGAAGTACCAACATCCTTATTAAGAACCATTGGCAAAGAAAATAAGGGACTCAGAAATTCAAGTATATAATTGGTATGTTAGTCAACAAATGCTGGCTCTGTTTGCAGATGATATTATTTTATACCCGACAAAACCAGAAAGGGACATTACAGTGTTGTGGAACATTCTGAGACAGTTTCAAATCTTTTTGGGATACAAAATTAATGAAGCTAAAACAAAGTCAATAGCAGCAAATTATGCACCCGCATATGAATTGGTTCACCAATATCCATATTTATGGGGACATGATAAAATGAAGTATTTAGGAGTATGGATTAAAAATTAATCTGGTGTGGCAACTAAGAATATGTGGGAAGAGACTAAATAAGAGATATAAACACTGAGAAAATTGAAGCTTTGTTATATGGATATGGATAGTAAGATACAAGCAGTTAAAATGTTTTTAGTCCCATTAGTCTTATACACAGGTCAGGCATGTTTTTATCAATGAGAGAAGTTGTGAATAACAATTAATAAAGATCTGAAGAACTTTATCTGGGAGGGGAAGATGGCAAGAGTTAAATGGGATGAGCTGATTCTTCCAGTAGAACAGGGTGGATTGGGATTCCCTGATTTGAAGGGGTATTTCAGAGCTACACAGTTAAGGCACCTATACATGGCTCAAGTAGAAAACTATAATTCAAACTGGAAAGGGATGATGGTGAAACAGGGAGGAAGCTCAAGAAACAAGGAGAGACTGGGCTTTTGGATGCAGGCCTTTAAGGGGGAATAACAGTAATCATACAGAATATTATATCTGTAAAGTAGCAGAAACTATCCTAAGAACTAAGTCAACACGGGAGTAGAGAAAGGAGATTCTGCCGATAAGGATGACTGCAATTAGGGATATTGACAACAGGCAAGTGGGGGCTGGAATTTATTGGAGAAAACTGGCAAAGGAACCACTCTATTGAGAGCAAATAATTAGAGAAGGAAAGATGATTGAATGGGAAGACACCAAGAATTTATTTGGACTGCAGATTAGAGATTGCCTTCCCTATCCAGGACTGATATCAGAGTATAGACAAAGAGAAAGAAATAGGAGGGTCCTAAACAAAAGACCAGCACTGGTAGAGTTTTTAGTATCTAGAACAGAAGCTGTCATTAAAAAAGGAATAATTAGTAGGGCATATAAAATATTGCATGATAACTGTAAGAATCAATCAGAAGTGGTTAGAAAGGATTGGGAAGATTCTGAAGAAGTCCATTTACCAGGGATGAAAGCGCTCAATAAATAGTGTTTTTGTGTGACCTGCCTGGTGTTTTTTCATTTTTATTTTTAAAGAATTAAGAATAGAGATTGGATAAGCAATTCACTAAGAAACAATGAATGGGAAAATATATGTATGTCTCCCAAATGTGCAACAAAATCAAGAAAATTTAGGATTTTTGCTTGGAAATGTTTACATAGATAGTGTTATACCCCAAGTAGACTCCAGAGAATTTTTCCTCAGGTAGACAGCAAATGTTGGGGGTATGATGGAGAAGAAAGAGGTAATTGGGAATATATTTTCTGGGAGTACACTGACTTTGCAGACTTTAAGGATTACCCGTGGGATACACTGTTGGAGATGCTAGGTGGGCAGATTGGTCTGATGGGGGATATGATTTTTCTGACCTATGATACAGAATCAGAACTGCTTAGACATGGTAAGGCCTTGCTGTGTCTAATTATGGTGGCTGCCAAAAAACAATTACTAGAAAATGGAAATCAGACTCTAAACCAACTATACTAGAAGTAGTGAATATATAGTAACAGAGATAAAACAAATGTAATTTAGATCTTTAGAAAAGGGTAGGAGCAAACTACAGAGGAAAAAATGGGAATTGTGGGAACAATACATACAGGGGAGGAATGAAGTTTAAAAGAAGGCAGGACTTAAATGAGCTATGTAATTTTTAACTGAAAATGATTGGGTAGATTATAAGTGATGAGTAACGTTTGCAACTGGGAGTGTATTACTATGGTTTGTGGCATAAAATTCTTGCAACTAGGACTGTGTCAGTGTGGTGTGTTTTCATTTATATAAATGTTTGATTGCCTGTGTCAGTGTCATAAGTGATGATTTAATAAAGATATTTCTTGTTTAAAAAAAGGCAGGAATTGAATAATGTATGTAATGTTGCATAGGTTATATGATATATAGCAATATATATGAAATATAATGTTTGTAAACGTGAACTTGTTACTGCAGTTTGATTATTTTTACATTAATGTAAATTTGCATATGTCACAAGTGACAATTCAATAAAGGTGGTTAAAAAAAAACATGAATAACCGGAGAAGAAACCCTTCTCCAGATATTCAGCCCTCTGGAGCATAGTAGTAGGAGAAAAAGGTAGTAGAATGTGGGCGATAATAGCACCTTTTCTCTTACCTAATTTTCTTGAAAAAGATCAGGGAAAGTCATAAGGTGTGGGGTTTAGTACAACTGTAATGATCATACTTGAACAGTTATTGGGGCATGGTGTGTGTGTACTCGTATAACTACACTGTTCTTTTTCTGGATCATTCTTGACATATAAGAATATCACCAAAGCAGCATCTGTGGAGAGGGGTGGAAACCAGTGGGAAAACTGGCATTGACCCCCTTATACCTCTACGTTCCTGGGGGTCAGATATTCAGGGGAGACTTTGCTGAATGACTATTCCAGAAAATTCTTTGCTCCTGAATTGGATATTTAGCTTATAAAATTTGGAAAATGTGTGACCAGAGGACCAAGTAGCCAACTCATAAATACTTTTGAGTAGAGACAGTCTTAAAAAAGGCTGCTGAAGTGGCCACTGCTCTTGCAGAATGAGCCCCAACATGCCCCTAGAGTGTTTTCACATGCCTTTTACAGCAGAACAAGGTGTGCTTAGACAGCCATTTGGAAATTGTTTGGTGACTTCTCTGCCTAGTTTGCCAGGGACAAAGGATGAAAACAACTGTTCTGTATAAAGTAGCTGCTTTTTTTCTGTGTAATACTTGAGTTGCCCCTGGATGACTAGTAGGTGCAAGATTGTTGGATGATCTGGTTGAGGGAACTCTCTAAAACTACCTTTGCCATGAAACAAAAATTAGTTTTAAGTCTCTCTCTCTTTCTTAATGGAATACTGTTAAAGGCTGTCTAGCATTAGGGACAGCAAATCTGAAATGCCTGTTGTGGAAAAAATTAAAGTTCCAAGGAGGAGGGGGAGGAACAGCTCTCCTGATTGACAGGGAGATGCAGAACCCCTTTTGGGAACAGTGTTGTCAATAAGTGGTTTATTTGCCAGGGGTGGACCATGAAGGTGGCATGCTCAGACACCTGAAACATACACCTTAGTTAACGGGTAGGACAGTTCTGCTGCAAAAATATCTGACAATAAGTAAGTTCCAGTAGCAGTCCTGCAAAGCTGGGATTGTGGTAGTTTATATGTTGCACCATATGGAGAACCCTCTCCAGTTTGGCAAATGTGACTCCTCTTGCATTTGATAAATGTCCTGGCTTACTTCATGATGTTTAATATGTTCCAGGAAAACAGGTACTGGGGAGAAATGAGTGCCAGATCACCCATGCTACCAGTCTGAGGTCATGGAGTGTTAGGTCTATCAGCAATACCAACTAATAAACAGGAGGGAAAATCAGTGTGCATTGGGAAGAAAGAAGCTTGAAACCTCATCATGGGTTTCTCCACTCTTATCTTTTGCAGTATCCTTGGTGATAAAGAAGTTGGGAGGTGCATTTATTTTTATTTTTATTTATCCTTTATTGATCAAGTTAGTAGCCTCTTCTCAGAGGAGACCTGAGGTGGTATTGATACTTCTAAGGGAAATTTGGCCAGAGCATTGGGGAACTTGCCCTGCTCTTCTTGATAGGTGCCAATGGATCATTTACATCCACCTGCACTACCAACAACTCGTGTAGATGGCACTTCAGTTTAACATCTCATCTGAAGGACAACAGCATTCCTTTTATGCTGCACTGCAGTGTCAGCAACTGATCTATATGGTGTGGGAATAGAACCCACAATGTTTTGCAACAAAGGTGAATGTGGTACCTGTTGTGACATTGAAAGAAGAGATCATTGCTTAGGAATAAGAAAGTATGCACTACCTATGAGTTCATGGTTATCTGTAAAGTGAACAAGTGTATCCAGAACTCTGCTAATATTAAGAAGAGATTTAATATTGACAGGTCTAGAAATGATCTCCTTAGCCTGTCTGTTTTGGGTGCAAAGTAGTCATGGAGAGGGTTAGGTCAGCTAGTCTAATGGGATTAGAGGCATTCCCTATATAAGGAGGTAATAGATTTAGTTAGTTTTGCTCTTTAACTTGAAGAGACTATGTCCAAGAACCATTTGTCCGAATTAATCATCATCCATTTTTTTCCTGAAAGGAGGCAGTTGACCTCCTGCTAGTTGAGGTGAGAAAATGGAAGAAGGAAGAGGGGGTAACCACAGTTGAGTCATGATTGCCCAAAGGGTCCTGTTGAGCTACTGCCAGAAGACCTCCCTGATTTGCCCTTTTTCTTGCCCTGTCACATGTGCTTCTTGAAGGCTCCATCTTGCTTGGCCTGCTGACCTTGGGTCTCATGTGAGTAGAAGCGTCATATTTTTTTGAAGGGTAATTTTTGCTGTACCTGGGAATGCATGGATGGAAAACTTGTTTGGCACCCTTTATCGTCTTTTCTTTGCAAATTTTTTACAACTTACTATTTGGGAGGCCTAAAAAGCAGGTTCCTTACTACAGGTGCAATAATTAGCAATATTTCAAAATCCCCTGGCAGGAGATGAATTCTCAGCCAAGCACTTCTGCTAATGACTGACTGTGTAACTGTGGCTGCTCGTGTTGTATCATCCATATCATTCCCACATTTTATAATATGCTTGCCCATGTTTTGTTCCATTTGGGCTCCTGTAGAAATCTGAAGTGTCAGGCTCTCATCCTTGATCTCTGATTTGATCTCTTCAGCTTGCCTCAGGCAGGCTACTTTATATTTTGCCATGTGGGTTTGCCAGTTGATAACACTGAAGGAAGGAGAAGCAGATGCATAGACTTTTTCCTCAATTCCTATCTATTACCTTTCTCTCCTTATCATTTGTGGAGGGCACTTGGACCTTTAGCTAAATTTGAGCACCTAGTAGCATCAAGGAAAATTACAAGTTCAACATCAGATTTGTATATAGATACTGACAAACCTTATGGATTTTGTAGAATCTCTTAGGTGCTTGAGGCTCCAAGAATGCTATTATAAGGGTATCATCTAATGCGTCAAATACTGGGGTACAGCAGTGGGCTTAGGCCCATCTGCAGCTAGCAGGTCCAGGTACTCTTTTGTCTCAAAAATGTTCTTGGACTATTATTTGAAGTATCCCCTCATGAAACTTAAGATCTCCCTGTATGAGACAACTGCAGGAGGTTAATATGAGCATATGGCTTCCTCATCATTTGGGTTGTATGCAAGAGGAAAGGGCATCTTAGAAATGTATGTTAAGTCTTCCACATCTACTAAAACAGACAATGATTCTCAAGAGGAGATGGTTCCTTTTTCCATTTTTATGGGCTGAGTCCCTCAGGTTATGACTTGAGCAGAGTCCTGTTGTGAGTCTTTTTGTGTTATTGTGTAAAGATGTTAAACCAATTTCATAAAATATTGCAGGGAAGGTCCCGCTGAAAACTGAGATTATAAGCATCAGGGTCACTGGAGCTTATATGTCCAGTGACATGGCAGGCATTGTGTTGCCCATGCATCCAGATTTCTGGGTAGAGAAGCAACAAGGAGCCACCAATTCAGTCACGTGGGCATTCTTGGAAGAGCAACTACAATCTGCAGATATGTTCCTAGAACAGTTACCATGTGATGAGAGTCAGAAAGGCCAATTCCTTTTTAATGTTTGGAGCCAATATTGTTACATGAGCACTGGAGTTGGTCACTTTTGGGAAGGCAGCCTCTGGGCCCATCAAATCTGAAAAGGGGGAGGACATTCTGGAAGCTGCTAACATCTCCACCTCCCAATAGGTCAGACAAAACAGACACTGGGGCGAGGGGCTAGGAAACTACCTCACCACTTGCATCATCCTTGGGCCTATTAGATGCAAGGAGAGTGGGCTTCTGCTCTTTGACTTTATCTTTCTTTAGAATCCACTCACCTCAAGTTCCTTTTATAACATCTTTATTAAGTTACAGTTTACACAATGACAAAGGTACACATACATTAATAGAAAAGAAAACAAACCATAATGACATGTTCATTATTTTCATTTATATGTTTTCTTTTTAACAATTATAATTCACCTCAGCATTACACATGCAGTGGAAAGCCTAACAGATATAAAGAAGTAAACTGCAATTGGAAGTTGCCTTTTTCCATCCCAAATAAATTCCTTCAGTTCCTGCCTTCCTTTAAGCCTCATTTCTTCTCTGGAATCATTATTCTGTTTGTACTGTTCCCACAAATTCCATTTATTTCTATGTAGTTTACTCCTTCCTATTTCTAAAGCTCCCAAATCCAGTTTTATTTCTTTTGCAATATTCAGTACTTCAATTACAGCTGGTTTAGATTTTGATTTCTGTTTTCTAGTAACTGCTTTTTGGAACCCAATAGAATTAAACATAGTACGTTGTTATGTCTAGGCAATTCAGATTCTATATTCCAGCTCAAAAGAATCATTTCCTTAGTTACAACCATTTGCTCCCCCAACGTTTCAAAGTACTCTAAAGGGAATTTTAAATATAAGCCAACTCATTGCGCTCCCAACAAACGTATTCCCAGTTTCCTTCATTTCTTTCCCATCACTCCCCCAGCATTTGTCATCAACCTGAGGAAGATTCTCTGAAGTCTGCTTGGGGGCATAAAAATAAATATGCAAACACTTCCAAGCAAAAACCCTAAATCTTTGTTGCATACTTAGAAGCTATACATATGTCCTCCTGTTGTTTCTTTGTAAATTGCCTTTCCAGTCTCTCTTCTCAATTGTTTCTAACATCCTATGATTGATTCTTATAGTTGTCATGCAGTATTTTATATTCCCTACTAATTATTCCTTTTTAACATCAGCTCCCATTCTAGACTCAACTAGAACGGTACCAAAGCTGGCCTTTCACTTAGCACCTATCCTGTTCTGTTTGTCTATACTTTAATTTCAGTCTGTGGCAGGAAGACAGTCTCTAACCTGCAGTCCAAACTTTTCTTGTTCCCATCACACTGTTTTACCTATTTCTAGTTATTTGTTCCCAATAACTTGATTTCTTTACCAATTTTCTCCAGTAAATTACAGTCCCCCAACTCATTTTCTGAACCCCCGCTTGCAGTTATTACTATTGGCAAAATCTACTATCTCCATCTCCGTGTTGTTTAGTTTTTAGAATACTTTCTGCTATTTTAGGAATATTATAGTCTGTACAGTTAATTTCTTTAAGGACCTGCATCAAAATCCTTCTCTCTTCTTACTTTTCAACCCCCACTGATTTCATCATCTTCCCTTTCCACTTTGAATTACAACCTTCCGTTTGTGTTATATATAAGAGGCTTAACTGCGTACCTCTAAATTATCCCTTAAAATCAGGTAATCCTAAACCACCTTGTTTTATGGGAGGATCAAAATACTTCACCTAATTCTTTACCTCTTTCTTTCCCAAATAAATTCCTTCAGCTATTTCTTATCATCCACAACATCTCCTCTGATTGATAAAAATATGTTTGACCCAAATATAAAATCGAAGGGATTAAGTTTATTTTCACTGCTTGTATCTTACTATACATAATCAAGAGCTTCCAGTTTCTTAAATATTGTTTAGTCTCATGTCACATAACTTTACTTGCAATAGCAGAACCCTTTTTAATCTGTACCCCTAAATACTACATTTTATGTCCCCATAAGCACAGTCATTGCTGAACAATTCCTGTTTGAGTACACAGTTTACCACTATAGCCCTTTCTTTATCTCCATTGATTTTGTATTCCAGAAAGACTTGAAAACTAGAATGTTCTGCAATACCGAAATCTCCTTTTCTGGATTTTACAAATACAAAATAAGATAATCTGCAAATAAATTGAACTTCCCTTGATTACCAGACCATTTATATCCATAAATGTGTGAGTCTCTTATTTTCTTTGCCAGTGACAGTAAATATAAAGCAAATAACAAAGAGGAAAGAGGTCATCCCTAACATTTTCTTCGGTTCAAACACAACTTGTCAGACAGGAACCTTCCCACCTTAGTTCTTACATCTAACCTTTCATATATATTTGCCTAATTACTCCAAGTATTATATCACCTTCCACCTTAATTCTTGCATCTAGCCTTTTCATGTATCATCATAATTAACCCTATTATTCTATCAATGGATGCAAATGTTTTCATTGCCCTACTTATAAAATCCCAACTGATTCTATCAAATGTTTCAGCTACATTAAGACATACCAGCAATTGCAGTTTTATTGCCTTCTTTCCTCTGTATCATCATTGTTATATTAATGTTGCCGACTGTTTCCCTGCACTCCACAAAACCACATTCATCCATATCTATCAAAAGACAATGTATTTGCTGTTCTCTTAGCTAGTATAAAAATAAACACTTTATAATTATAATTTAAAATTGAAATGAGTCTATATGAAGCTGGGTGAGAAGGAGCTTTGCCCTCTTTGGGTAATGCAACCATAATCACAACTTTCTTCCAAGATGCTGGCACTTACCCAAATATATTTAAACAAAACCTTCCAGATTTTTCTTACTTTCTTCCCCCCAGCTTCCAAACTTCCACAGGAATATCAACTGTTCTTAGTGACTTCACATTTGATTGATTATACATTATGGTTTTCGTGAATGAAGAAAACCCTACAGAAGCTGTACTGTCCCAGAAACAGCCTATGATGAGAGAAGAAGAGGAGCCCACCTTAGAAGAAGTAAGAACAGCACTAAGGAAGATGAAGTCAGGGAAAGCAGCAGGCTCAGATGAGGTCACAGCAGATATGATGAAGATGCTGGGGTGAGATAGGGGAGAAATGGTTCCTGAGGTACTAATAGTGTGGAGAGAAAAGTGTATCCCAGATGACTGGAGAATAAGCATACTCGTGCCAGTGTACAAGAACAAAGGGGACAGCCACAACTGTGGGCAGCACAGAGAAACTCTTATCACATTGTATGAAAATTCTGGAGAGGGTGATTGATAAATGGACACATAGAGTAGTAAAATGTAAGATGGGAGATGAGCGATTTGGATTCAGATCAGGATGCAGCACAATTGACCCAATGTTTGCAGTGAGACAGATACTTGAGAAGAAGCTAGAGATGAGGAGAGACTCCATCGGGGCATTCCTAGACTTGGAGAAAGAATTTGACAAGGTCCCAAGAAAGCTGATTTGGCCAGTACTATGGTGGTTTGAAGTCCCAGAAAAATTGGTAGAATTAGTGTAGGCTATGTATAAGGACCCAATGGCTCAAGTACAACCAGTGTTCAGCCTCACAGAGGGGTTCCCAGTGGGAGTTGGTGTACACCAGGGTTTAGCTCTAAGTCCACTGCTGTTCACACTGGCGATGGTCTACATTAGCAAACAGATCGGAGGGGACAGATCAACAAAGTTGCTGTATATTGACGATGTGGCATTATAGGCAGACTCTGAGCTAGAACTTCAGCAAAGGATAAGACAATGGAATGCAAAACTGAAGGCACATGGGTGAAACTAAGCACAGATAAGATGGTGGTTGTTATGTCTTGTTGTGTCTTTCGGCTTATCCCGGTTAGGGATCGCCACAGCAGAACTCCGGTCCGCTAATGTTTGGTAGTGAATTTTTATGTGCCGAGTTACCAGCCCTGACACACAACCTTCAACGAAGGCATGCCCATTCACGCATGCCTCCACACAGAAGACGCTCTAGCTGAGAATCGAATGGGACAACGTCTTGCTGAGAGGCGACAATGCTACCGCAGCACCACTACCACGGTTACAGATAAGATGGTGGTAGTTGGCTGCAGCCCCTCTGATTCTAGCTTTGACTTCTTCATTCAGACTTCCCTTCTCTTCAACCATCCCCTCCCAGATACTTGAAGCTGTTTACCTGTTCCATTATCTTCCCTTCTATCTCTATTCTCAGCTTCTTCCGATTTCCCCAATTTGCTGCCATTACCACAGATAAGATGGTGGTAATGGCAGCAAATTGGGGAAATTGGAAGAAGCTGAGAATAGAGATAGAAGGGAAGATAATGGAACAGGTAAACAGCTTCAAGTATCTGGGAGGGGTGGTTGAAGACAAGGGAAGTCTGAATGAAGAAGTCAAAGCTAGAATCAGAGGGGCTGCAGCCAACTGGCATAGAGTGACAGGTTTAGTCTGTGACAGAAGAATGTCAAAGAAGCTGAAAAGTAAGGTGTGCAAGTCAGTGGTGTGACCAGTACTACTGTATGGGACAGAAACCTGGGCGGTAAAGGCAGAACAGTTGAAGAAGCTAGAGGTGATGGAAATGAAGTGCCTGAGAAGGGTCATAGGATACACACTGTGGGACAGACGAAGAAATGAGGACATAATAGCAATAGCCAAAGTAGCTCCAATTGTAGAAAAGATCAAAGAGAACAGATTACGGTGGCTCGGACACATGTGCAAAGAAATGGAAGACAATCTAGTGAGGAGGATTTGGAACAGACAGGAAGAAGGTAAGATGAAGCAAGGATGTCCAGCAAAGAGGTGGATGGATTGTGTGAAAGAAGATCTGTGACAGTCAGGCATTAGTGTTGAAGAAGGCAGGAGTATGACACTGAATCGAGAGAGTTGGTGACAGTTAACATGATAGCCCAACCCCATGTAGAAAAAATGGGAAAAAGGGGGCTAATTATGATGATGATGAGGAGGAGGAGGAGAAGTGCGGTGCAGTGTTGCAGCAGTAGCATTGTTGCCTCACAGCAAGAGGTTCTCCGGTTCGATTCTCAGCTGGGGTGCCTTCTGTGTGGAGTCTGCATGTCCTCCCTGCATTTGTGTGAGTTTCCTTTGGGTTCTCTGGTTTCCTCCCACATTACAAAGACATGCATCTGGGGCATTTCTCCCTGGGCCTCTGCTGAAAATTGGCTCGTTCCAAGTTGGACTTTCCCAGTTAACAAATGTTAAATAAATGATGATGATACATCATGGTTTTTATCCCATCTCTTGCTGTCTTAGCTATTATGTGTTGAGCCTCATCTTCCTCTAACTTTGACATAATTAACTCTTCCATAAACATTTCCTTTTGTGATTTTTATTGGTTTACACATTTCTCTATTTTATACAAATGTTCATAAAATTGCTGAATTATGTCATGTACAGGAACTCTAGTTAATTTTTCTTGTTCATAGGTTCTTACTAAGCTAACTGCCCTTGTGAGCCATTTTAAGCCTAGCCAATTATCCCTTGTGAGACTCAAACCCTGCACCTTGTGCTTGCAAGGCAAACATGTTAACCATTAGGCCACCATCTCAACCCCATAGTCATAGGCTCCTTATGTTTGTGTCAAACCTTTGTCTAAGTTGTTATGCCAAAATTTCTGTGCTCTGCAGCCATCAAAAAATAGTGTGGTCTGGGTAATTTCTGTTTTCTAAATTAAATAATACTGCTCTTTTTAGTGTTCAGATAAGACCGTTTTCTGCCCATCATGTATTAACAATGTTAAGCTTTTTCTGAAGGATACAGTTATCTGAGGAGGTTTGACATTTACACCATTACACCATTTGACATTTGTCATTGACTGCAAATTTGGTAAATTGTAGTCTTTATCTGTCCTGAGATCACAGAAGTAGATGCCACACAGGAGAGGATCCGGTACAGATCCCTGGGGTCTCATCTGGTTACCTTAGCACTGTTTTAAGAAGCACCTGCCATACGAACTGTGTGGGTTCTCTCTCTCTCTCAGGCAAATGGCTATCTATCATGCCACGATTGCTATAACTATCTTGAGTGATTGTCTAGAAAAACTTAAGATGTAGCAGGCATGATCTCCCTATAATGAAGTCAAATTATTGTAGATAATTTGAATTGTTCAGTGTTGCATTAGTGATAACATTTGTGATGAATCACAAAGTTTATGGACCAGTTGTTATGAAAGACCCTCTAGTATGACCATGGCAAATTAGCTCTGGCAGTAGAGATAATGCCCAGGTTTCAGTGCTTGGAAAAAGTGTGAACAGATGAGCAGGCAGTTTCTTCTAAGATGACCTGCATGTTGACCTTTCTAATGAAGGCAGTAGTGGCTGATGTTGCTCTTGTGGAGTGGGTTCACATGCCTTGGTAAAAGTAATAGAGGTTTACTATTAAAATCCCGAAGCGGATGTTGTCAAGCGATCACATCATCAAACAAAATACTGAAAATAAAAACACTGAACAGGTAACAATAACAAAACCGGTAATGTCGACCCATCCCATTCAACAAATTTGACATTACCCCAGCATATGTTGCCTCCCAAGTAACATTTTGCAGGGGGGCAAGCCCCCATGCACCCCCCACACCCCTGCTAACTATATATACAAACTCCAAGTTCACACTACAGTGCAGAAATGGGTACATTTCCCAATCCCCACTGTGCCGCGATCTCCAGATAGAACGTCGACCACACAAAATCGAATGCACACTAGCATTCACTGTTGTAGACCCGACCATTTTCAATTCGACCTTCCATGAACTAGAAATCAGCCTTTTGGCCATTCCTAGTCTGTGTGAATTCCATCTGACGTTTCAGTAGTAAACCATAATAGAGGGAGATGCAGTCAGCCAGCTATTTAGAGATGGTCTCAGTAAGCTATGTACAAACTATGGTATGTGAAATACTTTACTTCTTGTTGTGTGAGCTTAATGTCCTAATTTAGAAAGATGAATTTCACCATTTTAGGCATGAAGATGGGATTTATGATGAGCATTACTCTATACCTGTGAAAGCTAAAATATTTGTAGTGGGTCCTGCAGTAGTGATATCCTTCTGGCAGATGTAATGGCCATTAAAGACAGTTTTCTTCTGGTCAAGCATTTCAGAGGTACAACAGCAGCTGACTCAAAACTTGGTAAGTTTAATATCTTCACCATATAGCTGAGGTTCCATGGTGGAGAGACTACCTTCCTGAGACCACAAATATAAGACCCTTTAAGGAATTGCTTTATGGATAATAGGGGATAAGGAATTTCAAGGTGGACATGCTGAAATTACAGTATATATATATATATATATATATATATATATATATATATATATATATATATATATACACACACCGTCACTGAGAGAAGACAATACTGTTTTGTAAAGATATGACATGTATTTGAGGGCCAAGGACAGTGAAGTCTAATTAGCATTCAGGCTCTTTCTGGCACCAAAGTTAAAATCGTTTCCATCTTCCTGTATTCATAGCCTCCATACAGACAGAAAGCACTTAATCAGAAAATGTGGCTTTACATGATCATAGCTGCAGCATCCTAGTTGTCAGCCTCTGGATTTTCAGTTTGGGTGCATGAGTGACCCCTTGTTTTGGGTCAGAGGTCTACATGCTGAGGAAGAGGAACAGGCTCTTTCATTACTATACTTAGTAGGATGGAGAATCTGGAGAATCAATACCGTCTCATTCAAACAAGAACTCTGAGTAACATTTTTGCCTTTAACTCCTTTATTTTTTGTCTTACCTTGAGTAGAAGAGGAACTGGAGAACAAGGACAAAGCAACAGATGTGCCCAGTTTGTTTAGAAAGCACCTGTTGGAGTGACTTCCAAGATGACTGCACACCGAGCAACAGTCTAATTTCAGCTCTTCCAGTGTGAAAACAGAAACTGAAGGGGTGCACTAAAGTTGTTATGTGGGTAAAATTCAGTCACTGGCTAGTAATTACACTGCCTGGATTTCAACAGAGAAGAAATTTGGAGAACCTGAAAGAGCACCAACCAGAAAAGCTGAAGAGAAAACTGTAGCTGGGAAGAATCCTGCAAATGTTCAGCAAAAAACAGCTCATGTTTCAGCACTAATACAGGAGATGGCTTCCAGTAACTTAGAAGAAAAAAAATAAATGCGATGAGAGGTGTGCAAGATAAAAGAAACTCTAAAGAAATATATCAACTCAATGACAAAAGAATGAAAAACTAGAAGAAGCTTTAACTAGCTATTCAGATGAACTAATAAAACTGCAAACATCAGAGACTGAAATGAAGAAAAGTATGACTGAGCAGGAGGCTACTCAACAAGAGCCGTTTCAAAAAATGGTTGTTGGAAGACAGATCACAGAGAGAAAACCTGAGATTTTCTGCTGTACCAGAGAAACTAGAAGGAACAGAAACAATGTACCAGTGGAAAAACACTTTATTTTCTCTAGCGCCTCGGCTCAAAAAAGCCTTCAAGGAGTAACAATTCACATATACCAAAGGTATTTATAACACTAACCACTTAATTATTCAATTAAACATTCAATTAAGCATAAAAATAAAAGTATCCTTAAAAAAACAGTACTTTAAATTAAACTTTTCCAACAACACTCTGTATTTAACCCTTCAGGAATTAAAGTTTCATATTTCAAAATAAAAATCATTTTTTTCTTTAAAAGTATATTTTTTATTTTACCTTCACTGACTTCATTTATAAAAAACTGCTCTAATACAGTAGCCTGCAAACTATCACATTTTCCCCCATGAAATTCAGAGAAATGTTGGGCTAAGGGACTTTCTAATTTATTTGCCCTTATATCCCTTAAATGCTCCATAATTCTAGTTTTGAACATTTTTTTAGTTTGACCCACATACAATTTTTCACAACCACATTTAATGGCATAAATAACTCGCTCTGTCCTACAATTAAAATGGCCATTAGGTTTCAAAATAATTCCATTGATATGTGGAAAAAAATTAATTTCATAAGGACAACTTTTACATTTCCCACATGGTACATTCCTTTAATAGCAATTTGTTCATATATTTTCTCTCCAGGTATACAAAATTTAGTATGCACTATCATATCCCTTATATTCCTCCCTCTTTTGTAAGAAAAAGTCAATTTCTTTTCTAATAATTCATTAAGCTCTCCATAATTTCTCAAAAATTCCCAAAAATGTAAAATACATTTCTTAATATTTTCACTATATATATTAAATGTGGAGACCATAAAAATCGTATCCAATTCTTTATGATTCATAATATGTTTGTTATTTTGTTTTTTCCACATTTTAATCCAGTATTAAATCTTTTATCAAATACTTTTTCTATACTTAAATCAATTAATTGCTTATCATACTGCCTTTTTATGAACATATCTGTAGTATATTTAATCTCGTTTAAAAAATTTTTTTCATCATTACAAATATGAGATATTCTTAAAAATTCCCGATAGGGCAAAGCTTCCATAGTATGCCTAGGATGGCAGCTTGTACCCATTAAAAATTTATTCGGACAATCAAATTTTCTATGAATACCTGTAGCAATAGGTTTGCCTACAATACCCAGTAAATTAATATCTAAAAACGAAAAACTAGAAGGAACAGACTATATTAATTTTATGAAAGTACAAATAAGCAAATGAACTGGTATTCAAGGTGACCATTTTGTTGCAGGACCTAAACTGGGACACTTGAGAGCCACCCTGGGAAACCAGGTCTGCAATCCCATTCTCCTAACCCCCATGGGAGTGGAGATAGGGCCACCATGTCATCTCACACTGGGGCCAGCAGGTTGGCCTCCCATCCTTTACCCGGCACTGTGGGGTTGCCACTCTGTGAATGGCACCACCCAGGAGGCAAGAGGCCACATGACAGGAAGCTCGAGGCAATGCACATTCATCAGTGCCTGGCACCATGGGGAGAAGAGACAAAAAGCACAGAAATGGGGGGACCCAGGGCTATCTCCCCTATGAGTTTGAAAGTCCTACGTGCAAGGTGAACAGGAAAACTGGTCTCATGGAAGTCTGGATGAGGGGCTGTGAGGCTTCCTGGTCCAGCAGAGTTCCATGAAGCTGGGAAGATCCCCTGAGAGGCTCCAAGAGCATGTCTGACACTGCATGATATGACACCAGTCAGGAGCTATATAACCCTGGAAAAGAGCTCTCTCTCATGGGTAGAAGTGGAAGCCCAGAGGGGGTCAATCCTGATGGAAGTCTGGAAAGGAGAGAGAGAGGTGGAAAGTGACTGGGACAGCACAGGTCCCGCCTGGGTGAGGGGGTATGTACCATGCCCCCTCTGGGACAGAAGTCTGGATGGGGGAGAAAGACAGATAGTGGTAGGGCTGGCCAAGCTCCTGCCTGGGTGAGAGGGGTCAGGCAGAGCTCCCCATAAAGAAAGTCCTTAAGGGAGCACTCGGATGGACAGCCGTGGGGCCTGAAGGGCTCCTGCCTGGGTGAGCAGGATCAGGCACAACTCCCCCATGACGGAAGTCCTAAAGGGAGTGACTGGCGGACAGTAGTGGGGCCTGGAGAGCTCCTGCCTAGGTGAGCGGGATCAGGCAGAGCTCTCCATGATGGAAGTCCTTGAGGAAGCACCAGAGTGGATGGAGGAGGGGCCTGGAGAGCTCCTCCCATGGGGAAGGCATCCAACTTCACCCCATAACTGACGGCATCCTTGAAAAATCTCAAAGTCCCCAGAACTGCTCTCAGTGAAAAATCAGGGGTACTCTGAAGCCTTCATGAGACCCTCAGCAGCAAAAAGGAGTTCTGGAGGCTGGACGAGAAAGGATGGATGCTCCCCTGAGAGGGTCCGAGGGCATGAGCAATCTGGCACAATTTGGCAGCCTGCAGAAAATATAGAGGAGGGGGTGTCCCCCAACATGGAGGGGCACAGCCGGGGAAGGTTTCTTGGCCAATGTTGAAGGGGAGGCCTGTAGGGGGTTAGCCCTGGCAGAAGTCAAAAAGGGAGCACCGGGTAGATGGGCACGGGGCTTGGAGAGCTCCTGCCTGGGTGAGTGGGGTTAGGCAGAGCCTCCCACAATGGAAGTCCTTGAGGGAAGGCTCCTGCCAGGGTGAAGACATCCGACCTTACCCCATACCCAATGGCATCCCTGAAAAATAGCCAAGTTCTCCTGAGCTGCTCAGGATGGGAAAGCAGGGTGACGGGCCACCCTGGGAAGCCAGGTCACCATTCAAACTGAGCGATCTAAACTGGGACATTTCTGTGTCCCAAAGACAATGTTCAGGATTGCGGGACAGAGATTTCCAAACCGGGACTGTCCTGGAAAAACCGGGACAGTTGGTCACCTTGCTGGTATTCCACAGCAGGATTTGTTAATTGAAAGGGTACTGTGTTTGTGCATGCTCCAAATCTCTCCACAAGAAAGTAGAAAGCAGCCAAGGCCTATATTAGCAAATATGCAATCATACCAGCAGAAATAGTTGATCCTGATAAACCTATGATAAAAAGGAAAAGTATTAAAAAATGAAGACAACAAAGTGGTTGGGGATAATGATTATTCACTTTATACCAGACTAAAGAGAAGCAAGTTTATCCCAGCAATCAAGACGTTTCAAGAAGCAGGTATGAGATTCAATGTGGAAGAAATTCAAACCATGGGCGCTGGAACCATAGAGCCAGGAGGAGAAGGAGCCCCCCTCCCACTTTTACAGCTGCATGACCTGTCATGGAAAATTAATGAAGTGGAGTTTTCACGCTAACGTGGATTCACATGCGGAAGTTAAACTAACTAAACTAGCTGTTCTTGTTCTCTTATTGCTCTGTGTTACAGGTGTGTGTGTGTGTTTGTTTTTCAGGGAGTTGAGTCCATAGCTCTCAACTGTCCAGATTTTCACAGAATATTTGGCTCATACTTTTGGTCTGTTCCTCTTAAAATTTGTGGTTTTCGGGCAAATCAGTGAGAACTGCATTCACTAAATAATGATAGCCCTTTAAGTTTCAGTCTTCCTATCTTTCAGGAAACACATGGTAACACAAACACTTTATTTTAGCAACATTCTAAGATCACACAAGCAATATATAAAATGTATCCCTGGTTTTGGGCCTTTGCTCCCTCCCCCCAAATACATTTTGGCTTTTCCAGATTTCTTGTGCTGCGAAGTTGAGAGATTTTGTTGATTATCAAGTGGATTTTACAAGGAACTGAGAGCTGCAGGGGAAGAGAAGTTTAGTGCTACTTATGCTAAGTTGTTTGCATTTTTAGTAGTACAACAGGTAGTATACTTGCTTTTGATGCACAAGGCTGTGGGTTCTACTCCCACAGTATGCAGATGGGTCACTGATACTGTACTGTGTTATACTTTAAAGGGAGTGGATGCTGCAGTCCTATGAATGTCGTCCTTTGGAGGACTTACCTAGTAACTATGTTTCTGTTATCAATTTGCCATCCATTTCCTATTGAAAAATGACTAGCTTATCATTTTTATAATGTAGCAATAGGCAATTTATTCTTCAAGGGCAACAGGCACTTTATTTGTAGACGAAACAATGAAATATAAAGTTGTTTGATAACAGCAAACTCTTTTATTAGTTACACATCCCTTTAATGTGGAATTATTTAGATTACTTCTGCAGAGATTTTGCATATTTACTAATATTGGTGGATTGTAATGACAGAAATTTGAGTGGCCTTTTATGGTTGACATTTTCTGAAATGGGTAATTTTGTCATTATTAGTTCATACGTTTTGTTTCATTGCTTACTTTAATACTGTTCCAAGCTACAAATTTAAAACACATTCTAACAAGTGGTGCTGTATTATACAAGGAATATGTATGCTTGCTCACAGGATGCAGGAGATCAAAATAGGGGAAGAGACCAGTCACCAATGGAGTCCCCCAGGATTCGGTGTTGAGACTTTTTCTGTTTGGCATATACATCTCAAAAGTAGAAGGAAATACCAAAGGGCTTTGGCCGACTAAGTTTGAGATGACTGCAAGCTAGGAGCAGTTATTGAATCTTCAAATGACTTAACCATCATGCAGGAAGGTTTGTCCCAAACAATAACTGGTGCCAGAATCATGAATTGAAACTAAATCCCAAGAAATACATTATCGTATCCTTTGGGAAGTCATCTACTCCAGGGAACTGCCAAATTGACAATGTCCCTTGAGAACTTGACCCAGTTGTTTGGCATTTGGGAACTTGTGTGTGCAGTGACCTAACTTTTGACCAACATGTGCCCAGAGTCATAAGAAAGTCTTTCTATATTGCAGAGCTTATATACAGATTGATTGTGACTAGATTTAGAGATGTTATTGTCCCCCTTTACAAAGCCCTCATTAGGTCAATCATTTTGTATAATGCCCACTTTGGCATGTATCTGTCCAGACCCATGCAACAATTGGAATACCCACAGAGATACCTTACTAAAAGGACACAAGTCCTAAACAATAGGTCTTGCACAGACCACCTCAAAGATTTATCACTATACTCAGTATCCTACAGAGTGCTTAGAGGTGACATGTCTGGCATACAATGCATACTCCGACCTAATACAGATGGACCTACTGAAAATCAGCAAGTCAAATGGCATCAGAAATATTCAGTCCAGGTATCTAAACTGAATGTTGTGGAGAGATGGATATCTATCATAGAGGCTACCACTGTTCCCGAACAGACTATCCATTCAAGTAAAACAAAGCTCATCCCTGTCAATATTCAGATGCAATTTGGATCTAAGGATGGGTAATAGAAAATGTACTCCAGGACTGCACCTGTCACTAATGGATAGAGGCAGTTCCTAAATGCTGTATCCCTTACATGAGTCCCCTCAAATTATCTATAGTGTGATCACATTTATTCTCACTAGGGCTAATATACAATTATCAGCCATGGGATAGGTAAGACCAATCAGAAAATGTTAGTTCAAGCACCAAAAGGGAAATTGGCTAAGCTTAAAATGTCCTCCAAGTGAACCTACGTTGTGGTAGTAAATAGCTTTAAAAATTGCCCTTTTTAGATCACTAAGTGCCTCCTCTCACCCTCTGCCCCCCCCCCCAAGTCTTCAACAGCTCAGGACACCTCTGGTTCAAACTTGGGTCTCCTGGGAACTATTTAAGAGTTTGCCAACATTTTCAACCAGGAATATAAACAAAAGATCTCTATCATTTGTCTATCAAGAACTTAAAACTTTGACACTAACAACTTTTCTTATATATTTAGGGGGACAGAGTTCCATAATGTTCTTGCTCTATGATGAAAATACTTTCTACTAATTGATGTTTTAACATCTAACAATCTCACTTATAGGTTGCCCTTCCTGGTGCTGGCACTGCACTCCAAAAATATAACATCAAGAGAAGCTGCTAATGCCTCATTTCTTAGTGATTTGTATGCAAGAATAAAGTCACCTCTTAAAAGCCTATAACCAATGGAATACAAAGAAACAGTCTCCAATCTTTCTTTATGGCCAAGGGTTTTCAGTCCTGTCACTTGTCTAGTGACCATATTCTGGATTCTCTCAAGTGTATTTATCTGGAAAGTTTTATAATAATCAAAAGATCCACAGTATTCCATAATAGGCCATGTGGTTGAAATAAAAAAATGGAATCCAGACTTCTTTCTCTCTAGTAATGACACTCCTCAAGATGTCTTTTAAAAGACCATAACACTTCTTCATCCACTATCTTGATGTGACTCTCAAAGTCCCACATATCATCTACCATACATCTTAAATCTCTCCCAGAACTTAATGAGTTCAACATTTTATTTTTTTAACAAGAAACCCAATTTACCCAATCATTCTCAAACATTACATAGGTCATTCAGATCCTGCCTTCTTTTAAACCTCATTCCTCCCCTGTATGTATTGTTCCCACAATTCCCATTTTTTGATGTAATTTGCTCCTACCCTTTTCTAAAGATCCCAATTCTACTTGTTTTATCCTTGTTCCTATATTCATTTATTCTACAACAGTTGGTTTAGACTTTGATTTCCATTTTCTAGTAATTGCTTTTTTTTTTTTTTTTTTTTTTTTTTTGGCAGCCACCATGATTAGACTCAGCAAGGCCTTACTAGGTCTAGGCAATTCCAGTTCCATATCATAGGTCAGAAAAATCATTTCCCTAGATACACCAATTTGCTCACCCAATATCTCTGATAGAGTAGTCTGCAGGGAATCTTTAAAGCCTGTCAACTTATTATACTCCCAGAAAATATGTTCCCAATTATCTCTTTCTTCCCCATCACACCTCCATTTGCTGACTACCCGAGGAAAACATATCTGGAGTCTGCCTAGGATATAAAAAACCTATGTAAACATTTCAAAATTAAAATCCTAAATATTCTAGATTTTATTGCACATACATATATCCCCCATTCTGTCTTTGTGAACTGATTATCCAGCTTCTTTTCCCAATCCTCTCTAACCTCCTTTAATTGATTCTTAATAGTTATTTTTTTTATAAACAAGAAACATCTTTATTAAAAATATTATGTATGACATAGGCCATGTTACATTTATATAAATGAAAATAAACCATAGTGACACAATCTCATTTGCAAACATTATACATTCCAAACCGTACCATCACAACTCTAGCTCCAAACATTATACATCACTTTTAATATATCCAGTCATTGTTAGTCAACTATTACATAACTTATTCAAAGCTTGCCTTCTTTTAAACCTTGTTTCTCCTTTCTGTGTATTGATCCCACATTTCCCATTTTTTCCTACGTAATTTTCTCCTATCAGTTTCTAAAGATCCCAGTTCCAGTTGTTTTATCTCTGTTACTATCTTCGCTACCTCTAGTAAAGTTGGTTTAGACTTTGATTTTTCTTTTCTAGTAATTACTTTTTTGGCAGCCATCATAATTAGACTCAACAAGGCCTTAATATGTCTAGGCAATTCAGATTTTGCATCATAGCTCAAAAATTATTTCCCTAGTTACTCCAATTTGCTCACCCAGCATCTCCAACAGAGCAGTGTGCAGGGAATTTTTAGTCTGCCAGCTCATTACATCCCCCAGAAAATATGTTCCCAGTTACCTCTTTCTTCCCCATCACACTTCCAACATTTGCTGTCTACCCGAGGAAAAAATATTTGTAGTCTGCAAACACTTCCAGGCAAATATCCTAAATCTTTTAGATTTTGTTGTATATTTGGGAGACATACATACATCCACAATTCTTTCTTTGTGAATTGCTTATCCAGTCTCTCTTCCCCATCCTTTCAAACCTCAGCTGATTGCTTCTTATAGTTATCATGCAATATTTTATATGTTCTATTAATTATTCTTTTTTTAACAGTAGCTTCTACTCTAGACTATACAAAAAAACTCTACCAATGCTGGTCTTTCATTTAGGATCCTCCACACAATTTCTGTCTCTTTGCCTATACTCTGATCTCAACCTTTAATATGGAAGGCCTTCTCTAACCAGCAATCCAAATAAATTCTTGGTGTCTTCAAATTCTATTACCTTTCCCTTTCTAGTTATTTGTTCCCAATACATTGATTCATTTGCCAGTTTTCTCCAATAAATTCCAGCCCCCTCTTGCCTATTGTCTGTATCTCTAATTACAGTCATCCCTATAGGCAGAATCTCCTTTATTCATTCCTGTGTTGGCTTAGTTCTTAGAATACTTTCTGCTACTTTATGAATATAATATTCTGTACAATTACTGTTTTTTTAAACAAGGAACTTTATTAAATTAGCACTTATGAAAACAAACCATACTGACATAGTCCTAGCTGCAAGCATTATAAATCACAAACCATATTGACATAACCTTAGTTACAAACACTACACTTTCTAGTAATTGTTTTTTTTTGGCAGCCACCATAATTAGACTCAGCAAGGGCTGACCTCCAACATTTGCTGTCTACCTGAGGAAAAAATTATCTGGCATCTACTTCGTATAGAAAAATAGCTATGCAAACTTTTCAAAGCAAAAATCTTAAATCTTCTAGATTTTATTGCATATTTGGAAGACATACATATATCCCCATTTTTTCCCTTGTGAACCTCCTCTGATTGATTCTTATAGTTATCATGCAATATTTTATATGCTCTAGTAATTATTCCTCTTTTAACAGCAGCTTCTGTTCTAGATTCTATTAAAAACTCTACCAGTGCTGGTCTTTCATTTAGGACCCCCCCCCCATTTCTTTCTCTTTGCCTATACTCTGATATCAATCCTTCATAGGGAAGGTAATCCCTAACCTGCAGTCCAAATAAATTATTGGTGTCTTCCCATTCTGTTACCTTTCCCTCTCTATTTATTTCCTCCCAATACTTTGGCTCCTTTGCCAGTTTTCTCCAATAAATTCCGGCCCCCCCTTGCCTATTGTCTGTATCCCTAATTTCAGTCATCTCCTTTCTTCATTCCCATGTTGCATTAGTTCTCAGAATACTTTCTTCTACTTTGCGAATATAATATTCTGTATTATTGTTATTTTCCTCAAAGATCTGCACCCAAAATCCCAGTCTCTCCTTGTTTCTTGAGCTTCCCCTTGTTTCATCATCATCCCTTTCCACTCTGACACACAGCAAAGTTCACCAAGGCACCACAAATAACTAAAAAAACATCCAAAGGTACCAACAAAGGATCGAAGACCAGTTGCTGAAGTGCCAATCACGACTTTAATAAAAGCATATATAAATCACACATTAACGTCTCCGACACAATACATTTTTGTTTCCAATTACTTCATCAGATGTGGACTGACTGTTAGAACCATTACATTTATACTTCCTCTACCCTATGAAATGAGTTAATTAACCAGTGAAGTTGTGAAAGTCATTATTAATTAATACAGGATGTAAAAAGCAGTATGACTGACCATATAAATACATTTAAAAAAAACATTTAAAAAAAAAACGTAAACATGAATGCAGTTGACAATTTAATACAATACTATAAATGTACCTTTTCCTAAAAACATATTCATTATTAAAACTTCCATAAATTACTATTTAAATCCTGTACTTTAAAACTTTACATAAAAAGCATATAAAAATGAACATAAAACTCTCTCTAGTGTCCTTTCATTGAGGCACACCTATAGAAATACAAAAAATGCACACACAACTTATACTTTATTAACTAACATTAGATAAAAATATAAATAAATATATATATATATATATATATATATATATATATATATATATATATATATATATATATATAGGTTCATAGGTTCATAGGTTCATACTAGGCTATCTGCCCTAGGGCATTTATAAGCCTAGCCAGAGTGTGTGTGGCTTTCACCACCCCTTAGGATGAGAATACTATACCCATTAGTTTGCTATGCCTCTGTCCAGCAGTGATACAGAGATGATTCCCGGGTAAACCTACGATCTCCCATCCACTCCAAGATTTCTCTTGAACAGAGTCAGAGAGGGCTCTGCCTCACATGGACTGGGATTCTGTTCCATAGTGTAGGGAGTCTCTGGGTGATGAATCTGTCCCTCCAGCACGTCCTATTTATATCCGTGTTGAGGTTTAAGTCTCTTGCTCTCGTGGCTCTGGTGGATTTGGATTTTTTGAGGTGGAGCATGTCCATTAATTCCGGGTTGGACATGGCCTTGTATGTCAGGCACAGATCACCTCTGAGCAGACGGTATGCGACTGAATAGAGCTGGAGTTTCTTCAGTCGGGCATCGTATGACATATGTTTGAGCCCCTTTATCCTTTTGGTGAGGAACTTTTGGGGTCTTTCCAACTGCTGCAGGTGTCGGGTAAGGTACATTCCGAATGGGGCGTTGTACTCAATCATTGGTCTGATAAGTGAAGAGTACAGGGGTACAATGACCTCTCCTGATCTGGATGTGAATCCCTTCATGATCAGGTGGGCAATGTAGAAGGTCTTCCTAACCACTTTGGCAATGTGAGTGTCAAAAGAGAGGTTACTGTCAACTTGGGTCCCCAGGTCCCTGATAACTTCTTCTGTGTTTAATGGATTACCACCTATGTGGTAATTAGAGGTTACCTTGTTTTTCCCAAAGGGTATGACTATACATTTTTTGGCATTTAGGTTAAGGTCATGGCTCTGGCACCAGTTATCCATTTCTATGAGACCTTTCTGGAGGATGTCTGTGTCTGATGGAGTGTCTGTTATGGTGCCCAGTTTGCAGTCATCTGCAAATTTTGTCAGCCACAATCCCCCTATGTTTGCCTGCACTTCAGAAAAATAAATGCCGAACAAGAGGGGGCCCAGGACTGAGCCCTGTGGGACACCGCTCGTGACCGGCTTAGAGCCTGACATGGCACCAGCAACTCTAACCCTGTGTGTTCTGTCCTTGAGCCAGTTTGCAACCCATCTTGTGACATATGGGTTTACATCTAAGCTGGTGAGCTTTTCTATGATGCCCGAGTGGGGTATTGTGTCGAATGCTTTGCTAGGTCAAGGTAGGCTGTGTGAACTGCCTTACCCTCATCAATGGCCTTAGTGACTGTTTCAAAAGTCGACCAAGTTCAAGAGGCAGGATCTGCCCTTGACAAAGCCAAATTGGGTAGGATCCAGTGTCTGTATGTCCCCAATGTCCTTATTTATGAGTTCCATTATGATCCTCTCCATAGCTTTGCAGACAAGGCTCGCTGCTTATGGGGCGGTACTCATCATCAATAGAAGGAACAGACTATATTAATTTTATGAAAGTACAAATAAGCAAATTAACTGGTATTCAAGGTGACCATTTTGTTGCAGGACCTAAACTGGGACACTTGAGAGCCACCCTGGGAAACCAGGTCTGCAATCCCATTCTCCCAACCCCCATGGGAGTGGAGATAGGGCCACCATGTCATCTCACACTGGGGCCAGCAGGTTGGCCTCCCATCCTTTTACCCGGCACTGTGGGGTTGCCACTCTGTGAATGGCACCACCCAGGAGGCAAGAGGCCACATGACAGGAAGCTCAAAGCAATGCACATTCATCAGTGCCTGGCACCATGGGGAGAAGAGACAAAAAGCACAGAAATGGGGGGACCCAGGGCTATCTCCCCTATGAGTTTGAAAGTCCTACATGCAAGGTGAACAGGAAAACTGGTCTCATGGAAGTCTGGATGAGGGACTGTGAGGCTTCCTGGTCCAGCAGAGTTCCATGAAGCTGGGAAGATCCCCTGAGAGGCTCCAAGAGCATGTCTGACAATGCATGATATGACACCAGTCAGGAGCTATATAACCCTGGAAAAGAGCTCTCTCTCATGGGTAGAAGTGGAAGCCCAGAGGGGGTTGGTCCTGATGGAAGTCTGGAAAGGAGAGAGAGAGGTGGAAAGTGACTGGGACAGCACAGGTCCCGCCTGGGTGAGGGGGTATGTACCATGCCCCCTCTGGGACAGATGTCTGGATGGGGGAGAAAGGCAGATAGTGGTAGGGCTGGCCAAGCTCCTGCCTGGGTGAGAGGGGTCAGGCAGAGCTCCCCATAAAGAAAGTCCTTAAGGGAGCACTCGGGTGGACAGCCGTGGGGCCTGAAGGGCTCCTGCCTGAGTGAGCAGGGTCAGGCACAACTCCCCCATGATGGAAGTCCTAAAGGGAGTCACTGGCGGACAGTAGTGGGGCCTGGAGAGCTCCTGCCTAGGTGAGCGAGATCAGGCAGAGCTCTCCATGATGGAAGTCCTTGAGGAAGCACCAGAGTGGATGGAGGAGGGGCCTGGAGAGCTCCTCCCATGGGGAAGGCATCCAACTTCACCCCATAACCGACGGCATCCTTGAAAAATCTCAAAGTCCCCAGAACTGCTCTCAGTGAAAAATCATGGTTTGGTCACGAGTGCGAAGCCTGAGTGGCCAAACAAAGACAACCATGAGTAAATCCAGCATTACCCACACCCAGAAGTGGGTTATTGCTATTATACAATGACATTATTTAAGAAAAAAATACTTAGTTTTCTTAAATAATGGCATTGTATAATGCCTCCTTGCTGCCCTTCTGCAGCTGTCCGGTATCCTGCGGCAGTTCTGATGTACTGCACATGTGTATGCCTACGCAGTACATCAGAGCTATGGGCAAAAGCAACGGAGAAAGCAAGATCTCCGTTGCTTTTTAGAAAGTGTCTCGCTATGTTAAAGGAGTTTAACATTGCGAGACAGCTTTAGAAAAAGCAACAGAGATCTTCCTTTCTCCGTTGCATTTTTTAAAGCTGTCTCGCTATGTTAAACTCCTTTAACATAGTGAGACACTTTCTAAAAAGCAACAGAGATCTTGCTTTCTCCGTTGCTGTAAGAAAAAAAAAGACATACTAATGGGAAAAGTCTGGGCGACCGGACTTTTTTCCATTAGTATAAGTCTGATTTACAACGTGCGTGCTGACCAATCAGCGTGCACGTTTTGGAATATTAATGGGAGGGTCGTTGTATAATGGGCTTTACTACATCTTTGCTTATACTTATATAAAGCATTAGTATCCTTGTGAGTCTGAATATCATAAGCATGCTCATAAATCCTTCTTCGGAGCTTGCGCTCAGTCTTACCGACATAAAATGCCTGACAATCCTGACATATGACTAGATAAACAGGGCCACTAGACTCACAATTACTATATTCCTTGCCCATGATCATGGTATTCCTACTTTCCAAACAAGCACTCTTATTTGCCATGTACCTACATTGGGCACAAGAGTCACATTTGAACGTTCCCGTTCTTCTCCTTATTGTCCTATTCTGCCCTACTTCTTTTTCTAATACAGTTTTCAAACTACATGAGTTTCTAAACATCACTTTTAATTTGTCCTTAGATATCTTCTCAAGGTCTGTAAATGCAATGAACCTATTCCATTCAGTATCCAAGACAGACCTAATCAAGTTAGAACTTCCATTGTATTCTATTACCAAGGCGTTTCCATAAGAGTTCTGTTTGACCTGGTTCTCATCCTCTTTATTCTGCAGACTAATACCTAAAATAGGCTTAAATTTGTCTATCCTCCTTTCACATACCTCCTTTTCCACCTGATCAATCAGCCAAGCAGGATAATTTCTAGCTATAAAGAACTGCCTTAATAAAACCATCTCTTTAAAAAATTCCTCATTGTTTGACATCATTCTACTTGATCTAATATATTGCCCCTTAACAATATTTTTCTTGTAATGCATGGGATGCGCACTATTACAGTGAAGATATGAGTTAGAGAATGTACTTTTCTAAAGAAGTTTGAGTTGAATTCATTATTCTCCTTGTATATCTCAACATCTAGGTACTGCAGTTTTTCTTGAATGACACTGTGTGTGAATTCTAGAAACTCTAAAAAAACCAGTAAAATCATTACTAACTTCCACAGGCCCAATCCATAAAATAGATATGTCATCTAAAAATCTTTTATATAAAATCCAGTTGTCACAGTATAAGGAATTTAGTACTACTTTCTCTACCCATCTCGTCAGGACTAAATTTGCGTATTTAGGGCCACACACTGCGCCCATGGCCACCCCTTTTATCTGGTGGAACAATTCCCTCTTAAAATTATATTTCAACACCAAATCTGTTAATTGCATAACCACCATACATTCATCATGTCTAAGTAAGGCATCCTCATAAATAATTTCTTCCAACAAAAGGAGACCGTCTTGGTGAGGAATGCTAGAAAATAAATCAACTACATCTATTGTAAGGAAATAAATATTGTCACAAAAAAGCCCTTTGTTTAAACATCTTAAAAAGTCCCAAGAATCCCTCAAAATGTTATTCCTTTTCAACCATAATGCTTTTAATTTACTGTCCACCTATTTGGCCAGAGGCAAGGTCTTTTGTAGCTGATTTTCTTTCAGGTGCTCTGTATTTCTTTTTTTCCTGGCATCCAGGCTATGTACTTACTAGTCAGTTACTGAAATTTCCCAGAAATACAAGTCCACTGGCTTTCTCTTCTGAGTTTCTGTTTTCACACTGGGAGAGCTAGAATTAAACTGTTACGCAATGTGCAGCCATCTTGGAAGTCCTGAGGTAAAAATTTCATAATTCAAATCATAAGGATAATTGTTATTTCCAGAACCAAAATGTATCACATTGTATTACTTGGCATTAAACTGCATCCCATTCTTGGCACCCAGCTAAATAAAATGTCTAGCTAATTTTGTAGTTTGTTATGATCATAGATTTTTGTAACTATACCCCCCATCTTAATGTCATTAGCAAATTTCCAGAAAAACTGGAGCCAAAAGCAGTGTGAAAACCACTAAAACACAAAAATGAACACTGCTGCACCACAGATAAATAATTTATTCTTCCACCAAATGTAATTCACTGATTGAGCGCCTTCTTCCCCAAACAGGGACTTCATCAGAATCTAATATTTAAACCAAGGAGAATGTATGGTTTTAATATTAGATTCTGATGAAGTCCCTGTTTGGAGGGAAGAAAACGCTCAATCTGTGAATTACATTTGGTGAAATAATAAATTGTTATTTATCTGTGGTGCAGCAGTGCTCATTTTCATGTTTCATTAGCAAATTTAGTTAGCCAGGTGTTATCACATACTGGGAACTCAGTGGAAAGATGATAGGATCCAAATGGAGAGATGAAGGGGTCCACATAGAGAAATCATAAAATCATCAAGGAAAGGAGAGTAATATTGCTGGAAATAAATTTATCCTGAGGTCTTGGTGAGTATCTTCATGAGGTGGACCCAGTTTTTATAAAATCTCACCAAGATGACACTGACATATAAACTATATTTTATATAGCATATATTGTGGACAGAAGTAGGTTAAAAATAAACACTACACTTTCTAGTAATTGTTGGGTGCATGAGTCCCAGTATTAAAAACTGTCTAATCCTGGTGTGCCTACTGGTGCCAGGACTGGAAAAAATGTAGAATCCTCAAGACATGGAAACATTCTTCCAATGGAGTTAGGCCAGGCTCAGAGAGAGGCTGCCAGACTGTTGTAGAAGGAAGTAGTAGTCCACAAAGCAACATAAAAACTGACTGGCCAAAAAAGAGACATAAACATGATAGAGTGGACTATTGAGGATAATGAAAACTTAAGTATTGCTACTATTATGCAAAAAACCCCAGAATTTCCAGATAGGTGGTATTCAAAAAGATTAAGAGAGAAATTAAAGGAAAGAAAAATATTTGCACAAGAAAAACTGTCTAGAGTCTCAAATGCAAATTTGTGTTCATTAATACAACAGATACATGAAAAACATTTTGCAGACCAAGAAGCTTTGGGCCATTTGGGAAAAGAAGCAATAGAGGAGGTGTGAAAATATAAAGAACAAAACCTAGAGATTTTTGAAAGGTATAAAAAAAAAGGGACATAGACATGGGAAAAAAAGAGAGGTTGGGTATGGTGCGATATTTATGCAACGGAGAAAGCCAAACTAATCAATACAAAAAGAAGCTCCAAAGATATTTGAAGAGGAATACAGGCAAAGTCACCCAGAAATGAACATTTTACAATACAAAAAAGTAAGATCTCAAAGGGGGGAACATAGAACAGAAGATTAGTAAAGTAGAAGTTAAAGAAATAGAAACTGAGGTTACGAATTAACTCGAAAGTGAAGGATTTGGTGTAGAAAATCCAACTCTGGGTAAAGCCACAGCATAATGGAAAATGAGTCCCCAAATTAAGAAGAAACAGGTGGAACAGGAAGCATCTGCTCACTTACCACATGTGAAGATGTTCTAGAGCCTTTAGTAGTAAACCAGTACAAAAGTTCACTTGGAGTTGCACTGCAAGGGAAGGAGCAGGAAATACTGTCAGGTCTAACATAGTCAATGTTGTAGAGTGATAGGGCAGTGAGTTCTAGTATTAAAGAGCAATGGATGATGCAGGATGCAGCTAAAGAGAATATGTCACAGGAAATTGTTCTGGAACTTTCTGTAGAATACCCACAGGAAACGGAGAACAAATAGAGGAGGTGTGAAAATATAAAGAACAAAACCTAGAGATTTTTGAAAGGTATAAAAAAAAGGGACATAGACATGGGAAAAAAAGAGAGGTTGGGTATGGTGCGATATTTATGCGAGGGTCCTTGGAAATCAGTTTAGAAGAAAATTATCTAAGGAAAGAGTTGCTTGATTTAATAGAGATGGATAGACATATTAAAAATGATGAAAGAAATAGATTACAGAAAGTAAAAAAAAATAGAAGTTTAATAAAACAAATGAACACAGTAATCAAAACTATTAACAGAAGTTCATGTGATATAATAGAAGTAAATAGGATATATTACTGTGCACCTAAATCAATAACAGATAAAGTCTTACCATAAAACACAAGGCAATAAGGGAAAGGAAGGGAAAAAATGGAATGCCATTGTGGAAACAATGAAGAGACAAAACTATAAAGCAATTAAGACAAGAAGTGTCACTGTTAGAAGAGTATAGAAGAGAAACCCAATCAACAAAAGTACTTAGAAAGATAGACATGATAAAAGCACTGTGCAGTATCAGAACAGACTAGAATCTATCATACAGTATTGCAAATAATAAGTAGCACAGGCACAAAAACATAGAATATATGCAGATAAATATAAAGGAAAAGTACAAAATAAGCGGTTCAGTGATGACCCAAAAAAAGTTTTATAGAGAATTGAGAAAAAAGCAAAAAGAAAAGAAACACCACCAAAAAAGAAGAAATAGATACACTTGGGAAAGATATCTATGAAGACTCTGGAACATAACAAGGATGTTGAATGGAGAGAAGAAGTAAAAGAAACAACAAGAACAGAAAAGGTGGAAACATGAGGCAGAATCACTTAATCTTCCACTTTATTTAATGCTTTTGTCCCCACAGAGCAGGACTTCATCAGAATTAAAAGAAACGGTAAGAAGTTCAAATGTACAGGATATGAAATAGGATGAAATAACGACCAGAAAAACTGAAACAAAACTAAGGAAAGCTCCTAATTGGAAAACCCAGGCCCAAATGCAATACCAAATTTCTGGATAAAGGTATTAACATCTTTGCATCAAGATCTAGCCCTGAGTAAGAACTATTTATATGCGCATGCTGAACAGACACTAACCTGATTAACAACAGGAACAACAATAGTCCTCCTTAAGAGTTAAACTGCAAGCTATCCTAAAAACCATGGACCAATAATTTGCCTTCCAATGATGCAAAAACTAAATACTGAAATTGGCACCAAAAGTGTTTATAGTCATTTAGAAGAAAACTCAGTCATGGCAATAGAACAAAAGGTAACAAAAGTCATATGGAACATAGGATTATATGTTGTTAAATAAAGCATAATTGAGAATTGTAAAAAGGGGAAGAATATAAGTACGGCATGGAGAGATTGCAAAAAAAAAAAAAAGTTTGACAGCATCCCACATTTATGGATAAAGGAGCACTTACAGATGTATAAGATACACCCTACATTGATCAATTCCGTTATGGTGACCATGAAACAGTGACAAACCACTTTGCAGCTAGGCCATGGTAAAGGACAAATTATTATCCCATGGATAAAAATTCAAAGGAGAATATTTCAGGGTAACTCTTTATCATTGCTGCTCGTTTGTCTTGCCCTTAACCCATTAAGCTGTCTGCTTAACAAATTTGGTCATGGTTATAGTTTGGCTTTGAGAAAACAATAAATCATAAAGACTTCTCATCTTCTTTTTGGAGGTGATTTAAAATTGCATAGTTCATCAGATGAGGAGCTGAATACAACTACAAGTGGTCACATCTTTCTCAGATGATATAAGAATGTCCTTTGGTCTTGATAAATGTGCAAAATCAACAATTAAAGCAGGAAAGCAGCAGCACCAGGAAAACATCAGTTTGGGACAAGAATGTGATATAAAGGAACTTGAACATGAGGGAGTGGGAGTGTATAAATATTTGGGAACTGATGAAGGATCAACAATAAAACATAAACAAATGTGAACAAAACTCAGTAAGGAATATTTTAGCAGACTAAAATTAATACTGAAAACAGCCCTGACATTTAGGAACAAAGTTCAAGCTATAAACCAATGTGCTGTTCATGTTCTAACTTACAGTTTTGGGGTGATAGACTGGCCTCAAAAGGTATTAGATCAGTTGGACAAAAAAACAAGAAAAATGCTTCTTGCTTATCAAATGATAAATAAAAATTAGTGTATAGCAAGATTATATATTCCTCATTCTGAGAGAGGTATGGATCGCCTTGAAATTGATTGCATATATAGATCTGCAATCATCGGACTGCGTACATATCTGCCGATGTCACCAGATACAAACATAGTGAAAGTTTTAAAACATGAGGAGAACAAGCCTAAGATGACTTCCCTGCTTAGTTTAGCAGAAGCATATCAGTGTCAAGGGGGAATTGAAATCAAACCAGAAGTAGATAAAAATCAGACAGCAACTGAATGTGCCAAAAACAAAATAAAAAATGCAAGAAGAAGAATGATATGAGAAGGCAAGAAATCTGGAAAAGGCACAAATATAGCTGCAAATACAGAAATCACCTGGAGCAACCTCACATTGATCAGAATCTGACACATAAATGATTAAGGAGAGGTGACTTTAAACCAAAAGATGAAAGGTTAATACTGGAAGCCCAGGGTAGTGGACTGTGTACACATTGGTTTACAAAGTCCATTCAAAATGTGGGAGAAACAGACAAATGCAGGTTCTGTAAAACAGAACTGGAAACAGTTGCACGTCTTGTTGCTGGGTGTGATACATTAATGGCAGGGGGCCTTATACTAAAAGGGATAATAATATGGCAAGACTGTTGTATTGGGGATTGTACAAGCATTCTAGTAATGAAGTAGCTGAGAAGCATTGGAAACATGAGCCTCAAAGAACGATAGAGAATAATGAAGTTTATATCACATGGGTCCACTCATTATCAACCTTTCAAAAAATAGATGTGAGAAAACCATATGTTCATAGGTTAGTACTAGGCTACCTGCCCTTGTGGGCCATTTTTTAAGCCTAGCCAGTTACCCCATGTGAGACTCAAACCCTGCACCTTGTGTCTGTAAGGCAAACACCTTAACCATTATGAATAGCCCATGAAAAGAGGACAAAAGCAGCATTGATCATTTAAATTGTCTTACATACAGACAGACACCAAGTTATAAAATACCAGGACTTGGAGGCAGAAATCTGGGAAATGTAGAAGAAGGATAACCAGATGGTTCCAGTAGTAGTAGGAACAACAAGGCTCATAAAAAAGAATTTACAGTCATATTTAGATATGGTACCGATACATGTAACTCCATATGACTTGCAGAAAGAGTCATTTCTGGGCACACTGCAGGTGCTGCAAAGAGCACTTTTGGCTAACGTCAAACACTAAAACCGTACTAATTTCACAAACTTTAATCATACTTTAAATTAGGAACAGGATCCATTGCCATCATGGTATTAGAAACCCAAATGACTTGGAGAAATTAAACTGCAAGGAACTCAATCATCAATAGCCCAAACAACATGGGACCAACAGCAAATCTCTGGAAAGCCCCCAATTCAACCTTCCTTGTTTTTGAAAATAAATGCCCTACCTACAGTCTATATTTCTTTCTTGGTAGCCAAATGGCTTTCTAGTGTGCAGTGTAGATATTCATATTACATTTTAACATAAAATCAAGTATTCTCTTGTCTGGACTGAATCAAAAGGCATTGCCAGGTCCAGATTAAACAACATCACTAGCAAGACCTAAGTCAATTGAGCATTAGACATTATCATAAAACTGGATAAGATTAATCAAACATGATCGCCCCACAAGGAAACCATGATTATATATATATATATATATTACCCAATATCCCCGAGGAGCAAACTATAAATTGTTTGCTCAAAATATTTGCTCAGTATTAATGTCAAACCAATATGTCTATAATTGTTTAGTGACTATTGCACTTATCATTTGGGTATTGGGACAACTGCTTCCTTCCATATGTTGGGAACATATCCCTCCTCCAGTGATTGTTGTACATATCCGTTGGGTATTGGGACAACTGCTTCCTTCCTTCCACATGTTGGGAACATATCCCTCCTCCAGTGATTGTTGTACATATCCTTTGGGTAGTGGCACAACTGCTGCCTTCCATATGTTGGTGACATATCCCTCCTCCTCCAGTGATTGTTGTACATATCCTTTGGGTATTGGGGCAACTGCTTCCTCCCATATGTTGGTGACATATCCCTCCTCCAGTGATTGTTGTACATATCCTTTGAATACTGGGACTACTGCTTTCTTTCATATGTTGGTGAAATATCCCTCCTCCAGTGATTGTTGAAAGAGCACTTCAAGGCATAACAACAAGCCACTTGCTGCACCAGAAATAAAATATCCACTTAAAGTTTCATGTCCTCCAGCTGCACTTGTTTTAATGGGCCCCAGCACCTTTGAAACTGACTCGTAATGGATATTTGGGCAAGCATCACAGCTAGTACTTATATAATTATAATTCTTATGTCCATTTAAAAGTAAGAATTTCTCATGGATCTGTAATAGACGAGTCCCCATACTTAACACTAAGTGGGGGGATGTTTTCCTAAAGCGTCTTAAATGCTTGAATAGGGTAATTTTATTCATCTTAGTATTCTCAACTAATTGGTTGTCATAGTCAGTTTTAATTGTTAGAGGAAAACTCTTTAAGGATTTTTTTCAATACTATATACCTGTCGGTGTAAACTCTGGCTCTAGATGATTGTCAGTGTTGAAGTGACACCCTGACCCCATGTACAAAAATGGGAAAAGAGGTTGTGGATGGATGGATGGATGGATGGATGGATTTGATACAGGCACATAGTGTACATGTATACCTCGTCTAGATAGCCATTGTTTTATTTTTCAGTTGAAATACATTTTTGTTAAACATGGAGGGAAAGGCTGTTGTGATGACTGGCTACACCAACAGGTACAAACCTGTTTATTAAGGCATTTAATTTACCATAAAAAGTATCCCACTTTTCTTCAATTGACTTTCCTTCCAGTTGCTCTCCTACTGCCAAGGACTAATTGTCCTACCTATAGACTGATTGTTGATTTTGTAAAACTTTCTGTGGGGTACACTTGATCTAACACATTTATCACTATTACAATTTCACATTGAATTTAATAGAATAGTGATCTTATTTTTCAACTGGGGCACCAATGTTGACAATGAATTACTTCTGTGATTTAACCAAATAAATCCAGTAAGTTATCATCCCTGGTTGATTGTTTAATAATCTGTTAATAGCTGTATAAAATACAACTTTCAATGATTTTATTTGTAGCAGTAGACTTGGTAGAAGGGAAATTCTAGTCAGTTCCTGGAAGGTTAATGCCCCCCATGATTACATTGTATCCTTTATTCAAGTAATTTTATTCAATTTTTTCAAGCCAATAATTAATAAACTTTACAGATCAAGTAAAAATAAATTGAATGAACTATTTACAAAATGTACAATGGCCTCAAATTGAATAATGACAAAAGGAACAGAACCGTAGATACACAGGCAGATATTACACATTATTAAAAAAGAAAAAGAAAAAAACTGACTTTTTGCTTCATCTCCTCTTATGAAGGTAAAGTTGTGTCTGTTTTAAGTGTCTCAATAAAGGAAAGAACATTATCCAAAGGATTATTAATCCATTTCCTAGGAAAGATTCTCATTTCATTGACTTTGATTTCCAACAGTGCTACATCTTTCAATAGAATTAGAAAATCAATAAATGTTGGGGTGATAGAGGACTTCCATTTCCTTGTGATATACTTTTTTTTGTGATTGCCATTGTAGTCCAAAGAAGATATAGGTCTTTGCTCTTCATAACAATGGTTTCATTTATATTCAGGAGAATTAGTGACTTTGACAAAATGAAAGAATCAGTAAAAATGGCCTGCAGAAATTCACCAATATCTTCCCAGAATTTCTTAATGTGGGAACATTCATACATAATATGAGACCAATCAGTATTACATTTTGAAGAACACCTCCAACAAATGATTTCATTAGAATTGTTAAATCTAGCTATTTTGTTGGGGGTATAAAAGGCTCTATGTAGAAACTTCCATGCAAATATTTTCCAACTTTGTATATTTGAAGTTAACTTAATAGAATATAATACACCAGTTTTATTCTTATTTGATAACAATAATGGATATTCTTTAGTAATAAAATTCTAGAATTTCTGGTTAGACTTTATTTTGTAATTAATAATGATTTTATATAACTTTGAAGTTAAATTTGTCCAATTAAAGTCTCTATATATTACTTCATGTAAGCAAAATATAAATTTAGGTATGGATTTAAAAGAAGAATTGTCTATTGTTCTACATGAGTCTTGTGCATAGGGTATTAAACTGTTAAGAGCTAACCAATCAAAGTTTGATAAACTAAATGTATTAATTAACTGATTTACATCCATGATTATCAGATTTTCCATACATTGGTACCAGCATGTAAAGTTTTTTCCTTTCCATGAATTAAGAGTATTTATAGGAATGTTATTGAAAAAGTTTTTAGTAATTTTGAAGGGAGTTAATAACTGAAACCATAATTTAATGTCAATATTATTGTTTGCAAAGCTCCGGAAAGTGTTGTAAATATAATTTATATAGTATAGATTGGTAGGTTTGGAAGAATTATATTGCAAGTTAATACAAATAATATGCCAAAGTTTATTATTTTGTTCATTCAGTTGTACATTTTTAATTGACTTTCTTTTAGGCATATAGCAGTATGTAAAGTTTTCCATGCAGAGGAGAATTTTGGATCTAACCAATTTATTACCATTTTGAAAATGGATGCTTTAATATAAGATTCTAAATCAGGAAAGTTAATTCCACCCATTCCCAAGGCCTAATATGGTTATCCTGTTCTTTTTTTGGATACCAAAGGAAGTTTATAAGGATTTTATTTAATTCTTTTAAGATTTTTTAACAAGGAATTATAGGGATAGCTAGTGCAATGTAATTTACTTTTGGGGGAAATACCATCTTTATTAGATGCAATCTATCTTCAAATGTTAAATACAGCTTATTCCAATTCTTCACTAGTGATTTAAGGGTATTCATGATATTACTGTAGTTTGTAGATAGAGTTAATTCTAACTTTTCACATAAAACAACCCCAAGATAATTTAAAGAGGACACCTGTTTTCCAATTATTCGATTTATGTTAGTATTAGAGTTGTTTTTTTTTTTTATTTAACAATATATGGTTCGACTTAGAACTATTAATTCTTAAACCTGAGATATGAAAGAATATTTCAGCTAATGAATTTAATTCACGTAGTGACTCATTTGAGTTTAATAAGGTGAGTAGAATATCATCGGCAAAGAGCATTATTTTGGAATTAAATGCCTTTAATTTTGGGGTTAAAACGAATTGCTGAGGAAAAAAGTTCAATTGCTAGTGCAAACAACATTGGAGACATGAGGCATCCCTGTTTGGTACCCTTAATGATTTTAATTGCTTCTGATGTGAACGGGCCTAATTTTACATAGGCCAAATTGTCTTTATAAATATTCTTTATTAAAGTAATGAATTGTATAGGGAAATCATAAATTTGTAGAATTTTAAAGAGATAATTTCAATTTAGTGAATCAAATGGTTCATAGATAGATTCATAGATTAGTACTAAGCTAACTGTCCTTGCAAGCCATTTTAAGCCTAGCCAATTATCCCTTGTGAGACTCAAACCTTGCACCTTGTGTTTGTAAGGCAAACACCTTAACCATTAGGCCACCCTCCCAACCCTGCTTTTTCAATGTCTAATGTGACTATTAGAGCTTCATATTTGTCTCTGTTTAAAAAGTCTACAATGGTTAAAATTCTTTGTATGTTATCATGGGTGTGTCTATTATGAATAAAACCTGTTTGATCATCACTAATGACATGAATTAGAGATTTTTTGATTCTATTAACCAGAATAGACATAAGAATTTTATAGTCATTATTAAGGAGTGAAATAGGTCTATATGAACTACATGAGTTGGGATTCTTGTTTTCCTTTAGAATAGGAGTAATCAACAAATATCTCCATGAAAGTGGAATTGTGCCTTGTGAATATGTTTCATTTAGTGCTTTTTGCATTATTGTTATGACAGCAGCTGGAAATAACTTGTAAATTTCTATAATGATTCCATCTATACCTGGGGCTTTGTTATTTTTACTTTCTTTAATTTTTTCGTTAATTTCTTTGAGAATAATTTGTTTTTGAATGTTTATGCTTAAGTTCTCTGGTATTTTGTTTAAATTTGAGGACTCCAGGCACAAGTCTATGTTGTTATGATGAGAATCTTTATTATTGTAATGTTTTGTAAAATGAAATTTAAAGGCTTCCAAAATGTCACTTATATCTGAAACATTTTTATTGTTTTTCCCTTCATGAATTATATTTGTAATATTGTTTCCATTGGAATGTCTTTTTAATATCATTGCTAAATTATGTATATATTTGGGGAGACAGAGTAAGAATTTAATTTAAATTTTTCCAAAGCCAAATTGGTTTAATGCATTAAGATATCATTGTATTTTTTATTCAATTGCCCAATTTCTTTTTTTTTTTGCAACTGGATCTTTCACATCCTTTAGGTTAGTTTCTATGATTTGTTTTTGGATATTAAATAGTTCTGATTCCCATTCCTTTGTTTTATTGTTACAACAAGAAATAATTTTGTCATAAAGATATGCCTTTATAGAACCCTATAAAATAATTATATTTATGTCACTAGTATGGTTTGTATCTAAGAAGCATTGTACTTCCAAGTCCAAACATGGTTTAAACTCTTTTAATTTAGTGAAATATGCCAGACTTCTTTTGGTAAATGTCAATCTCTTAAAATCCGTTTGAATTTTAAGAATGAGTGAGTTATGGTCAGAGAAGGGGCAGGGGATTATAGAATGTGATATTTTCATTTTTAAATCTTGGGATACAAATATTTTATCAATTCTTGTTCGGGTATTGAATCTATAGTCACTATGAGAAAATAATAATGAATTATCTTTTTTAAGACTAAATGAGTCTAATAATTGCAAACTATCTCTCCATTTTTTAAGAGTTCTCCCTGTAGAAGTAATATGGAAAGGTCTTTTATTAGTGGTCTCCTGGCTGTCCAAGATACAATTAAAATCCCCTCCCAAAATGAAATTGCCTTTCGAAGTTTTATTAATAAGATCTATGTGCTTTTTAACTGTTCCTACTCCTATACCCAGAAACCAATATAAATTCTAAAACCAATAGAGTAATCAGCAGGACTTATAGACCACAAATTTATTCACAAGTTGAGTGCTTTCATCAAATAAAATTGACTTCATCAGAACAATTAAAAAGGCAGTCATATGATTTAAATACATCATATTTGCACAGGATAGGCTGATTTCCCACCAATCAATAAAACTGATTTTGAATAAATTAATACCATAAAGGAATATACAATTAAAACTGAATAAAACACAGTGCTGGTTATAAACACATTTTAAAATCAAACCCTTTCTGCTTTTTCTTTTAAAGCAGGTAAAATAGATATAAAATCATTCAATCCTGGACACAGGTTTGCTGCTAAATGGAGTTGCCACATCAGTTCTCTCTTATTTAAAGTGTTTTTCCAATTGCTGCCCCTAGGGTTTATATCTATCACGTCCAGGATCCCAAACTTAAACCCAGAAAAAATAGTACATAATTTACTATGCCTAAATAGAGCATTAGTTCCTTTTACATTCTTAATATCATATAAATGCTCATATATCCTGGACCTGAGAGCCCTCTCAGTTTTCCCAACATAAAACCCCGGGCAGGAATTACACTTGGCCAAATACACTATTTTACTAGTATGACAACTACCTTTTTTAAAAAACACTATGTCCTGATTAACATTGTCAAGTTTTAAACTAACAACTGACAATATAAATTTATACTGTGCACAACAACCACAAGCTTTAATGAATTCATTTAATTTTAAACTACTGTTGTTCTTATTACCTTCTAAAGTAAGCTTTAAATTGCAAACTACTTTAGTACAAAAAATAGGTTTTTCACCCACTGCTTGCAAAATGCTTTGGTCACCCCTGAAAATATTCCAATTCTTATGAAGAATGTTCCTTATTTCATTATAATGAGAACTATATTGTACAACACAGGCCTGCATAACATTGTTATTAAAACATTCTACTTTTTCAATGTTTTTTGTTTCAGAAAGTCCTTTACCTAACAAGGGTTTATATTTCAAACCCCACTCACTCAAAATATCCTGTAAAATATTCTCAACAAGTTCCAAGGGGTACCCTCTCTCCAAAAACATTTTGAGGATGTCATTCAGGAATTCAATGGCCTTAAGAGTATGTTTTTGGAGAGAGGGTACCCCTTGGAACTTGTTGAGAATATTTTACAGGATGTGTGGGAAAGACTGCAAATAAACTCAAGCATAGGATTTCATGTCATCTGTCAGAAATCCACTCTGGATGTAAAAATAATGCACTAGCCAAACACCTTTCTCTTCATAAAAGACACAGGTTTTAAGTTCCAGATCCTGGATTGCATAGACATGGGTGATTTTGAAGGAGACATCCCGAATATTCTGGAGAAACATGAACTCATGTGGCAATTAAAGCTGAACTCTTTTAGGAAACCTGGACTAAACTACTACTGTTCAATAAAAAGTGCACTGGAACTTAGAAAATTGCCACATTGTTTACATGACTAATTGTATTTTATTTTATTTTATTCTACCAGTTGGTTTTAAATACCATTTTAAATCAGTTTTAATTTAAGTGTATATTTTGTTTCCATCATTATACATACATTTTTTCTTATTTTAATTTTTTTCTGGTTCTTTTTTCCACTTTATTCAAAATGATGTGTAATAACAATACTAATTATACAATTATTTATATTTTTATAGATTGTTTTTAGGGTTCTTGTACACAGACCTCAAGAAGTCTAGAAGGATGAAAGCGATCTTTGTTAACAATAGGTTATAAAAATAGAAACTGATTTTTACATGCAAAATGTATATGTATATATTTATATATATTTTTTGATTGCCAAATGAACTAAGGTTGATATATTTCTAGCCATGTAGTATATTGTCTTGGATAAAATCACAGACTTAATAATCTACTTAATAATCTGGTTAAATAAGAGGTACCACATCATTATAAATTTTATTTAAAGTACATAAGGGTTATATATTATTATGACAGCTACTAAGTAGGGCAGGACCAGCTCGAATGTCACACTGATGGGGGAAGGGATGTGAATTTAACATGTGTACCAATAACACTTTGTTTTACAACACAATAAACCACTCCCATGCCTGATAAAAAGTATATATATATATATATATATATATATATATATATATATATATATATATATTTAGAAAGCTTGTGAGGAAATTATTACTCTATTTTTGTTTTACTTGGATTACTTGTCTGCATACTTAATAAAGGATATTTGACTGGAAACAGACTGCCTACCTTGCTTGGATTACTTTTGAATACTTAGTAATGCTGTACAATTAAATATTTTCTATTATTATTTTTTGTTTTGTTTTGACTTAAGAAGAGTTTACGTTCGCTACTTCTACTACTGTTGTCTGATCTGATTAATATAAAGTGATTAACTAGAAATATATGAACTGAAAAACTCCAGATATTTCTGATAGGAAATTTTTGAAGAATATATTCCAAAATTGGTATGATGGTAGTAAAAATGCTGAAGAACAATATTTAACTATTTTTTCTAAAAAAAAGTTAATTATTTTCCTGTTATTTAAAGTAGTTTTAAGGAGCTCTAAAAAAGTGCTGCTTTCAGAGTGTCATCTAGGCTCTGCCCCCTATTATATTGTATCCTTGAAGAAATAGTTCACAGATATTACAACATAACTTGTTATCATGCTGTTTTCCTCAGCTGGGGAGTCTATAGAAATTCCACCCTCCAGTCGCATTTTGGCAATCTTAATTTCACCATCAAGAGTTCCAGCAACTCATCAGGATGAATAGTAGTAGAGACAAACTTAGTAGACACATAGATACACTACCACCTTTGTGGTTCAATGGAACCACATTATGTTCCTTAAACCCTTGAACAATTGGAGGTTTGTTGCAATCGTTAAACCGAGTTTCAGTAAAGCATAACAAATTGTACTTTTCACCTGCTATTATGCATTTGAAGTCTACAGTTTTGTTGCTTAACAAAAGCTGCTATATCCAGCTTTCAGAATATTTTCTCCTGGAGGGTCAGATATATTTTGATGCATATCAGGCTAAGGAGGAAATAAAAAAGTTTGTCCAACAAAAAGTGAGCCAGAAAGCCCAATGTGACTTTGCTTTACAGTCTTCTGACAACAAAGCTCATAAAGAGAAAGAGAGTGAAACATTTTCCAGTGTTCCAAAAAAAAATATTTCAGAGACAGAAAAAAGCACAGGAGCTGAATAGTAGAAGAATTAGTGGTACCTTAAACTTGAACCAAAGTTTCATAATGGGAGATGATCAGGAAAATACCAATAACACTGAAATGAGTGAATAAATGGAAGACGACAAAGGGTTTACCATCATATGTCAGAATTGCACAACATCTTTTGAGAAATAAATTGCCACTATTTGCCATATTGTAATATATCGAATGGTACGAATGTCAAGATGAGTGGACTGTGAAGGTTGACATTCATTATTTTTCAGTTTTTCCATATTATCTTCAAATACTTGCACCGCCCAAAACCACCAAGTGTTTACACCCCCAGATTCACAAAACATTGATTTCACATGCAGGAACAGCTTCCTGTGTTCATTTAAATGTATTCATGAAAATAAGATATGGCATTACAAAATTTCAAGTACATGCATTCATGAAAATCTTTTTTGATGTTGTGCAATTCTGACATATGATGATAAACCATAGCACCAGTCACATTTGTGAAATACAGTTTTGCAAGAACATTGCTGAGAAAGACTGGAATTTTGTTGTTTTTGTTAAGCTTGTGGGTGGACAGTTTTTGTTCTTATTAATATCTATATAGAAACTGCATGTTGTATTGTAAAGTAGTTTTGTACAGTGTGTAGTCAGAGGTATTTTAAATGTGGAAAGAGTCTTTTTCAGTGACTGCTGTATACATTAAAAATATTGAAGTAAAAAAGTGATTTTTCTCACGTGTGAGATATATAGGTTTTACACTGTAGTACGATAAGTAAGGCTGGACAAAAGCAAGTTTTGAGTTAATATAATGTGATCTTGGGCAGCTGGGCTGGTGGGGGGGGGTGAAAAAGTATACTGACTTTATTGTAGAGTTAAGTTAATAATGACTCCTTGAAGGCTTTTGGTGAGCCGAGGCACTAGAGAGAAAAAGAGAGAAAATAAAGTTTTATTTTCACTGGTTGTTTTTCCTTTAAGTTAATAATGCTCTTTTTTTTTACAAGGGTAGATGTCTGGAATGATGTCCTTGACTTGAGTGATAATCATTTTTAAACAAATAGGTTTGAAAGATAAGACAAAATTATGAAAAACATGGAAAATGGGGAGTTTCTTAAATCTGAAGTTATTAGCTTGTTTTTTTTTTTTTTCATTTAGCAAATGCTCAGTAGGAGAAATAAAGTCTGTAGCTGAAGGCAGATGGCCAGAAGAACTGAGTGCATTGTATTCCAAATTAAATGTACAAAGATACCTGTAAAGTTTTAGCTTTTTTCCTGTCTCATTGCTGACAAGCTGTCAGCAGGTACAGGCAATTAATCTTGAGAATTCTAAGCACTCTTTCCTAAGAGAAATGCAAGATTTAAAAGCAAGCAATTTAGTGAAAAATAAAGTCTGAAATCAGGGGATATGATCAGAAATAGCAGACTCCCAAACAACTTTAATCTTTTAATGCATTTAATAGAACAGTGCTCAATTTGGTATTAATTAAAAGTAGCCAATGCACTTTTTCTTGGGGTAGAAGTTAATATTATCTGAAAGAATGCAGGTTGTTTTTGCATAAGGGAGGGGAACAGAGATAAGAAAAGTACAGACAGCAATCAGTCTAAGAGGGGACACAGGTTGTAATATGAGCTTTAGTATGGATAACATTAATTTTAGATTAGGTAATGCCTGTAGGTGCAGTTGTCAATTTGGGGCATTTGCTGGAAGGTTAAATTTTGTTTAAAATGTACATAGTTTTATGTGTTTGTTCTAAGTTCATAGATCATGTATATTAGGCTAATGGCCACTGTGGCCTTTATAACCGCAGACATGCATCACAAATGTATTCTGCAAGATTTAGAGGTTATTTCAAGGGGTATATGTAAGCTAGAGTATAATTTACAGACTGCCTGCAAACATTAGAGACATAGGTGCAAGATCTGGGGTGAATTTCCAATTTCCCACCCACTGGTCCAGGTTATGTTTGAGTAGAGATAGGGAAAAACTCTGCATCAAATGTATGGGAAGCCTGTTACAGAGGAGAGGAATTCCCTGAGACACATATCTGTCCCTCCAGCATGTCCTATTTATAATACAAGCAAAGCTCAAAACTCTACATTGTTTTAAGCAGTGGTTTAGACACCAGTCATTTATCTTTGTTAGTCATTCCTATAGGATGCTAATGTCTTAGGGTATTCTAGAACTGTTCCTAATTTTTAGTCATTTGCAAACTTGGTTAACCAGAGGCCTTTCATATTGACTTTGACTATTGAAGTGTAAATGCCAAAAAAGAGTGGGCCCAGCACAGAGCCTCTGAGGGACTCCAGTAATGGCTGTCCTCTTTGTGGAAGTGGCCTGCCCTATCCTAACTTCCTGGGTCCTATCTGAGAGTCAGCTGGCTATCCAGTGTGTAATACAGGAGCTAATGACTAATTATGTGAGTTTGTTTACAATGCTCAAGTGTAGTTATTGTATCAAATGCTTCAGCCAGGTCAAAGTAGGTAATGCCCACATCTATTGCCTTGGTGACCATTACAAAGATATCTACCAGGCTGAGTAGGCATGCTTTGCCTTTGACAAAGTCAGAGTAGGTTGTATCCAGTGTCTAAATGTTTCCTGTGTCATTATTAATCATATCCATGGTAATTCTTTTCATGGATTTGTCTATGAGACTAGTCAGACTTATGGGTCTGTTGTTCCCAGGATGCACCATCCTTCTGCAGAGGAATGACCATTGCAGTTCTCCATTCATGCATCACAAAGTCTGTCTGGAGGATATAGTTAAATAGTGATGCCAGTGTTCCAGCTAGGTTATGCTTCAGGCTATTTAGGAGACATCCTGGGATATTATCAGGCCCATCGGTGCAATGTTCTTAGCTTTACAGAGCACATTTAGGACCTGCTCCCTAGTGATAGTTGGGTGTTATGTTTGATGGTATTATTTGGGGGCCAGAGAGGAGAGATAGGTAAAACCGGAACTGAATTTGACAGCCTACAGATTTTCTGTATCTTCTGGCTCCACCAACGCTCCTTTCTGTGTACTACTGCATACCATCTTTGAGGCTTCTAACATAGCTAAAGAAAGCTTTGTGTGTTTCCTTGGCCTGAAAGGCTATCTTTACCTTAAAATTGGCTTTGGTAGACTTAACTTGCCCTCTTAGTTGTTTGTTTAGCCTGATGAGGGAGTTTTTTATCCGGATGGATATTGCATTTCCTAATTTTATCTATGACTTTTTTCCTTTTGCTGTACAATCTGTTTACATTTGGAGTACACCAAGGTGCTTTTGTCTTTGAGTTTGCTCTGGGCTTGTTTCTGGTAGGCACAGCTTTCTCTTTGCATCTATTAACACAATTAATCAGAGTTTCTGTATACAGTTCTACATAGGCAGTTGTGTTCTCCAGATATGGACAGGTTTGAAATTTCCACAGGTAATCGCTTAATAATAAGTAGCTTGCCTTGGAGTAGTTCCTAACTGTTACAGAGTTTGCTGGGGTCACAGCATTGATTTTTTATTTCAAAGGAGACAGCCTTACAGTTTGAGCTTTCCAGAGAGGACTGTACAATGGGGTGCAGTGGTTTCCCATATTTTTGAGTACTAGATCCAGTATGTTTGCATCCCGAGTGGATGTATGGACTAACTGGTCCAGATTGTTTGTGTTTACAAAGACCAGGAATCTCTGAGCCTGAAAGTTTGGGGTTATATAAGATTCTCAGTTTATAGATGGGTAGTTAAAGTCCATCATGAATATGGTATTGTGTGTAATGAGCAACTGTCTCCAGTAGGTTTAAGTACGAGCTATGGGTTTCATGGCTCATAGAGGATGATCTATAATTTGTAAGGATATGATGTGGGACTCTACCTATGGCAATTTGGAGATGGAGAAGCTCAAGCACATCATCCTATTTGGCCAACCTTGAGGTATGTTTGTCTTTGATGTAGATTGAGGCACCTCCACCTTTAGTCCCTGTTTGTGCAGTAGCTGATCTAAATGTGTGAAAGACATTTTATCCCTGCACTGCTGGGGTGCTCTCTGTGGCTTTAAACCATATCTCAATGACTGCACAGATGTCTGCATTCTCTAAGGTGAGGAGGGAAAGGAATTTCTTGTTTAGGCTTCTAGCATTGAGCAGTAATACCTTAAGATTCCCTTGGGATGATTTTGCCAAGTTGAAAGGTTTGTCAGTTTGGCATTGCATAAGATAGGTGCTATGACGGAGAAAATGTTTTAGCCGATATTCAAAATCCTAATAAGGACAGGTACAGACCATCCTTGGCCAAGCAGCATGGTCTGCTGGCCATATCCTCCCATGCTGACAAATATTGCACCACCCTTGAATGACACCAGAAATTAAGCCGACTGCTTCAGTGAATCATCTTCTCTTCACAGAGTAGCATTATCTTTGATGAAGATAGAATGTTGCCCAATGCTAGGCTCATATAATCCTGGGATACATGGTCTGAGAACTCCATAATGTCTCTTCATATAGTCCAAAGAGGTATGTCTTAGGTCATTACACCTACATGAACTATGACTGAGTCATACTGGTACTTTTGGTTCAATGACCCAATTACATGAGTGACTTGGTAGATTCTGGCCCCTAATAGTCAAGGGGTTTCATCATCATCATCATCAACAGCCCCTTTTTTCCAAGTTTTCTACTTGGGGTTAGGGTTTCATGTCAACTGCCTCTGTCTCTCTCTCTCTATTCAGTGCCACTCTCCTATCTTCTTTGGTAGTCACGCCTGACTGTTGCAGGTCTCTCACATAATTCATCTATTTCTTTGCAGTGCACCTTGGTTCATTTTGCCTTCTTCCGGTCTGTCCCAAATCTTCTACACCAGATTGTCTTCTGCTGTCCCTCGCATATGCCCAAACTAACATAATCTGTTATTTTCAACCTCCTCTGTGAATGGAGCTACTTCCTCATTGCTTCATCTGTCCCACAGTTTGCATCCCACCATCCATCTCAAGCACTTCATCTCCATCACCTTTAGCTTTCTCATCTGCTCTGCCTTCACTGCCAAATACAATAAAGCCTTCTCTGCCATACAGTAGTATTTGTTACATAATTGTTTTGTACACCTTACACTTCAGCTTTTTTGGCATTCTTTTGTCACAAACTACCCTGACATTCTGACTACAGCCCATTTATTCTAGTCTTGACATTCTTATTCAGACTTCCCTTCTCCTCAAGCACACATCCTAGATACCTGAAGCCACTAATGTTTTCCACTATTTTCCCTTCTATGTCAGTTCTTCTAATTTCCCCATTCGCTGCATTTACAATTGTTTTATCTGTACTCAGTTTCATCCAGTGTACCTTCAGGTTTTTCATTCCATTCACGTATCATATGCTGAAGTTCTCATTTAGAGTTTGTATATAATGCCACATTGTCTGCATATAGTAAGTTTGTTGATCTGTCCCTGCCAACCTGTTTGCTAATGTTGTCCATCACCAGTGTGAACAGTAGTTGGCTCAGAGCTGAACCCTGATGCACAATCACTCCCACTGAGAGTCCCTCTGTGAGTCCGAGCACTGTTCATACATGTGTTATTGGGCAACTGATGCGATTTTCTCTTTGTTCAGCCTGGTGAGTGGGGCATCTGTATGATTCACAATGGAGTCTCCTACGACCACAATATTGGGTAGTGTTGGCTCATCTTATGGGCTTTGTAGTTGAAGCTCTATGGGGGTTGGCTGTAAGGGTTGTGCTGAGTGTTGTTTTGGTAGACTGTTTTTGGGTTTGCTGAGGATAACTGAAGCAGGCCAAGTGTGTGAGATGTCTATGGAGTTTAGGAAGATTGTTTTTTAATGCCTCACCTTATGTTGATCTGTATGCCAGGTGCATACTATGTGCGGTGAGTATAGTGTGTGTGTTTGTATGCGTGTTTGTTACTGATAACCTGATTGTTATTTTTAGTGCTTGCATGCAAGAGTCTAACCTCCAGTCACATTGTAGATTTACTCCTCTCTAATACTTTTAGTTTCTTTAAGGCTTAGTTGGCTGTCAGTAAACATGAGACAATTGTTACTCTGTTTCAGGATCCATCAGACTGGTGGCAGAGAAATTGGGAAAGTGCATATCCATGATGCCAAGTTTTTCTAAGTGAACTACAAGGGTATGGTATGGTATGAGAGGGGTTACTAGTGGGCTAGCTTGGGTGCTTTCAGGCTAGAAGCAAAAATGATGCTATGTAGGAGCAGATTTGCGGGGCAGTGCTCCTCAGTGCACAAACTAATTGCTCTTTGCACAACTGAGTTATTGGATACTGTTTCAGAGGTAGTTTTATGGGGAAATGTAGTTTCTAAGTGCCTTAATCTATAGAAAGCACTGATAAAGTCCAATAAAACAATCTCACTTTAAGCCTTCCTGTGTATTTCCCAACTTGGACAGACCAGGCTACCCCCTACTGCCACTGGATAAGTAATTTCAAGTCTTCTTAATGTAAAAACATACAAATGTTAGCTAAAAGTGAAAAGCTAACAAAAACCAATTCAACAAACAAAAATAACACTTTTACAAAATAAAAATAAATAAACACTTTTATGTCTATTTTCAAGCAATTAATCTAACAGCAAGGACATAAAAACAATGCATGTGTGGGTCCCCTCAAATTATCAATGGCATGATAACAGTTATTCTCATTAGGGATAATATATAATTATCAACCATGGGATGGGTAAGGCCAATATATAACCAAATGGGAAAGGTTATTTCGAGCACAAAAGGGAAATTGGTTCATATGTTTTGGGAGTGTAATGAGTTGACAAACTAAAAATTCCCTATTGATTACTCTGTCAGGAATACCGGGCAAACAAATGAGTGTAACTAAGGAAATTATTTTTTCTGAGCTGGGGCATAGGATCTGAATTGCCTAGACATAGTAAGGACATGTTAAGTTTAATTCTGGTGGCTGCCAAAAAAGCAATTACTAGAAAATAGAAATCAGTCTAAACCAACTATACTTGAAGTAGTGAATATCATAATGTAAATAAAAGAGCAGGAAGTGTGATCTTTAGAAAAGGGTAAGAGTAAATTAAATAGAAAAAAAATGGAAATTGTGGGAACAATACAAGCAGAAAAATGTTTTAGAGGAAGAATGAGGTTTAAGAGAAGGCAGGAATTGAATAATTTGTCTAAAGTTGCTTAGATTATATGATATATAGCAATATCTGTATTGTATAATGTTTTAAATGTGAAATTAATAGGTTTGATTACTTTATGTAAATGTATGTTTGCTTACGTCACAAGTGATAATTCAATAAATGTGTTTAAAAAAGTTCTGAAAGCCTTTTACATTTTTTTAAAAGGGGGGGTGCGAACATCTTGGAAAACTATGTGCTAGTTGTATTACTCAAAGAGGTGAAGACCCAGCTTCATATATAACAATTTCAGTTTTAAACCATGATTATAAAGTGTTTGTCTATACCAGCATTGCCACCTATCCATTTTTATATCCGAAAATCAAACCAATTTTCCGGTAGTCTGGAAAACACTGTGCAAACTCTGGAATTCTGTTTCAAAAAAGGAACAAACTATCAGAGTTTGTTAAACTGGCAGATTTATTATGCTTTTTTACAGCAAAGCATAGTAAATTGGCAGAAAAAAGCTTCACAAATGGAAAAAAGAGGGAGTTCCTCTTCATCTGACATGCTGATGATGCCACTAAATGGGTGGAAAATGGATGAGGAGAGGAAAAGAGATGGGCAGTTATGAGAGGTGTAAGAGATGTGTCCTTGGTCTGGTTTTAGCTACAACAAAATGTGGCATCCCTAGTCTATATTAGCCAAAAGAATAGATACAGGTGTTGCTAAAAATTGATAGCTATGGATCCGTGTTGTTTTGTGGAGGGGAGGCAAACATTTGACAACATTAAAAGAACAATGATGATTTAGAGGGAAGCAGAATGTAAGAAAATGTCCACTTTTGGTGGTAGGTCTTGGTGCAGAGAAAGCATTTGATAGAGTCAGCTAGAATTTTCTAAGTAGGGCAAAGGAAGCAATATTTGTATTTCCCAGAATAATATGGTTAATTTTGAGGATATATGAAAGGTCAGAGGCAAGAATTAAGGTATGTGGGTTCCTCTTTAACAAGCTGTGGTTGTGGTGGAACAGAGGAACTAGACAAGGGTATCCCATTTCATTTTGATTATTTGTTTTACATTTAGAGCAATTGGCAAAGAAAATTAGGGACTCACAGATTCAAAGATATAACTGGTATGGTAATCAAGAAAAGTTAGCATTAGTTGCTGATATTATTTGAGACAATTTCAAGTCTTTTCAGAAATCTGTCCTCTTTTGTTGATATTGTGCTCTGGAGTTATAAAAAATAATTGCTTAACAACAGTTTTTCTAAACTTATGCATTTTATCCTAATAATGCATTATTTACTCTTTTTAGTTGATCCTCTTTATCTGTGAGTTTTCTATTATTCTGCAATACTTTAACCTTTGTCATCCCACTAAATAATCATTTATATTTTTTAGCTGTTTCTCTTTCTGTTTTATTTCGACAGTATTTTAAACTCCATTTTATTTCGCTCACTTGCTATCCCTAATAACTTGTTAATAATTTCTACTACCCATTCCTTAAATTCCTCTCTTTTTAACAGATAGATGGGAAAGGATCAGTGTCTCATTTTTACTTCATTACCCTGCATTTTTAAATTAGTTTTTATTGGTGCGTGGTCTGAAAGAGTTATTGGATGAGTGTCAGTTTTTAATTGAATGCATATGTTCTTGTGTAATATAATTTCTATCCACTCTAGCCTAGTTATTGTACCTTAGGGAATAATATGTAAATTCTAAATGAATTCCTACTACTGAATTCACATCTCCTATACCAAATATCTTCTCAATGTCTTCAGAAATCTATGCTTTTTTTGTTATATTTCCCTTTCCAAGTCCCCCTGATACATCCTCATTATTGCAAATCAAGTTCCAGTCCTCATCTATAAGTAATATTCCCTACTAAAAGCTGATTTCTCCACAAATTTCTTAAGCTCAATAACAGGAGTTTTTTTGGTAGAATATCAATACATGTCAGTGTAATCTTCCTCGCTTGCTAGTTGCTCCCTAATACCACAAATCTACTCCCCTCTTCCTTTGTCCCTGATATTTTGCTGAATATTGATCCTGATATCTTTTATTTGTCAAATTCACATGCTCATGTCTCTCCAAGTACATCTTCTGCTACACTACTACTTACACCCTACATTTCTTAACATAATTCAAAACTCTTTCTTTTTTTCTATATACCTATAAGGCCATTCATATCCCAATATAATATAGACAGAGTAGTCATTATGATAGAAAGCTGTTGCTCTCCCTATAATATACAATTCTTTTGAATGTGTATTTCCAACTTCTTTCTTATATGGTCTTTCAGACCAGACAGTTGTTTCTGCTCATCTCCTTTTGAACCCATGTCATATTTTTCAAGACTTTTTACTTTAATGAAAAACCTCAAACAAAAACTAAACACAGTTCCACTCACTTCCTATAATTTCAAACTTTATCTTTCACTGAACTACTTGCCACTGTACTTTTACATTTTTGCATTTCCCTCAACAAAGAATGCTCAGAACTCTCAAGATTAATTTCTCACACATGCAGACAGCTCATCTGCATGTAATAGTAGTCAGCAGTGAGAAGAATTTGCAGCTAAAAACTTTACAGATGAATGAAGAAATGTAGTACATTCCACTTAGAAAAAAGTGTGCAGAGGGACTTCCACGATGGCTGTGCATTGAGTGACAGCTTAATTCTAGCTCTCCCAGTGTGAAAACAGAAAGGGAAAGCCAGTGGACTTATGTTTTTGGGTAAATTTCAGTAAATGGCAAGTACATGCACTGCCTGGAAGCCAGAAAAAAAAAAAAAAGAAATCAGAAGACCTGAAAGAAAATCAGCTACAAAAGACGAGGAAAACCACGGACTGGGAGGAGTTCTGCAGCTGTTCAGCAAAAAGCATTGCAAGCTCCAGACATCACTTCCAGTAACCTAGAGGAAAATAAGACAATTGTACTCAGACCTGAATAAAATAAACAAAACACTGATGGAGTATATCTACTCAAATAACAAAAGGCTGGAAAAACAGAAGAAGCTTTAAAAGCTTTAAACACATATTCAGATGAGATAATAGAACTTCAAAAATCAGAAGTCAAAATGAAGAAAAGACTGGCTGAATATGAGACTGCTCAGGAAGAGATGTTTAAAAAAATAGAATGAGATGGCAGAGCACATATTTATTTTATTTATTTATTTTACATTTGTTGACTGGGTTAGTCCAACTGAGCTTTTGGCTCATTTTTAGTGGAGACCCGAGGAGAAAAGCTCCACAGTTTGTACATAAAATTTACAAACAACAGTTAAGAAATCATATTTGCAGTAAGACAAACTTATAATTAGGGGAAACCTGAGAATTTCTTCTGTACCAGAAAAGCTGGAAGGAACAGACTGTATTAATTTTATGAAAGCACAAATAAGCAACTGGACTGGTATTCCACAGCAGGAGTTGTTAACTGAAAGGGCACAGTGTGTGTATGCTCCAAACCTGGCTATTAGAAAGCAACCTAGATCTTTAATAGTAAATATGCAATCCTACCAGCAGAAGAAGTTGATTCTGACAAAACTATGGCAGAAGGACAAAGTACTAAAAGTGGGGGACAGCAGAGTGCTTGTGGAAAATGACTGCTCCTAGTATAACAGGTAGAAGAAGAGTAAATATATGCCACTATTCAGGGAATGTTGAGAAGCAGGCATGAGATTCAAAAGATTCAAACTGCTGTACCCACCAATCTTCAAAATATTTTTTCATGGAGAGACAAAATCATTCTTTTGATGCAGAACATGCTGTGATGATCCACCACTGGACCAGTAATCAAGGAGCCTCAATCCTCACCACTGACAACAGTGGTGGACACATACACTGGGGGGTTAACAAGTACACACACACAGTATTTCCAGATGCAGCTCTCTGCATCAAGTGCAATTTCCCTTAAGGGCCCACAGAGGCCACAGTCAGTCCTGAGCTAGTTTCTCCCACTTTCTCCAGATCCCCAAATAAGACTCTCCACTGGCACAGCTATAGAGTTGAGATCTCAGCTGAGTGACCAAGACAAGACCTATCAGCACCCTCTCTGTCCAACCAGTGCTTTGTGTCCCTGCCAAGTAGCTGACACACACACTTTGAGGTTTGATTCACACAAACACACACACACACACACACACACACACACACACACACACACACACACACACACACACACACACACCTGGGAGAGGCTGGCACAGGTTTGCTGGCTATTCTCCCTTTTGCCCAGACTATAAGGTAGTTACCACTGCCACCAGTCAACTCCTTATCAGCTACTTTAAGGCCCTTAACAAAGGGTGTTCAATCTTATTGTATAATATTAATATTAATACAAATAGGAGTTTGACCAAGAGCAAGGCTATTAGGAGTGCCCCACACAGTGCCACCAAATAAATATGCAAGTACTCTCAAAACTTAAATATCTCTACACAGATTAGCCACAATGAAATGTTTAAATATATTTAACAATAAATAATAAAAGAACAAGACAATACTAAATATATATTTACACTGACATCAGAGTTCAAAACCAGAGGAAATATTTAAAACAACATTGCAGGATAGTTTCAAATCAATAAAGAAAAAATATCTAAACTAAGCTTTGCTATATTTCTGACTCTATCTAAGAGAGTTACTATACCCTAGAAACTTACTTATGGAGCAAGGCAGATGTTGTGGTGAATGGTTATTGTCAGGTCCAAGACAAAATACAGAATGCCCTGTCTCTATGATATTTCTCATATTAATATCTCAAATATTACTGATGGGATATTTTGCAGAATGACATAATTTCTTGTCATTTCACTATATCCCAGGTGAAACCCCCACTACTGGAAGCTTGGCAGTATTTAGCATCTACCTGTGAAAATACATAGACCTCAGATATTTGGCAGATGCTGGAAGTCATAAAACAATTGCATTCCTTCATACTTTCAGAGGTAGTAATTAGTTCACTCCAAAGACAATAGAGAAAGCTCCCCAGTACAGATATTATGTCTCTAGTCTAGCCTATAAAGTAATTTAATTTCAGCTATTTTTCTGAAGCTAAACTCCTGTATACTAGTTTCCACTATTAAAATATCTACATTTAAACAGTTACAATAGTGCATATACATTTCTGTTCTATTCCAGTAGGGCACACTGTGGTTACATTTTAAGCACAAGCACTTTATAAAATACCTTTTTAACACACATGTCTGTACAAACCAGTTTGATATACACGACATACAGTTCTAATACATTTGCAACACAAGCATTATATATACATCATATTAATATTCACAAATGACACGTAATAATTTACAAAATTCCAGATAGCTGTGCTGGCAGTATCTCCCTTTGTCACACTTCTTCCTCCCTCAAAGACTCAAATTAGTTTTTCAAGTGACCCTTGAGAAACATTGCTTGAGAGGGGTGAGCCTATCCGGGAATACACTACACCATACCTTGTCTTGAGAGCCCATCTGTGTTGGCATTGCTAACCCCACTGCGGTACTGCACTGTCATATTATATGCCTGCAACCTTAGGCTCTACCTTAGTAGCTTAGCATTTTGCTGGCTGGCTCAATGTAGCCATGTAAGGGATTGTGGTCTGTCTGTAACTAGAGTGAATTTCCTTCCATGCAGATAAGACTTAAGTTTCTGTAGTGCCCACACTATGGCTAGACATTCCTTTTCCACAGCTGCATAGCATTCCTCTCTGGGTTGGAACCTACAGCTGAGATATACCACTGGGTGCTCTTCTCCCTCTGAGGAAACCTGGCTGAGTACAACCCTCACCCCATGGTTTGAAGCATCCACCTGCACAACAAATAATTTGCTGTAATCTGGACTGGCTAACACAGGCAGTCCTCCCAAAGCTCCTTTAAGCTTCTGGAATGCCTGCTCACATGCTGGGGTCCACGCTACCTTATCTGGTCTGTTTTTTCTTGTCAGGTCTGTGAGGGGAGCAGCCACGGTACTATAATTTGGGATAAATTTTCTGTAGTACTCATAGTACTAATATTATCCAGGTCAGCAAGGGCAAAATCTCCTGTTTCTACTAGGATACAATCTACCAGCCTCTGGAAAGTTGCTGGGGCATTTTCATTTCAAAGGGCACCTTCGTGAACCCATGCCAAAAGGAGTCACAAAGGCTGACCTTTTATTAGCATTGGGAGTCAAGGGTACCTGCCAGTGGCCCTTGGCAAGATCAATAATTTTAGTATACTTAGCCCCACCCAGCTGCTCTAGGGCTTCATCTGTCATAGGCCTGGGGTAAGCATCTATGTGACTATTTAGTTTCCTGTAGTCCACAAAGAACCTGGTGCTGTCATCCTTCTTTGGTACCAGCACCACTGGGGAGGCCCAGGGTCTGCTGGACTCTTGGATTACCCCTAGTTCCAACATTTCCTGTATTTCCTCCCTCAGAGTCTGTTTGACTCTCTCAGGCACCCTATAAGTGGCCTACTTAATAGGCCTTTGGGGTCTTGTATCCACATGGTGCTGCACCATGTGGGTACACTCTGGTTTCCCAGTGAATATGCCCCCAAACACCTGTAATGCTGTTCAGATTTCTCAAATCTGAATAGGGAATAGCTGCTGGGACATTGCTACCCTTTCCACTGAGGTGTAGGTCCAAGCCTCACTGAGGGATCAGTCACCAGATCCCCCTCAAACTCCTCCTGCCATCCACTGCAAATACTCAGCACAAGGGCGTCTCTATCATGGTAAGGTTTCATCTTGTTAACATGGTACAGTTTGTGCCCCTGCCTCCTGCCTAGCAGTTCTACCATGTAGTTAACATCACTGACTTTCCTTACAACTTTGAATTGTCCCTCCCAAGCCGCCTGCAGCTTTTTGTGTTGGACAGGAATGAGAACCATAATCTGCTGCCCCACAGCATACTCTCTAGCTCAAGAATTCCTGTCATACCAGCCCTTTTTCTGCTGTTGGGCTCCTTGGCCCAGGAGTTCCCTGAGCCTTATTCTGAGGCTTAGTACATATGCCACAACAGACTCTTTGTAGGATTCACACTCACCCTCCCACTCATCACAAATCCAATCTAGAGTTCCCCTCACCCTTTGCCCATACAGCAAATCAAAGGGTGAAAATGTGTGGATTCCTGGGGAAACTCTCTGTAAGCAAACAACAGATGGAGCAAATATTTGTCCCACTCCCTCTTAAACTGGTCTGCAAATGCCCATAGCATGATCTTTAATGTAGAGTTTAACCTCCACCAGTCCATTAGTCTGGGGATGGTAGGGGGTGGTCTTTAGGTGTTTCTCCCCACAGTGCTTCCACAGAAAGACCAAGAGTACTGACATGAAATTGGCACCTCTGTCAGTCAGTATTTTTGCAGGGAACCTACCCTACTGAAAAGCATTTGCCACCTTTTCTGCTTTGATGGAGGACAGAACCTGTGCCTCCAGTATCTGGTAGCATAATATATTACCCTAGAATATACTTCTTCTCTGTGGAACTTGGGGTACTCAGAGGCCCAACAATATTCATAGCTACCCTGTGAAATTGCTCCTCAATCACAAGCAAAGGCATCAAAGGTTCAAAGGAGTGTTGACCTTGTCTCCTGCCTTGCCTACCTTTTGCCACTGCTCATAGGTTCTGCATTACCCTGTTACATCCCTGGAAATCCCATGCCAATAAAAGTTCTGCACAATGTACCTCTTGGTACTCTTTTTACCCATATGACCTTCAAAGGGAATATCATACGCTATGGCTAGAAATGCCAGATGGTAGGCTCTGGCCACTACCAACTGCTCTATTCTCTTACCCTCTAGCCCTCCCTCAGGGGCCTTGTCTCTATACAGTAACCCTTTGTCCCAGTATACCGATTTCCCCTTTCCTTGAGAGTCAGGTACCTCCCTGACTACCTTGTAATGTAGGGTCTGAGAGCTGAGCCGGCCTCAACTCTCTCTTTGTAACCCTTCCCGGCTCCCCTTCCACAGGAAGTCTGGTATCCTCTGACAGCTGTGCCTCACTGTCAGCCTGGGTACTACTACTCATCTCTGCCCTTGCAATCACTCTGTCCAAGGGAACATTAGTACCCACAAGCAGCTGTGGCTCACCTTCAGTCTCACTGCTACAGGGTAGCTCCCTCCCTGAAGTAGTCACCTCACCAGCCCTGCCTTCAAGTGTGTGGTCTGTCTAGGTCCCCCCCAGGCTACCAGACCCACATGCTTGTCTCCAAGCCTGACTACATGCAACTGCATGCACACAAGGCACTGTATTATCAAATCAAAATCATTCCCTATCAGGACATCTGCAAGAATATCCTCAAATACACCTACTTGATTGTGTCCTTTTCCACCCTCCCAGTCAAAGTGAATCCTAGCCAAAGTTATTTGGAATGGGGTCCCTCCTAAAGTTCTGACTGAAGTAGACTGCCCAAGCTGTGTCTCTCTTAGCAGTGGCCTGTTTCCCATCTACTAAGATAGGATATATAGTATATGATTTTCTTTGCATGCTACACAGTAACATTTTCTCATTTTTTAAGTGTAATGGGAATACTAATCAAACAGGTGCTCCTGATTTTCCTCCTTCTTCTCTGTTTCCCTTATTCAGTTTTAAGAAATATAAGCAATGCAATGTAATAAATGATCAAAGAAGCATGACAAAAAAATGAAGTACTTTCTCTCATTCTTGCATAGGGGAATAACTGGATTAAGGCCATTAACTTGATTTTTAAGAGAAAGCAAGTAAATGAAAAAGAACACCAAATATTATAAAGTTTATAAAGCATTTTTTCTATTAAATAAATATATGTTTTAGTAGCAACTTTGTATCTGGTTCTCATATCTCCATGGAGACAATCTGATAAAGAGAAATGGGTAGGCAATAATGCTTACTGAAAGCATTCAATTTTCTTCCCATCTGGGAGAGCTATAAAAATAAGACAAAACCAGACAGCACTTAGTAGAAGCACAGGCTGTACCATGCATCTTAGCATGGATAACCTTTCTTTTAGGTTAAAAAGAAAAACAGACTACAACCAACTGAGAATGAAAAACAAAATGATGATGTGGATCCGAAGACACCTGCTCAAGGCAATGCTCGTACACGAGAAGATAAAATCAATCCTTTATTCCACAGTAAAATAAGTTTAGCGCTTTCAACTGGTAAAACCCAGTCTTCTTCAGAACAATTTCAAAATACACACATACCATTGTAACACTAGTCAGGTGATATACGTAGCCTCTTGTACATCCTGTCCTGCGTACTATATTGGCAAAACAGAAAGACATTTAAAAAAACGTATTTATGAACACTTATATCGTATTCAGAAAAAAGACTCTAAAAATGCTTTATATAGACACATAAGTGACAATGGGGTTGAACATCATTTTCATTTTGCCATTATAGATCAAGTCAAGAGCACATTATTTGGAGGGAATTGGAAGATGCAGTTGGCAGCCTTGGAGAGCAGGTGGCAGATTGTACTAGATGCTACTAGAGCACCTGGATTGAATGAATTTATTAGCATCAAACCTTTCTTGATACTTTCACAATAGGATTAGGCCAACATGTACTTATATACTCCATACATATATTTTTAATAGCTTGATTTTCATACTGAGCTATTTATCCCAGTGGATTTAGGTATTTACTAAATTTGACACATTTCCCTTCAGCTCATTCTTTTAGGACACTTGAAGTTTTTACATGCACACTGGGTTGTGTTCTAATTTAGATCTGAAGTGATCACATTTATTCTTATATATTATTTTACATATACATTTTTTATTACACATATATTGTGGTTTCTTAGTAGGTATACAGCTTTTTATAAATCAATACACACGTTTTAAATTTTAGAAATTGTTGTAAAGAGAGAAGTATAGCTTTAAAAGTTTTGGCGGACTTTTTTAATTGAATGACTCACTCTGACTATAAATATTGGTATGTGTGTATTTTGAAATTGTTCTGAAGAAGACTGGGTTTTACCAGTTGAAAGCGCTAAACTTATTTTACTGTGGAATAAAGGATTGATTTTATCTTCTCGTGTACGAGCATTGCCTTGAGCAGGTGTCTACGGATCCACATCATCATTTTGTTTTTCTTTTAGGTTAAGCCAAGTCTATGAGCATGGCTGCCAGTTTGGGATACTTGTTCTTATTAGGAGGGTACAACTTCAATATGTGAAGATGTACATAGTTTTGTATGTTAGTATTAAGTTACTAGGTTTTAGGGGGATATTGAGGGTGTTTTTTTCTGAGGGCTTTCAATAATACAAAAAGTTTTGTAAGATGCCAAATAGGCTCAAAGGAACATGACAAGAAACAACTGTGTAAAAGATCAACCTGTCAAATAGTGAATGCATGTAACACAAAAGCTGGAACTAGACACAACAAAAAGCTGTTACACATAAAAGGTGGGAATAATAACTTTTTAACACAATGATGCTTTCTGTAATGTCTTTAAATGTCAATAGTCTCACAGATAAATATGAAAAAGAAAGCGTAATAAACTATATTAAAAATGTAGAGTACAAATAGCTATGCTACAGGAGACACACTTGGAAAGACCTGAACATGTGCATTTGATAAAGGTTTTTCAGGATGGTTATTCAGCCTGGGACAAAAGAAAACAGCAGTACTTATATTAATTGCAAGAGGATCTAAAATAGTGATAGAAGAGGATCAAAAAAATAATATGGTCAATTTGTAGGCTGCTGGCAAGGGAAGAAGATTGCACTGGCATGCATTTATATTCCACCTAGAACTGCTATAATGGAGCTTAAGAAAATTCTGGGAGAAATAATCAGCTTTCAGTGAGATATATTACTTATAGGTGGGGACTAGAATTTGATTTGCAACAGTGAAGATGTGTCTGGGGGGTCGAGAAGGCAAAATATAACAAAGGAGGGTAGATTTTTAAAGAAAATTATGAAAATATTTGGCATGGAAGATGTGAATTCAGTATTAGGAGTTTGGAGTGAATTTACATATTATTCTTCAAGACAGAAGGACAGGGCTAGGCTAGACAGATTTCATAGGAACATATGCATTTAATTGAAGGTCTTGATGTATACCCAACAACCATTTCAGATCATGTGCCAATAATATTTAAAATAATAATGCTTTCCCATCTATCTATTAAAAAGAAAAGAATTTAAGGAATGGGTACTATAAATTATTCAGGAGCTATTAGAAAATATTTTCTTCTCAAGATATAGCCAGGGAGGGGGGTATAATTAAACTGGAGTTTAAAATAGGGTGGAAATAAAAGAAAAAGATATGGTTAAGAAGTAACAAGAATTATTTATAGGGACTGACAAATGTTAACATATTGCAGAATGGGGGACTCTCACAGAACAAGAAGATGATTGACTACAGAATGCTGAACAGAAAATAAGGGATTACCTTGATAATATGCATGAGTTTAGAAAGGTTGCTGACAAGCAACTGTTTTTGATAACTCAAGAGAACAAAATCTTTTATCACAATGACTCAGGCAACAGAAAGTTGAAAGGGCTGTCACCAAGCTTAGGGAGCCTGCAACAAGGAAGGTAACAAGGGATCCTGCAGAGGTATTAGAAGTATTTCGGAAATTCTATGAAAGTCTGTATAAAGCAGATAAGTATGGAAATCAAGAAAAGGTACAAATGGAAATGTTTATGGAAGAATTAAATATGCTAAGGTTAGAGGTAGAAAAGGCTCAATTACTAACAGGATAGGAGGAGATGAGATAAAAATGGTGATGAATAACAAATCTACAGGAAACTTTCCAGGAATAGATGGTACTCCTGTGGAAGTTTGGAAGCTAGGAGGGAAAATAGATAAAGATCTGGAAGGTTTTGTTTAACAATATTTTAAGAGGAGGAGAAGCACCAACATCCTGGAAGAAAGTGGTGGTGGCTGTAATACCTAAAGAGGTTAAAGGTCTATCAGATCCAACTTCATACAGGCCAAATTTCAATACTAAACCATGATTATAAAGTGTTTAGGTCTATAATGGCTAAACAAATGGCAAAAGTGATGATAACATTGATAGATCTGGATCAGTGTGGTTTTGTGGAGGGGAGGAAAACATTTGACAACATTAACTGAACACTGATGATCCAGAGGGACACAGAATGCAAAAAAATGCCACTGTTGTTGGTAGGTCTTGATGCAGAGAAGGCATTTGACAAAGTAAGCTGGGACTTCATTAGCAGGGCAATGGAAGTAGTTGCTTTCCCTAATAAAAGTATGAGGTTGATTAGGAGTATATATGAGGGATCAGGGGAGAAAATTAAAGTAGGTGGGGTCCTCTCTGATAATTATTGCTTGAGTAGAGAAAAAAGGCAGGGGTGTCCTCTTTCCCCTTTGTTTGCATTATAGTTAGAACCATTTGCAAAGAAAATAAGGGACTCAGTAATTCAAGGATATAATTCGTATGGTAGTCAAGAAAAGCTGACTCTATTTGCAGATGATATTATTTTATACCTGGCAAAACCAGAAATGGACATTACAGTGCTGTGGAACATTCTAAGATACAAAATTAATGAAACTAAAACAAAGGCAATAGTGGTAAATTATGTACCCACACATGGATTAGTCCAGCAATATCCATATTTATGGGGACATGATAAAATAAAGTATTTAGGTGTATGGATTAAAAATGACTCCATTCTGCCTCTGTCACAAGTGATAATTCAATAAAGGTGTTTGGAAAAAAATGACTATTGTGGCAGCTAAAGATATGTGGGAGGAGACTAAAGAGAAGATAATACAAAAATTAAGAAACTGGAAGCTTTGCTATATGGATATGGATAGTAACATACAAGCAGTTAAAATGTTTTTAGTCCCTTTGGATTTATACAAGGGTCAGACATATTTTTATCAACCAGAGGAGAAGTTGCAGATAGCAGTTAATAAAGAGCTGAAGGATTTTGTGTGAGAGGGGAAGATGGCAAAGGTCAAGTGGGATAAGCTGATTCTTCCAGTAGAACAAGACAGACAAAGATTACCCAATTTTAAGGGGTATTTTAGAGTAGCACAGTTAAGGCTCCTTTACATAGCACAAGCAGAAAACTATAATTCAAACTGCAAAGGGATGATGATACAGGAGAGAAGCTCAAAAAACAAGAAGAGAATGTGATTTTAGATGCAGACCCTTAAGGAGAATGACAATAATCATATGGAATATTATATTCATAAAGTAGCAGAAAGTATTTTAAGAACTAAGCCAGCAAAAGGAATGGAGAAAAAAAATTCTGATGGTAGGGATGACTGCAATTAGGGATACAAATAATAGGCAGAAGGGGGATGGAATTTAGTGGAGAAAACTGGCAAAGGATCCAAGGTATTCTGAACAAATAACTAGAAAGGGAAAGGCAATAGAATGGGAAGACTCCAAGAATGTATTTGGACTGCAGGTTAGAGATTGTCTTCCCTATCAAGGATTGGTATCAGAGTATAGGCAAAGAGAAAGAAATAGGGAGGTCCTAAATGAATGACTAGCACTTGTTTAGCTTTTAATAGAATCTAGAACACAGGCTGCCATTAGAAAAAGAATAATTAGTACAGCATATAAAATATCGTATGACAGCTATTAGAATTGATCAGAGAAACATAAAAGGATTGAGAAGAGAGAGTGGATAAGTGTTTCACAAAGAAACAATGGGGGATATATGCATATCTCTCAAAAAAAAAACAAAGTCTAGAATATTTAAGATTTTTACCTGCAAATGTTTACATAGATATTTTTATACCCCAGGTAGACTCCAAAGAATGTTTCCTCTGGTAGACAGCAAATGTTGGAGGTGTGAGGGGGTAAGAAAGAGGTAATTGGGAACATATTTTCTGAGAGTATAAGGAGTTGTTCGACTTTTACAGTTTACAGATGTCCTGCAGATGGCTGTGTCAGAGATGCTGAGTAAGCAAAGTGGTGTAACTAAGTAAATAATATTTTTAAGCTATGATACACTATTGGAATTGCCTAGATATAGCAAGGCCTTGCTTGGTCTAATTATGCTGGCTGCCAAAAAACAAACAATTACTAGAAAATGGAAGGCAAAGTCTAAACTAGCTTTACTAGAGGTAGTGATTATAGTAACAAAGATAAAGCAACTGGAATTGGATATTTAGAAAAGGGAAGGAGCAAACTACATAGGAAAAAATGGGAATAGTGGGAACATTATATGCAGATGAGGAATGAGGTTTAAAAGAAACCAGGATTTGAATGAGCTATGTAATGCTTAATTGATAATGACTGGATATATTATAAGTGATGTATGGTGTTTGCAACTACAGTTGTCTCAATGGAGTCTGTGATGCATAATGTTTGCAACTAAAATTTTGTCAATAGGGTTTGTTTTTCATTTATACAAATGTAAACTTGCCTATGTCATACATGATAATTTAATAAAGATTTTTTTTGTTTAAAAAAAGAATTGGAATTGCCTAGATATAGCAAGGACTTGCTGAGTGTAATTATGGTGGCTGCCAAAAAAAGCAGTTACAAGAAAATGGAAATCATATTCGTAAAGGATGTGTGCACACCTCCAGACTGGTAGCCCAACATAATGCAGCTGAGATACTTCAGGTGCAGCTAACATTGTGTAAGACAGCGATTCAGGTTGTACCCTGCTATAGGTCCCCAACCATGTCCCAAGATTCACACTCCACATTCCTAAGCACCCTGGAGAATATTAGGGTCCAACCTAACACTCTCATACTGGGCAACTTCAACTACCCCTCCATTAATTGGGAAAACTACTCATGTACCAATACACTTGCCCAACGCTTTCTGGAATTCATTATTTCCAATGCCCTGGACCAACTCGTTCTTACCCCCACTAGAGGTAGCAACATCCTTGACCTGGTCATTACTAACATGGACAACCCTTGCTCTACACCAATAGTCAACTCCTCCCTGGTTAGATCCGACCACAACTAATCACCTTGGAAATCCACATCCCTCCCACCCCCCCAACAAAGGTAACCACCATGAATAACTTCTTCAAAGGTAACTTTGGGATCCTAAAAACAAAGGTGGTTAATTTCATGGCACCCATCCAAATGAAGAATAGTTGCATAACCACCATATCATACACTAATGCACTGTACAAACACATACACAAATGCAAGGATCTCGCCATACCAAACAGAACTAAGATGCTCTCCTCAAAACAAAAAGGAAGCCAATCTGGTGATCCCTGATATAAACAAACTCTACAACAGAAGGAGGAAACTGATGCAGAATAAGGTTAAGTCCCAAGACTGGAAAAACTCCCTTGTCAGCCTCAGCAAAAGGTTGAGATCCCTCATCAAATTCTCTAAAGCTAGCTATGAAAACAGAATTGCAGCAGATAGTAAAGACAACCACAAGGCCTTCTATAGCTATGTAAAGAATTTCCATGGCAATACCCAGATTTATTCTGAGCTATTGCACAATGGCACCTTCTATACTGAGCCAACAGATATTCCCAAGATACTGGCTGACAGATTCGGTGCCAACTTTACCCCTCTCTCCCCCACCAAAGGACCAATCACAATACCAGTAGATTACCAGGCACCCAGCATTACAGCTGCACAGGTTAAAACAGCACTGTCCAATGCCAAGAATACAGCTTCTATGGCACCTGACAATATCCCTGGCTGTATTCTACATGAACTAGAGTGAACTGGCACCTCACCTGTGTGCCCTGTTCAATCACAGCCTCACCTCAGGCTTTGTCCCTACCAAATGGCACACTGCTACAGTCATCCCTCTCCACAAAGGAGGAGTGACTACAGACCCGGGGAACTATCACCCCATTAGCCTGGCAAGTCCGATATTCAAAGCTATGGAACACATCATCATTGACCTAATAAACAAGGATATAGGGAATCTCCAAGCTCTGGATCCCACACAGATTGGTTTTGTGAAAGGTAGATTATGCCTGCTCAACCTGGTCGACTTCTTTGAGTCAGTCGCCAGAGCTGTGGATGAAGGCAAGGTGGCTCATACAGCCTACCTTGATCTGGCCAAGGCCTTTGATACCATTTCCCACTCAAGAATCATAGAAAAACTCACTAATCTAGACATCAACCCTTATATCACTAGGTGGGTTGCAAACTGGCTCACAGATAGAACCCACAGTGTGAAAGTAGCTGACTCCAAGTCAGACTGATGATCAGTCATGAGTGGAGTCCCACAGGGTTTGGTCATGGGTCCTCTCCTGCCTGGTATTTACTTCTCTGAAGTCCAGGCCAACACAAAGGTACTCTGGCTGACAAAGTTCACAGACGATTGCAAGTTGGGAGGTATTATTAACTCCCCAAGTGATGCTGACATCCTACAGAAAGGCCTCACTGAGACGAACAACTGGTGTCAGAACCATGGCCTTAAGCTCAATGCCAAAAAATGTGTTGTCATCCCCTTTGGGAAAAACCCAGTTCCCATGAATTACCACATCAATGATAGTCCACTGAACACAGAAGGTGTTATAAGAGATCTGAGAACACAGGTTGACAGCAACCTCTCTTTTGACCACCACATTGCCACTGATGTCAGAAAGTCCTTCTATGTGGCAAATCTCATTACTAAGGGTTTTGCATCCAGGAAGAAAGAGGTCATTGTCTCCCTCTACTCTTCCCTCATTAGGCCAATCAAGTATAATGCCCCATTTGGCATGTACCGCACTAGACACCTGCAACAACTGGAGTAGCCACAAAAGTACCTCACAAAGAGGATCCCAGGCTTTAAACACTTGTCCTATATGGACAGACTCAAAAAACTCCAACTATTCTCTGTCTCATATCGCCTACTTAGAGGCGATCTCTGCTTGACTTACAAAGCTATGTCTGACCCAGCTCTGTTAGAAATGCTACATCTAAAGAAATCCCAATCCCTCTGCACCACATGCTCCAGAGACCTCAACCTCATTACCACAATCAACGGAACAAGCTGGAATGACAGGTTTATAACCCAGAGACTGCCCATGCTATGTAATAGACTTCCCATACATGTCAAACTGAGGAACTCACTGGTCCTCTTCAAGAGAAATCTTGATGAGTGGATGAGAAATAGAAAAGCCACCCCGGGGATCACTCCAATGGCTCTACTCGCCAGAGGCACTGGGAACTAAGGTTGGGTGGCACAATGCCAGGGTAATCCTATGGGCTAGGCTTGTAAAGTCTCCAGGGCCATTAGCCAAGTACACACCTATGAACCTATAATGGTTGCAACTAAGATTATGTCAGTATGGTTTGTTTTCATTTATATAAATGCATGGTTGCCTATGTCTTAAGTGATAATTTAATGAAGATGTTTGTTGGTAAAAATAATAATAATAAAAAAGAACAGAATATGCAGAATTCCCACAGCCAACTGCTTGTATCTGCAGACTTCATGTCTGCCATAGACAGCATTTGCTAATGAAAAAAATTCTGAATTTGCAGATGCAATAAACTTAGCATTTTTCATGGTTTTCATCATTTTGTCTTATTTTTCAAGACTATTTTCTTAGAAAAAAAATGTTGATAACTTAAGTCAAGTACATTAAACATGACACCAGCCTTTGTAAAAAAAAAAAAAAAAAAACAAGGGAAATTTTTATCTTAGTTCGACACATAATATGATCAGTAAATGTTTACATACCACCCCCAGCAGAGCAAGATCACAGTATTATATTAACTTAAATGTACTTCTGTCCAGCCTTTCCCCTGTTGTTATACTGTAAAGCCTATATTTCTTACAACTAAAAAATATTTGTTTACTTTAAAATTTTTAACAAATACATTAGTCACTGGAAATACTCGTCACACATTTAAAATAACTGACTGCACATTATACAAAGCTACTTTGAAATGTAACATGAAGTTTATATTATAAAATGTTTTATATAAATAATAACAAAAATGTTTTATTCATAATTATTTATTTTCCCCTTTATGTCCTTGTAAACATTAATGACAAAGTGAAGTATATGCTTTACAGTCCACCCAAAAGTTTAATATAATCAACAAAAGTCCAGTCTTTTCAGTCAGTTTCTCTTGTAGAGCCATATTTCACAAATGTGATTGATGCTTTATAGTTTCACATTTATTCACTAAGTTCAGTGTTGCTGTTCTTCTTCCTGATCATCTCCATTTCCTAACACCAGATTCTGGTTAAGTCTGAGGTACCCCAATTGTTTGAGTCAACTTCTGTGTGTTTATTTTTCTGTCACTCAAGCATTTTCCTTTGGAACACCAGAAATGTTTCACTGGCAAAGCTTCTCTATGAGCTGTATTGTCAGAAGAATAAAAAGCAGAGTCTCCTGCTTGCTGGCTCACTTGTGTTTGATTAACTTTATTTCCTCCTTAGCATGTTCTACATCAAAAATGTAATTGAACCTCCAGAAAAAAATATTCTGATGACAGCTGGATACAGCAGCTTGAATCTCACACCTGTCTGTCAACATGTCCTGATTGCTGGGATAAATTTGATTCTCGTTTGCCTACTGTACAGTGAATTACCACTTTCTACAAGCACTCTTGTTTCCACTTTTTTAATAGTTTTCCTTTCTGCCAAGGTTTTGTCAGATCAATTCTTTTTGCTGGCATGAGTGCATCTTAACTAATATCGGTCTTGGCTTCTTTCTCATGGTCAGGTTTGGAGCATACATTCAGTGTCTCCTTTCAATGAACAAATCTTCCTGTGGAATATCAACCCAGTCATTTGTGTGTGTTTCCATAAAATTAATACATCTTTTTTTTCCAGTTTCCCTGGTATTTCAGAAAATTCCAAGTTTTCTCTGCACACTCTTTCATCTAAACATTTTTTTGAAACAGCTGTTCTTAAGAAGCCTCATACTCAGCCAGCCATCTCTTGATGTTGCCCTCTGATTTTTGATCAGTTCCTCTGACTAGATATTTCAAGCTTCTTATATTTTCCAGCCTTTTGTTATTTGGGTTCATATATTCCTTTTTTTATTTTAATCATCTCTGAGTACATTTTAGTTCTTCCTTAAATTACTGGAAGCTATTTCATTTACTATAGCTGAAGGTTGAATTGCTTTTAGCTGAACATCTGCAGGATTCATCTCGACTAGTATTTTCTATTCACATTTTCTGGTTGATTTTCTTTCAGATTTTTCAAATTTGTACTTGGCTGGTACTTTACATACTAGCCAGTAACTGAATTTTACCCAAGCTGACAATTTCACTGCCCCTTTTTGTTCTGTTTCTGTTTCCACACTGGGAGCATTGGAATTATGCTGATGATCAGTGTGCAGTCATCTTGTAAGTCTCTCAGCATTTCATTGTTTATACCATCTTGGAGGTTTTAAGAGTGAAAGCAGGCAAATATCCTCATAACCGTTTCATTGGCAGCAGCCATGGGAACACATTTTCCAAGCCATCTTTAATTGGAAGGGGCTCTTCTGCACCCTTGTGAGAAGTGTGCTGATTGGAACATGTCTGGTGAAGGGTGATTGGTCTAGGGATTGGAGTTCATTGGTTCTTTTGAGTTTTTTTACAAGTTTTTAGCTTCTGATATTTAAGCCCTGCATTTCAGTGGGTTTCTGCTTCTTTGTGTACCATGCAGCACCACACACTGCCACACAATTATGCTCCATAGCTGGACAGATAAGTTCAACATTTTTTCCCTTAGATACAGCTGTAGTACATTTGTGTGGTCCTCACCTTTAGTACATCTCTGGTCTAAGAAGTATTGCTAGTGAGCTGTGATTTATTAAATCAGAATGGAATGTCCAAAAATCACGCACGTAGGACAAGGTGCACGGGCCAAACCAAAATTGTCAAGAAAGCAAAAAAGGGTCCAGCACCAGAATAGAAGTAAATAGGCTACATTTATTGTATAATTAAAATAAAAAACAACAAATAGGCATACCGGTTTCGGCAGAACAAAATGCACTGAGGAAGGCGATGAAAGATGAAAGAAGTGGCTAGCTTCTAAAAAAGAACCTGGCAGGCCTGAAGATGTATAGATGACCATCTTGAGAGAGGAAGTCTGGCAATCTGACCAGTAATGTCCATATGGCAACCTATAAACTCCAATGCCTGGACCAGCTATAGGTTGAATTTGAAGTTAATTGTAATCCCTAGGGTTAGGCATTGACAGAGCAGGGAATCCCTCTCATCAGCTAGCGATGCCCTTGAAGTTGCCATAAGGAGCCAATCATACAGGTAAAGGAAGACCCGGAAACCTTGCAGCCTGATCTGGGCTGCTACCACAGACATGCATTTGATGAACACCCAGGGGGGCTATGCTGAGACTGAAGGGCAGTAATCGAAACTGATAGTGATTAGCTCCTAGCCAGAAATTCAGAAACCACCTGGAATGCCTGGCTATTTTTATGTGGTAGTAAGCATCCTAGAGGTCCACCAAGCATATCCAGTCATCTTTCCTCAGCAGAGGTAGAACTGACTGCATTGTTACAATCTGAAGCTTAGTCTGTTTGACAAATAAACTGAGTCTGTTTAGGTCTAAAATGGGCCTGTGGTACTTGTTTTTTTGGTCACCAAAAATAATCTTGAATTGACCCCGTATCCTCTCTGGTCTGATGGGACCTTCTAGATGACTCATTTTACTAAGAGATTTTATATTTCTCCTGTTGTTTCCCTTCTCTGCTGAGGTGAAACATCCAGAATGAATTTCTATTGAACATTTGGATGAAATAGAAAGGGAATCATGTAGCCTGTGGTAATGACTCTCAACAAACAGGAATCAATGGTGATGGCCTCCAAAGCTTTAGAGTAGAAAGCCAAGTACCCCAGAATTGCTTAAAGGTTCATAGGTGAGTACTAGGCTAACTGCCATTGTAGGCCATGTTAAGCCTGACCAATTTCCCTTTCAAAAGTGATAATCAAACCCTGGATCTTGTGATTATGAGGGAAACACCTTAACTATTATGCCAGCCCCAACCCTGCCTACAGAGAGCAGCAGCCTGGCAAACTTTCAAAAGCAATGAAAGGATATCAGAGAAAGGTCCCATGAAACTCTGATTTTGTAGTCCTGACTCTTGGCTGATGTCCATTGAAATTTCCCCTTCTGCCCAAGGGAGCACTGAGCAAAATGTTAGGCCTTAAAGAGCTGCTTACAGGAAAAGGTACATTGATGGATGAAAGAGCAAACCCCCACTACAGACATCTTGCCCTTCTGGTGAGTGTATCTTTAACATAAGTATAAAAAAGTGTGGAACCATTGAATAGAACATTCACAAAGGATGCATTTCAGTTCTCTACAGAGTTACAGAGGTGCATCCAGTCAAGGCAGCGAATTGCAATGCTAGTGCCTACTTCCCCTGGCCATGCCATCAGCTGCACTGGATAGCAAGCACATGGACACAGAGGTATGTACATTCGAAATTGATAAAACGTTTGCCCTTCATGCACTAAACTACATGGGCCACCTGACAAGACTACAGAGAGACTTGATTAATGAGATTACTGAGTCTGTAGGAACCCAGATGACAGAACCTTTTCCTGCAACAAGAGGGGAGGTAAGCAGATTCAGTATCTCATTAATCAAGTCTCCCTATAGTCTTGTCGTTCAGTGCACCAAGGGAAAAAGTGTCTGAAGCATAAGTACCAGTTGGCTGCAGCCCCTCTGAGTCTTGCTTTTCCTCCTCTTTCAGACTTCCTTTTTTCTCAATCACCCCTCCCAGATACCTGAAGTTGTTAACCTGTTAAACTACTTTCCCTTCTTTCTCAGTTCTTCTGATTTCCCCCACTTGCTGCCATTACAACTGTCTTATCTGTGCTGTTTTGACCCTTGTGACTTCAGTTTTATATTCCATTCCTATCCTTTGCTGAAGTTCTTGCTCAGAGTCTGCCTGTACTGCCACATCATCTGCATACAGCAGCTTTGTTGATCTGTTGCCTCTAACATGTTTGCTAATGTAGTCCAACAACAAATTGAACAGCTGTGGGATGAGAATCCTAATGCACACCCACTCCTAATGGGAACCCCTCCGAGTCCAAACACTGTTCGTACTTGAGTCATGTGGTCTTGTACATAGCCTGTATGAATTCTACCAATGTTTCTGGTACTTCAAACCATCACAAGACTGCTCAAACCAGCTTTCTTGGGACCTTGGCATATGCTTTCTCCAGGTCTAGAAATGCCCAGTTGGACTCTTTTCTCATTTCTAGATTTTTCTCAGCCATCTGCCTCACTAGAAACATTGTGTCAGTTGTGCTGCATCCTGATCTAAATCCGAGCTCCTCATTTCCCATCTTACTTTCTGCTACTCTTCTAATTCTTTAATCAATCCTTCTCTCCAGAACTTTCATGCATTGTGATAGGAGTTTGATACCTCTATATTGCTCACAGTTTTGAAGGTCCCCTTTATTCTTGTACACTGGCAATAGTATCCTTAATCCCCAGTCATCTGGAATTCGCCTTTCTCTCCATACTGCTATGAGCATCTTTAGTTGCCATTTTTCCCCTATCTCACATAACATCCTTATCATATCTGCTGTGACTTCATGTGAGTCTGCTGCTTTCCCTGACTTCATTTCCATCAGTGCTGTTCTTATTTCTTGTAAGGTGGGCTCCTTCTCTTCTTTCATCATAGGCTGGGTCTGAGGCACTTCATCTTCTGAGGTATTTTCTTCATTTAGAAGCTGCTTGAAGTACTTCTTCTGTCTGCTTTGATGTCCTGTGAGCTAGTGAGCAGGCTGTTGCTGGCATCCCTTATGAGTGGTGTATATCTTCTTTATCTTTCTGTCTTTGCCTTGCAACCTGATAGAGTTTCATTGTGCCATTTAATGAGTAACTTTCCAGATGTTGGTAGAGTGCCTCTGATGCCTTGTTCTTTGATATTGCAACTCCTCTCTTACCCTCTTTGGTAGCCAGCCAGTATTCCTTCCTAGTCTGGCCCATCTTTTCTACTTCCAGTTTTTCCTGCACTCCTTTTTATTTTTTTTATGGCTTCCTGGACTTCTGCATTCCACCACCAGCTTTCCTTGTGTACCATGCATCCATATCTGGCTCGGCCACATATCTGTTCTATAGTCTTCACACATCCTATTTTAAGGCACTGCCATTCTTCTTCAACTCCACCCATTTCCTCTTCTTCCTAGGGTGCTACAGGCCTGAGTAATTCTTTGAACTCTTGTGCTTTCTCTCCCAGTCAACTTCCAGGTCTTCAGCTTAGTCTCTGTTGACCTTAGAGCCTTTTATGACCACTGCTTGCAGCTGTTTGTGGCAACCAGTGGTTTATGCTGTGGGCCAACTGTTTTACAGGAATGACTTTGCAATCTGTGATTCTACCTCAATGCTCTTTCCCTACTAAGAGGAATTCTACCTGAGTTGCATGTTGGCCACTCTTGTATGTGATCCTGTGACTGACTGTCTTGTTGAAACTTGTCTGGACCACCATCAAGCAATTTGCCAGACAGAAGTCAAGAATGGCCTGTCTTTCTTTATTTCAGCTTCCCCACCCATGTGGACCCAGGCAGTCCTCATATCCTGTTTTGTCTATCACAGTATGTGCATTCAGATCTCCCATTATCACTACCAATTCAAGTTGCTCTTCCTTTATCTACTACGTTCTGCAACTGCTGTCTGAATGCACTCTTTTCCTCACTATCAGAACTCTGCTATGGCACATATGTTGAGACTATGAATAGGGCCCTATTCTTACATTGGAATCTCACTCCCATGAGCCTATCACTAACTTTGATGACATCTCTAGTGGTCTTCTGCAGCATTTGCCTCACCACCTTTTCCACTCCATTTCTAGTCTGTCCTCTTCCTGAGTAGTAGAATCTGGATCCCAAGCCAAGTGACTTTGCTGCACCATCCTTCCATCTTGTCTCCTGGATACATAAAATGTCCAGCCTCTTCCTTACCATCCTGTTATCTATTTCTAAGCTGCATTCTGTCAGTGAACCTACATTGAGTTTAGCAATTCCTAGTTCATGTTTGGCAGGTTCATTGATTTTACGTCCAGCTTTTGCTCAACAGAGCTATGTTAGGTAACCCAAGCTGTGCAATTCTACACCGGACAGCCAGTAGCGTATTGATCCAGGGCTGCTGGGCTTTATGGTGGGCAGACACTGGCAAATATGGACACATACACCTGTCCCACCTTCAGCATGGGTCCCTGGCATAGGACAGACTAGGCTGGGTCCTCAGTCTACTTATGACTGGTCTCCTATGCCCTTGTTGATAATTTCCATGACAATGGCTTAGCAGACTGGTGCAGGAGTCTAAGTCACATGGCCTAAGCAATGGAGATCACAGCCAAGATAGTAACGGCTCTGGGGTGGCTGATAGGGTTATTGAACAGTAATGGGCTGGATCTGCAGCCAGAAAAGGACCTGGCACTTCCAAGAGTCAGAACCAATGCAGCTGAAAGGCAGATGGAAGGAGTATTTCTAGCCAGTGCTGAAGAATTAAGGGATCAGACCAAAACTGATGTACATGCCAGATCAAGGGTCATAGCTGAGGAAACAAAAATCCTTGGGATCTTCTGTACTGGCTTGTCTGAAGAAGAAATCTCAGCAGACCTCTTTTGAGAGTCTCTTTTTCCTTTTCTTTTTCTTTAGCATTATCCTTATCTTAGGTCTATCCATCTTTGATTTATCCAGGGGCTTTTTACCTGGAGAAGCAACAATAGAAGAAGCTGAAACAGCAGAAGTGGGAGAAGCCATTTTAACACAAGCTTAGCATGTCTATCCTCCAAGGCACTAGCCCCAAAGGAGACAAAGTCCTTAAAGTCCTGATTTAAGTGAACCCCCCCCAAACAGTACATGCAGCAGTTGTGTAATTCCTGTGGGGGCAAACTATGACTCCTTTCAGAGCAATTATAAAACCCTGAAAGTCTTCTCAGCCATCTCTGAAGAAAAACATACCTACTGTACTGCACAAGTTCAGCAACACATAAAAATGCACAAGAAAATGCAGAAAAAGGTACAGGGTGGGCAGGAGCTCTAAAACTCAAACACTGCACTAAAACACAATACCAAAAACAATTCTGGTAAAACACCACAAATTCTACTTCTGACAGAAAGGGATAAGAGCAGAAACCAAACACAGAATAAACTCTACTGCAGTAAACACATTAAAAAAGCTATGAAAATACCTTATTTGAGTTGAGTTCCAGAGACAACATCCATTCTCAAGCTTGCTACATGAGATCTAAGGAGATGAGGCAGTGTATGGCATTATTATGGGAAATAAGCTAGAGCTTTGGAGCCTTAAAATTAATATTTCACAGAAAAGCAATCACAATTTCGGTCTTAAAAATAAAGTGGAGTTTTTTTGTTTTCCAGGAAAGGAACTTATCTACCACTGGGAACAGCATTAGTTAGGCTTTTAAGGGCCCTAGTATACACCTATGAACCTATGGAAGACTGCAATGGTCAACCCCCTTCTTAATGGAGGAGAACAGATCCTGGAAACTACAGACCCATTAGTCTGACTAGTCCTATTTGCAAAGCCATGGAAAGAAATATCATGGAAATTATCAACAAGCACACAGGAGACCTCCAGACACTGAATCCCCCCCAATCTGGCTTTGACAAAGGAATTTCATGTTTACTGAATTTGGTGGACATCTTTGAAAAGGTCACTAAGGCAACAGATGAGGGGAAAACTGTGTATACTGCCTACCTATGTCTAGCTAAGGCATTTGATATAATATTCCACTCAAGTATTGTCAACAAACTTACAGAACTAGGTATAAACCCCTTTATAACACTCTGTATAGCTAACTGGCTCACTGATAGGGCCCAGGAGGTTTGAATCAGTGAGGCCACCTACACAAAGAGGCTGGTCACCAGTGGAGTCCCCCAGGGCTCTGTGTTAGATCCACTCTTCTTTGGCCTCTAAATAACCAAGTTCACAGATGACTGCAAAACTGGGAGCATCATTGAATTCTCCCTAAAATGAGAACACCCATCAGGAAAGACTAATCAGACAAATGCTTGGTATCAAAGCCATGGCTTAAAACTCCATACCAAGAAATGTGTTATAGTACCTTTTGGGAAGTCTGCCATCCCAGGTAACTATGTCATCAACGTCATCAATAAAACACCCTTAAAAGCTGACTCACTAGTCAGAGATTTGGGAACTCATGCAGATAGTAACCTGGCCTTTGACCAACATCTTCCCAAGGTAGTAAGAACATCCTTTATGTTGCTCAACTTATAAGCAAGGGCATGGCATCTAGGTCCAGAGAGGTTCTCATACCACAGTACTCAGCCCTCATCAGACCCATCATAGAGTATAATGCCTCCCTTTGGTATGTACCTGACCAGACACAGGCAGCAACTGGAATGTCCAGAAAAGTTCCTTACAAAAAGTATACACGGAGTATACATAATGTCCTACCCTGATTGCCTCAAAACCCTGTCTCTTTACTCAGTATCATACAGACTTCTGAGAGGTAATCTTTTAATGAATATTTTGCACATCTACAAAATAAACAGGAACATAACTACTAAATTAAAAGGCACCTAGATTTTGCTTACAACATGAATAGGACATGTTGGAGAGACAGATATGTTTCTCCCCTTCTCTGGACCAGGCACCCCATCCATGTGAAGCATAGCTCCTCCCTGTCCCTATTTAAGGGCAACTTGGACAAATGGATGAATAACTGGAAATTCACCCCTAATCTGGCTCCTACGTGTGTGTCTGATGGACAGAGGCAATCAGTAAATCACCCCTTATAAATTAAATATAAATCAAAGTTGTGGTCACATGTGGATTGCACAACTAGGCTTTTAAGTACCCTAGTAGCCTAGTATACACCTATGAACCTATGACTGTTGTTCCTTGAAAGCCTGCAAGGTGAGTGCTGTTTGGCAGCAGGAATGCTATGAATGCTTAACATTCAAAGCTGACCATTTAGTCAGCTGAGTTCAGACTAATGATTTGGGCATATATAAGATGCCTGGAAGCTTTGAGAGCTGGCTTGCTGTTGTATCCTTAGCGGAATATAACCAATATAGTTACAGCTACTGCAGCAGTGATATATATGTTGAATTTCAACCAAGTATTATCTGACTTGCATTTTTTTTTTATTTGGGGTCCTTATCTGCTCTGTCACGGTGGTGGTGCTGTGGTAGAATTGTCGCCTCACAGTAAGACGCTGTCCGGTTCGACTCTCAGCTAGAGCGTCTTCTGCGTGGAGACATGCGTGAATGGGCGTTCCTTCGTTGAATGTTGTGCGTCAGGGCTGGCAACTCGGTATGTAAAAATCAACTGCCAATCATTAGCGGACCGGAGTTCCGCTGTGGCGACCCCTAACCGGGAAAAGCCAAAAGACATAACAACAGCAACAACGACATCTGCTCTGTTCTTCTCCTTCTTTGGTTTATTCAAAGATGGATCTAAGTGGGCGGGGTCCTTCCAAAGTTAACTTTTTGACCTTTTATACTAGACCCAGAGGCTTCACATATGAACAGTTTACAGGAAGATACCCCAATGCTTGGCACACCACACACAGGTTGTGGGTATCCTGGGGCAGAATCTTATGGCTACATGTGGCAAATTTGTGCAAGCTTTTCTCAGATGGGTTATCTTGTTTGTGTACTATTACAAGCTACTAAGACAAGGGAAACTGCACTAAAATTGACAGTAATACAGCAAAAAAAAGAAAAAAAAATCAGAGAAATCTAACAGTAAATCTCAAAATTTCAAAATACTTTTAACAGTCAAAAGCCATTGGGCTTAAGCCCCCAGTAAATGGAGAAATAAAAATAAAACTAAGCAAAAACCTTGCTATGGAACTAGAATTTTAAAGGAGTTAACAATTTAACCAAATCCGGTTGAAACAGGCAGAATTAAGTAGAAGAAAATGCAAGGAGCACTTGGCTGCAAGTAAATCATTCATATGATCAGGATGGTGGCAAATGAAATTTGAAGCGAGTAGGGCTAGAGGGAATTATGGGAGGGAAAAGATCTTCAAAAGGGCTCGAGGCTTGGAGCTTTAGAAAGAATGGATCAAAACTTCTCAAACAGAATACAAATTAAGAATGGAACCCGTCAAGGCTGCCCGTTATCTCCTATATTATTCGATTTATATTTAGAACCATTATTTTTACATATTAAGCAAAATACATATCATAATGCCCCAATAATATATGGTACTAAAATATCCATGGCTGCTTTTGCTGATGACCTTAATATTTATTGTACGACGCCTGTTTCAGATACCAAGAAAATGCTAAAAGCAGTGGAAGATTTTGCAGAAATATCTAATTACAAAATAAATAAAAAAAAAAACAATTTATTTCCTTTAAAAACGCCTAAACCCTTTTCGCTTTTACCATTGGCAGGTCAGTTAAAATCCAAAGAAAAAATAAAATATTTGGGTATTGTTTTTTCAACAGATAATAGAGATTTCTATGTGAACAATGTTAAGCGGATTTGGGATCATATATTGTCTGATTTAAAAAGATGGAATAATCTGAAATTACCAACAATGGCAAAGGTTTCAATTATTAAAATGAATGTACTTCCCAGAATATTATATATTTTTCGAGCTGCCCAAGTCTCAATTTCTAAGAAATTCTTTAAACAAATTCATACGGAATTAGCTAGATTTGTATGGGAACCTAGAAAAACTAGAATATCTTATGACAAATTGATGACTCCGAAAAATAAGGGTGGTCTAGACTTACCTAATTTTGAATTATATTATTTAATAATAAACTCTAATAGAATTTTAAGATTGGTTAATTTTGACATATCCAGTAGTAAATGGTCACCTAAGTGGTTGGTTCTGAATTATAAACATGCTGTTAGATTTGGTATTAACTCTAAGGCATTACCCTTTTTAAATAAAGATACCCTTAAATTGTATGCTTTGATGGAGCATATTAGACTATATATAATATCGATACAAAATCTGTTTAAATCATTAAATCTTTTACAATATATGATGACTTTCCAACCATTTCACAAGAATCCGAATTTGAAAATCGGTAATCAAATGATAGATCTTAAAAAATTTCCACTTATAGTTGATTTAACCGTACTTGATCTATATCCTTATCTTGGTATCTCAATACATGACATGTTAAGAGAGATGAGCCTTCCTAACTCTTATTTAATTATAATGAGACAATTAAAGGATCTTTCCATAAGTTATTTTAGTAATTTCAAAATTAAAGAAGAAGATTTAACCAATTGTTCAAATCTAAGGCAAATTCTTATGCAGGACTCTAAATATATAACGTCTTCATATAATTTGGTAAAAGACGTGAAATATAAAAACCAAATACTCTTATCAAAATACTGGAAGGATAAAATATTACTGATTGATGATAATAAAATATTGAAAGCAATTAACCTAACCTTAAAATCAGTATCTCTTCAAAAGTTATTATTTACTCAGCTGATGATATTTAACAATGCTTATTACACTCATCTCAGTCTGCATAAATTCAACTCTAAAAATTCACCTAAATGTCCATATTGTATTGATCAAACGGCTGACCTTTTACACATGTTCTGGAGCTGTAAATGTATATTTAAACTATGGAACTCTTTAAAAATTCAATTACAAAAAATGGGTTATCAACAGTCCACACTTTCTTGGGAGTTTATGATTCCTCATATTCCTCTGAATAACTTGGATAGATCCCAAATGATCATACTCATAAATATTTTTTTGTTAATGAAGCTTTATATAGCTGCAAATTGACTGAATCCATCTCAGACTTCATGGGAAAACTTTAAAACTGTAGCGATAAAACATATTCTAGCACATAAATTACTAATCAAAGATCATAAGAAAAATATAAATAATACAAAAATATGGGAGCAAATCTTTAATATTGTGTTGGCTTAATGTTCTAATCCAATTATCCCCTGGAAGTACATACTTAATATGGAAGTTAGTATTGATAAGCCTGTATATTGATACTAGATCTTTTAATACTCTTTTCAGAATTTTATCTCAATGTATAATGATCTTATGTAACTGTTGGAAGCATTCATGTATATAATGTATATATATTGTAGTATTGTATTAACAAAACTGGAAAATAATAAAGATTTATTATTGAAAAAAAAAAGAAAGAATGGATCAGACAGGTGGCTAAGGACCCAACAGTCTGATCAGATGGACAGATAAAGATTAACCACCTAAGAAGAAGGAATATTCCCCCTTTAACACAATGTGGAGATGCCCAGAGGGAGGGAGACTTAAGATTGGCAGAGAAGAAAGAAGAAGAGCTTTAAATTATGACTAGAAATAGAACTCTGCCTGCAGATGAGATTCCTGAATTTATGACTGCAGCACTGATTTACATAAACATCCAGTCTGCCTGGGACAAAAGGAGAATATGAAAATAATTTCTGACTGGTCATCTTTAATAATACCCTGGGGATCAGGTTTATAAAGAAGAAAAACATTAAACCGAAATCCCAATATGCTCAAGCTGGTTGGAGCTCAGCATGTAAAAGATCCTGTAACACTTAGCAAAAAGTATGGAAATTCCCCGTGCTCTGACCGCATTTCCCCTATTATGATTATGCTCCAAGTCTCCACTGGAGAACAGCTAATGATCTAGTAAGATTAACTCAAAGGATAAATAAATGGATAAAATAAAAACAAAGAAAAAAATGTCCATTCAAGGGAAAATGCATCAATCTGCATCTACCTTCTAGGTCCCTGGAGTTACTATTTTGCAGCAGAATTTTCTCAGTTGCTAATCGTATGTGAAGGCAAAAAGGTCTACTTCTGGCATACCACAAACTGCAGTCAGATCCAAGAAGACATTTGTTTACTTCCATTTGTACAGGTCTGTCTTTTATCTTCTCAGCCTGTCTTATGCAATGTTTTGTTGGGAAGTGATCTAAGCCACAATGAGTGTCAAGTCTATTGGGTGATCTCTCCTGCCTGCTCAGTATGTATGAGAACACATCCTCCTACATCCTGCGCCACTTGATTGTTGAGGTCTGTCAAGATTTGTACAACTCCTTTCTAAACCTGTCTGAATGCTTTCAGTGTCAGGATTACAGCCATCATTTCCTTCAGTTTTACGGACTTTTTTTCTCTTATCTTACTCCCAGTTTTGCTGCCCATGAGCTGCTCCTACACAAGCTGACCATGCTATATTAGAGGAATCTGTGGTCAGGATCTGATGTAGCTGACCATGCTAGATTAGAGCAGTCTGTGGTCAGGATCTGATATACCTGACCATGCTAGATTAGAGGAGTCTGTAGTCAGGATCTGATGTACCTGAAGTCATGCTAGATCAGAGCAGTCTGTGGTCAGGATCTGATGTAGCTGACCATGCTAGATTAGAGGAGTCTGTGGTCAGGATCTGATGTACCTAAAGTCATGGTAATTCAGAGCAGTCTGTGGTCAAGATCTGATGTAGCTGACCATGCTAGATTAGATGAGTCTGTGGTCAGGATCTGATGTAGCCGACCATGCTAGATTAGAGGAGTCTGTGGTCAGGATCTGATGTACCTGAAGTCATGCTAGTTCAGAGCAGTCTGTGGTTAGGATCTGATGTAGCTGACCATGCTAGATCAGAAGAGTCTGTGGTCAGGATCTGATGTAGCTGACCATGCTAGACTAGAGCAGTCTGTGGTCAGGATCTTATGTACCTGACCATGCTAGATCAGAGGAGTTTATAGTCAGAATCTGATGTAGCTGACCATGCTAGATTAAATGAGTCTGTGGTCAGGATCTGATGTAGCTGACCATGCTAGATTAGAGGAGTCTGTGGTCATGATCTGATGTAGTTGACCATGCTAGATCAGAGGAGTCTGTGGCCAGGATCTGATGTAACTGACCATGCTAGATCAGAGCAGCCTGTGATCAGGATCTGATGTGGCTGACCATGCTAGATCAGAGGAGTCTGTGGTCAGGATCTGATGTAGCTGACCATGCTAGATTAGAGCAATATGTGGTCAGGATCTGATGTAGCTGACCATGCTAGATCAGAGGAGTCTGTGGTCAGGATCTGATGTAGCTGACCATGCTAGATCAGAGCAGTCTGTGGTCAGGATCTGATGTAACTGACCATGCTAGATCAGAGCAGTCTGTGGTCAGGATCTGATGTAGCTGACCATGCTAGATCAGAGGAGTCTGTGGTCAGGATCTGATGTAGCTGACCATGCTAGATCAGAGGAGTCTGTGGTCAGGATCTGATGTAACTGACCACGCTAGATCAAAGGAGTCTGTGGTCAGGATCTGATGTACCTGACCACGCTAGATCAGAGGAGTCTGTGGTCAGGATGTGATGTAGCTGCCCATGCTAGATCAGAGGAGTCTGTGGTCAGGATGTGATGTAACTGCCCATGCTAGATCAGAGGAGTCTGTGGTCAGGATCTGATGTAGCTGACCATGCTAGATTAGAGGAGTCTGTGGTCAGGATCTGATGTAGCTGACCATGCTAGATCAGAGCAGTCTGTGGTCAGGATCTGATGTAGTTGGGGAATTCTGGAGGGTGCTTCCATGTTTGGGTGAAGCTGTACCATCCATGACATCCTCCTTCCTTATATAAGACAGACGGTAACTTGGGGTTTAAGGATTGTAAATACACCAAATGTTTGTGGGACCATGGTAGATTTCTAATGTGTAGCTATGCTAGGGGCACTGTTAGGATGCAAAAGACTATTAAGCTCAGCACTTTGAGAAATTCCTTGATTTAACCCCCTTTTCCAGGGCATTCAGCAGGAATAAGGACAGAATACCTTGTCCTCTGGTAAGGCAATTTTCTGAAGCAGTGTTCAAAAATACCCCCAACAATGCTAGGCTCTGTAGGAATGAGGTGGGTCTTCAGACTTTGTGTATCCTCTCTATTGAATTACAAATTCCCAGTAAGGTTAAAAGGGAATACCCTTTCTCCTGCAGCAGGCCATCACTGGAGACAGCCATTTTGTAGAGACTCTAGGTGCAAGTACACAATTCAAAGGGAAAGGAAGTGACCTGTTATTGTCCTCTGTTCCAGTTGCAAAAGTATGGATGTGTAGCTACTTACTATAAATGTAGACAGTGTCTGCACTGCTGCAGAAACTATTCTTGGTATCCTCTGTCTTGTGGTTGCCAGAAAAAAAACAAATACCAGAGATCTGTTTCCTTTTCAATGTCAGAACATTAAGGTATAAAGGGCCACTGGCCAATGCCATTTCTTAAATGTCTTTCTTGTCTCCTGACTGGAGTACCACTCTCTACAGGATAATCAGGAGAACAATCTGGACAGGTTTGTCCCCAGGCTAATAATGGATAAAGGAAAGAGGGAGTCCTAACAATGGATGGAAGAACTGACACACCAATAGAGAAGGCTATCCACCCCAACCCTGAAAGTGAATCAAAAGGGGAAGGTAGGAAGAAACAGCTACATTTATGGTTGAATACCTACACAACTGTACTATGTTTAACGTGCTTCACCGTTGCTGTAATTATTCCTGGGAAGATTCACAAAGCTACAGAATGATGGGAGGATGGTCAAAAAGAGCAGGGGAGATGATCCCTTGTAGAATGACTGAAGCAAACCCTACCCTGGTCTTAGAAGCAGAGGCCAGATTGTAACATTTTGAAAACACATGGACTGAGGACCATGTGGTTACTTATTATGGAATCATGGAATACATAGGCACTCATTTAAGGAAGGCAGTTGGTGGCTGCCACTGCCCTAGAGGCGTGAATTCCAACCGTGCTTAGTAAAATCTCCCATGTTTCCAGTAGAAGGCAATGGTTTGTTTACTAAATGGTTTCTCTTTCTTCATTCATTTTTTCTAGCAAAAAACACAAAATGATCAGACTTCTTGTGGGTGTCTGTCTAAAGCAATTAGAATGTAAATTGTGCTCTTCTACTGAATGCAGGATTTCCTGTCCTTTGTTTTAAAATGTTGAGAAGAAGACAGGCGAGTTAATGATTGGTTCCGTGAAGAAATGTCAGATTCCTTAGGCATAAAGGAGGGAATTGTATACAGAGAAACTATCCTTATGGAAAACGAGGAAAGACTCTTTACAGATAAAGACATGCAACTCAGATTTTCATGGCACAGCATCCAGAAGGGCAGTTTTCCAAGTACACAACTTGAGGTCTGCAGAGGTTGCAGGTTCAAGAGGTGGTAGTAGGACTTTTTCTAGGGCAAAAATTAGATACCTAGGAGGAGCAAGGGATCCTTGGTGGTGGCCTCAAATTAAAGATACCCTTGAGAAACTGTTTTATAGTATAGAGGGAAAAAAATGAGTGAAAAAGCAGGCAAGCTGAAGTGGCAAAGGTATGAGTCTTCCTGCAAATGTGAGAGCCTAGAGTTCACAGTTCAACTAGATAGCTCAGGATTTGTGGCAGCCTGGCTTGCAGCAGCTGCTGTCCCTTAGCCATGCACCAATGTGACATTCTTGGCTGCGTTGAAATCTATGATTTTCTGATGCTTGCTCTTCTGGCTTCTTTGAAGATTTGGAAGACATCCTTAAGGAATAGGTAGCTGGTGGATATATCATCCATCCTTCCAGTTTGATCTTGTCGAAGTGGGGGTATAGAGAGGATCCCTTGTTTTGACTGTGAAGATCCAATTTCTAAGACAGCACTCATGGTTCTTCCATGGCCATGCTGCATAGAATGTTGAACCAGTGTTGCCAGGGTCAAAAGAAGGGCTTTTAGGATCACTCTTGGCTCGTGCTCTCTGATTTTCTGAAATCCTGGGGATAAGAGGTAGGGGAGGATAGGCATAAAGAAAGACCTGTACAGGGAAAGAAGCAAGGGTGGCCCGTGCTATTGGACTGCCGGACTGCAGCCCCCCCAGCTGTAAAACATAAAGAAATTAAAAGAAAATTAAAGAAAATAAAAGGAAAAAAAAATAAAAATTTGCGGACTTTCACGCATGTGCACTAGTCCGGACTGACTGTTTCAGCAGCAGTCTGGACTGGGAAACATGTCAGAGCAAGATCCCAGAAGTCTATGCAGTACAACTGCAATAGACTGTCCGGGAAGCTCGCTGGGAAACCTCATCGAAGTTGGACTGCAAGGTCAGCAGTCTGGAGTTTGCTGCAGTCTCATCAGGAAGATCTCACAATTTGGAGCTGGACGGGCGGGGTCTCATGTGGAAACATAGATGGATTTATGTGTTTTGCAGCTACGGATGGATTTATGTAAACGGGCGGGTACGAAGGGAATTTTGCAGCTATGGATTTGTGTGGACAGACGGGGAGTTTACAGGTAAGGTGTGTCTGTGTTTTGCAGTGTGGATGGATGGGGAGTTTACAGGTAAGGTGTGTGTGTGTTTTGCAGCTATGGATTTGTGTGGATGGACGGGGAGTTTACAGGTAAGGTGTGTGTGTGTTTTGCAGCTACGGATTTGTGTGGACGGACAAGGAGTTTACAGGTAAGGTGTGTGGGTTTTGCAGCTATGGAGAGTTTACAGGTAAGGTGTGTGGGTTTTGCAGCTACGGAGAGTTTACAGGTAAGGTGTGTGGGTTTTGCAACTATGGAGAGTTTATTGGTAAGGTGTGTGGGTTTTGCAGCTATGGATTTGTGTGGATGGATGGGGAGTTTACAGGTAAGGTGTGTGTGTGCTTTGCAGCTACGGATTTGTGTGGATGGACAGGGAGTTTACAGGTAAGGTGTGTGGGTTTTGCAGCTATGGAGAGTTTACAGGTAAGGTGTGTGGGTTTTGCAGCTATGGAGAGTTTACAGGTAAGGTGTGTGGGTTTTGCAGCTACGGAGAGTTTACAGGTAAGGTGTGTGGGTTTTGCAGCTACGGATAGTTTACAGGTAAGGTGTGTGGGTTTTGCAGCTACGGAGAGTTTACAGGTAAGGTGTGTGGGTTTTGCAGCTACGGAGAGTTTACAGGTAAGGTGTGTGGGTTTTGCAGCTATGGAGAGTTTACAGGTAAGGTGTGTGGGTTTTGCAGCTATGGAGAGTTTACAGGTAAGGTGTGTGGGTTTTGCAGCTACGGAGAGTTTACAGGTAAGGTTTGTGGGTTTTGCAGCTACGAAGAGTTTACAGGTAAAGTGTGTGTGGGTTTTGCAGCTACGGTGTGTACAGGAGTGTGTGTGTGTGTGTGTGTGTGTGTGTGTGTGTGTGTGTGTGTGTGTGTGTGTGTGTGTGTGTGTGTGTGCCCCAGTTGCTATATACTGGTGGCTAGACTCATGGTGGTGTGGTAGGGAATACCTCAGGCTTGAACCCTGTACCTTGTATGCAGGTGTTAAAGACCTGAATTCCCTACCCACCACCATTTGTAAAAATAAATTGCAGATTTTTGCCTCATATTTGATCTGATCTGTTCCTCATAATATCTGTGGTTTCTAAATACTGCAATGCATGATATTTGATGGTGTAGTAGTAGCATTGTTGCCTCAGAGCTACAGTTTCTCAGGTTTGATTTTTGGCTGGGGTGCCTTCTTTGTGGGGGGTCTGAATCTTCTCCCTGTGTTTGTGTGGGTTTGCTTTTGTGTCCTCCCATATTACAAAGACATGTCTGCATTATTTCTTCCTGGGTCTCTGCTGAAATTTTTTTTTGTTGTTAAATAAAATTGACAGGCATTTGAATTTCAGACTTCAGGTTTCTAAATGTTTAACTCCTTACGTATTTGATGGTGCAGTGGTAGCATTGTTGCCTCACAGCTATAGGTTTTCTGGTTTGATTCTTGGCTGGGGTGCCTACTGTGTGGAGTCTGCATCTTATCCCTGTGTTTGTGTGGATTTGCTCTGGTGTCCTGCCATTTTACAAAGACATGTGTCTTCAGTATTTCTCTCTGGGCCTTGGCTGAAAATTGTTTTTGTTCCATCAGAAGTAAAATTGACAGGCATTTGAATTTCAGACTTCATATTCTTCAGAAAATACATAGTAACACAACCTAAGTTTATAAGATGAATATTTGAAATTTGTCATTTTTGGGACTGTATTACCCCATTATTGGCTTTGTCCAGGTTTTTTGTGCTAAGGTTGACAGCTATGGCAAGAACTGAATTCACTGAATATGTTTGAGGGCTGTATTCCCTCATTACTGGGTTTGTCCAGGTGTTTTGTGCTAAGAGGTTGACAGCTATGGTGAGAACTGAATTCATTAAATGATAGCCATTTAAGTTTCAGTCTTCCGCTCTTTCACAAAGCAGGTGATTTGGCATAGTGGTTTGTTGCTCTGACTGTTTTGCACAGGGACATTGGTAGTACAATGTATGGTGGTAACACAGCATTTTATTCTAGCAACTTTCCAAGATTAGACAAGCAATGTTTAATGTGTCCCTGGTTTTTGGGCTTTTGACCCCCCCCCCCAATAAATTTGGCCTTTTCCAGATTTCTTGTGCTGCGAAGTTGAGATGCAGTTGAGTATTGAGTAGATTTTACAAGTAGCTGAGAGCTGCAGGGGAAGATAAGTTTAGTGCTGCTTATGCCAAGTCAGCTTCCATTGTTAATAGCACAACAGGTTGTGTACTTGCTTTTGATACAGAAGGTTGTTGGTTCTACTCCCACAAGGGGTGAATGCTGCCGTACTGAAAAAGTTAAGATACTAACTATGAGCCTGTTATCAGTTTGCCATCCATTTCCTATTGCAATATTACTAGCTTATCATTTTTAATGCAATATAGGCAATTTATTCCTCAGGGGCATCAGACAGTTTATTTTTCGATGAAACCATGAAATATAAAGGTGTTTGCTAGCAGCAACCTCTTCATTAGTTACAGATTTATTTAATGTGGAATTATTTAGATGACTTTTTTACTTCTTCAGAGATTGTGCATATTTACTGATAATGGTGGACTGTAGAATTGTGTATATTTACTGATAATGGTGGACTGTAGAATTGTGCATATGTACTGATAATGGTGGACTGTAGAATTGTGCATATTTACTAATAATGGTGGACTGTAGAATTGTGCATATTTACTGATAATGGTGGACTGTAGAATTGTTGCATATTTACTGATAATGGTGGACTGTAGAAGTTTGAGTAGACTTTTATGATGGAAATGTTCTGAACTGGGCAGTTTTGTCATTATGGGTGCATGCATTTTGTTTCATTGTTTACTGGAAAGATGTTCTGAATTGGGTAGTTTTGTCATTATTGGTGCATGCGTTTTGTTTCATAGTTTACTGAAAAAAATGTTCAAAACAATAGGAAGGTGTATCAAAGAGCACATGTATGTTTCATATACAAGGGGCCTATAATTTGAAAGCAGCCCAGAATTAATCTTTATCTGCCACTGGTAAAATGTATTTTCTTTGAATGTGGGTTTCAATGCTGTTTCAACGAATGTGAGTTTCAAGGGCAGAGAGGTTTTAATGCTAAGTTTGTTTAGCAGATGTCTTAGTGTTTGTGCTGTAAAATGCAAAATAAAACTTTCAAATGAAGTCCAAATCATCATAGAAGTAAATTGGTATGCACATTAGTGTTTATGGTAAATGGAGTGAAATAGCCAAGTAATGGATCATTGGAATGGCTGCAGGGGGAGGCTCCATTCGACCATGATTTTGTGAGGGGGAAGGGCGGCAAACTTAAAGACAGCCCCAGCTGAACTATACCTCCCAACTGTCCATATTTTCAAAGAATGAATAGATTTTTGCTTCTTATTTTTGGTTTGTTCCTTATAACATTTGTGGTTTTCTGGCAAATCATTTAGGAATTAAGTCACTAAATAATGACACACTAGTTTCAGACTTCAGAAAAATGCATGCTAAAGTAAGACCTGTTGTTCTATCAACTGCCTCAGTTTATACAAGAGCAATTTTTAGTACTGTTTATATGTTCCCCCAATATATTTGGCCTTGTCCAGGTTTATTGCATTAACAGGTTGAGAGGTACATGCAAATAAATTGCTTTATAGAATTAGACATAGCCAAACTTCTCAACTGTCCCTGATTTTGGCTCAAAATGTTGCTCTTCCCTCTAATAATCCCTCCGCAAAATAGCAATTTTGGAAGAAAACATGGAGGGTTTACAATTAAGAAATAACTGTAATAATCAGAGTTATAGATTACTTTTATTTCAGAAATGCATGTAAATTATTTTATTTTGTCAGCTGCTCAAGTTAGCAGTACCAGTATTAAAGTGTCCCTTCTTTGAAAGGTTCCCAGCTGTATTGTTTGGCTGTTTCATATTTTTACATCACATTTTTGGTCCATTTTTCATAAAATTGTGGGTTTTTTTTGGCAAATTAGTGATAAATCATTAAAGACTGAAGTTGGAAAATAATGGCAGACATTTGAGTTTCAGATTTCATACAATTCAGAAAATTCAAACTAATGCAAGACCTATTCTATTATCTTTCTAAGTTTATAAGAGCAATATTTAAAAATTGTCCTTATTTTTGGGCCTTTGTCCCACTTCTTTGTATGGCTTTGTCCAGATTTCTTGCTCTGAGGTTGAGAGGTATGACAAATGTGTCAGGGCCATCACAGTCAGCCAGAGACATTTCAAATTGTGACATATTTGTTGCACCCCACTCCCCCATGTAGTGACTCTGGATGTGTTGAAGCAAGGCAAGGAGTAGTTATGCAGTGTAAATGTGCAGAGTATCCCCCCCATCCAAGGTAGACACAAGTACTAGAGTGGCTTTTCATCTGTCCTTGATTTTTGCAGAATGGTCTGGTTTCTGTCATATTTTTTGTACTGTTAATTTATGCTTATTACTCAAAGTGCCTGTTGCTCTGTGTTTAAGTAGCAATACTTTAATGACCATCAGGTAAGCTTGGCTGAGATCGTAAGATGCAAGTAAGCTTTAATAGGTTCATAGGTTCATAGGTTCATAGGTTCATACTAGGCTATCTGCCCGAGGGCATTTACAAGCCTAGCCCATCGTTTTGTGGCTTACGCCACCCCTTTAGTATGGGGAACTATACCCATTATTTTGCTGTGCCTCTGTCGAGCAGTGACACTGAGGTAATCCCTGGGGTATATCTGCGATCTCCCATCCATTGGTCAAGATTTCTCTTGAACAAGGCCAGCGAGGTGCTCTGCCTCACATGTACCGGGATTTTGTTCCACAGCATAGGGAGTCTTTGGGTGATGAATCTATCCCTCCAGCATGTCCTATTAATAGCCGTGTCGAGGTTTAAGTCTCCCGCCCTTGTGGCTCTGATGGATCTAGATTTTTTGAGGTGAAGCATATTCATTAAATCTGGGTTTGACGTGGCCTTGTATGTTAGGCAAAGGTCACCTCTGAGCAAGCGATGGCGACTGAATAGAGCTGGAGTTCTTTCAGTCGGGCAGCATAGGACAGATTTTGAGACCCTTTATCCTTTTGGTGAGGAACTTTTGTGGCCTCTCCAGCTGCTGCAAGTGTCGGGTCAGATACATTCCGAATGGGGCATTGTACTCAATCATTGGTCTGATGAGTGATGAGTAAAGGGAGACTATGACCTCCCTTGATCTAGATGAGAATCCCTTCATGATAAGGTGGGCAATGTAGAAGGTCTTCCTAACTACTTTAGCTACATGGGTGTCGAATGACAGACTACTATCAACCTGGGTCCCCAGGTCCCTGATAACTTCTTCTGTGCTCAGTGGATTGCCACCTATTTGGTAGCTAGGGGTAACCTTGTTTTTCCCGAAGGGTATGACTATGCATTTTTGGCATTTAACTTTAGGCGTGGCTCCGGCACCAGTTATCCGTTTCTGTGAGACCCTTCTGAAGGATATCTGTGTCAGATGTGTTTTCTACTATGGCCCAGTTTGCAGTCATCTGCAAACTTTGTCAGCCATAACCCTCCTGTGTTTGCTTGTACTTGGAAAAGTAGATGCCAAACAAGAGTGGGCCCAGGACTGAACCCTGTGGGACACCACTTGTGACAGGCTTTGAGTCTGACATGGCGCCAGCAACTCTGACCCTGTGGGTTCTGTCACTCAGCCAGTTTGCAACCCATCTTGTGATGTATGGGTTAACATTTAAGCTGATGAGTTTTTCAATGATACCCGAGTGGGGTATTGTATCGAAGGCCTTAGCCAGATCGAGGTAGGCTGTATGGACTGCCTTTCCCTCATCAATGGCTTTGGTGACTGTTTGAAAAAGTCAACCAAGTTTAAAGGCATGATCTGCCTTTGACAAAGCCAAACTGGGTTGGATCCAAAGTCTGCAAATTCCCTATGTCTTTATTTATGAGGTCCATTATGATCCTCTCCATGGCTTTGCAGATAAGGCTTGTCAAGCTAATGGGCGGTAATTTCCAGGGTCGGTGGAGGCACCGCCTTTGTGAAGTGGGACCACAGTTGCAGTCGCCACTCCTGGAGTGCGTATCCAGAGGTAAGACTTTGATTAAACAGCTGTCCTAGCTGTGGGTTTAATTCCTCATTGAGTTCGTGGAGCACACAGCCGGGGACACCATCATGTCCCATGGATGCTGTGTTTTTTGCTTTGGAGAGAGCAGTTCTCACTTGGGCGCTGGAGATGTTTGGGGGGCTGCAATCGTTTGGTATAGATATCTCTCCTTTTGGGGGGGAGGGGGGGGGAGTTTGCACTGAACCTGTCAGCCAGTATGTTGGCAATGTCTGTAGGATCAGTAATAAGCATACTGTTAAAGAATTGCCAACATTGAAAGCCTTTCTGTTGTTGCCATGTAGAGAATACTTAACTAGATAATGTATAAGCCTTGGGCATTGAAATGCATATGACAGTATTTGTAATAAAGGACAGGATTACATTATTTTAAGAAGCTCATTACACTTGGAGACTTCCAGTCATCTCTGCAGGCTTTACCCCTAAACTAAACAGAATGCCAATCGTGTGGTCCATAACCTGTACAGTAATCCTTTTAAGCAATGTATCTTGAGCTTATTTCTTGCTTGCTTTTCATTTTTTACTTTGATCATGTTTTCCCCATGAAACAAGTAGATAGTTGTCAGGCAGCAGGTCTTTTTGGATAAGCAACATGTTTACATGTGGGGCATCAGAGATTTCTACTTTCAGCATGTTACTTGGTACTTTAATAAAGCTGAATATAAATTATAATTAGAACTGCAGTGCAAGAAGTGGTTTGAGTTGAGTGCTGCTTGTTTTTCTTATACTTGATTTTGACTGGCATTCCATTAATGTATTTAAAAAGTAATTTATATTTTCATGCCTCACAACCTTTTTGTTTCCATCTAGATATTAAGTAAGCTGTCATGCAGCCAATGCACTGAAATATTTTTATTCTTCTACACTTCATTTTGTCTTGATTGGACTCTCATAATGACGGTTTGGCACCCAGGGCAGTGTATTTAGTTAGTTTTTGTGGTTTTGAGCATAGTCCTCCCCTTTCTAGTTGGCCACACCCCTTTCCATTGACTCCACCCATTCAGCTGTCTCCTTCAGCCCCCCTTTGATTTGAAGTCACCAGCCACCACTGGAAAGAAGGCATCAGTCCTCTGGGTGTTTGAGTGGTGCCCTCTAGCAGAATGTTTTGAGCTGCCTGTTCTGTTGAGACAAAACTTTCTACTTTGGACACTCCAACTGTACATCAGTTGGAGGAAATCTTTCCTGTTGAGCATCCACCTGTGAGGATTTATGATTCACTTGCTGAATCTGCCACTGGTCAGATGGGTCAGGCCTATTCCTTATGCCATTTCCTCAGGTTGCATGGCCATCTGGAACTGTAGTATTGTCTGTACTCACCAGAGTCCCTTGTGTCTATTATTTTATTTTATTTTGAAGGTTACAAGTGCTTTCTAAACTGCCACCTGTTTGGTTGTGTTTTGTTCTGATAGTGATGTCCCAGTTGCCCTGAATAGCCACTTCTCTTTAGTGAACACCCCAGACAATGTCCGAGGCATCATGCTAAGGACATGAGTCCATGCCTACATCCAGGAGGGGACTGATTTTGTTGGCATGTTTGAATCCACTAGAGAAACTCCCTCCTTATGCAGGGGAAAAGCACTTGTTTGTAAGGATTGTTGGTGCTAGCATGTTTTCTTAATGTACCACTGCATTTTCAAAATGTAACCTGGCTAAGGGTGTCATGAAAATGCAAGACAATTTTCCCCAGATTTTTGAGGAATTCCCTGGCTGACATGAAGGCTTCTTTCTGGATAATGTGGAAGTACTGGTCAGGAATGGGACATTGTTCTATGGTAAGGAATGCCTTCTGGTCCTGGATTCTAGCTATGCACTAAAGATGGATCACTTTGGTGTAGGGCTACATACTGGATTTCTGTGGGCTAAGAGTGTACTCTAGACTGGATGAGCACTCCGTTGTTAATTGGAAGAATGCCCCAAGCTCCTCTGGTGTGGCTGCCTGATTAAGGTAGTCTAAATACAGATAAATGAGAATGCCCTCTGTCCTGCAATAGGCTATCATTAGATACAGACACTTGGATAAGACTTTGAAAAGCAGTAAAAAAAGCCAAAGGGCAAGACACAGAGTTGGTAGTAAGAAATCCCCACCTTGAAGTGAAGAAACTAGCTGTGGCCTTTTGCTATGGGAATGTGGAGGTAAGCATCCTTCAGACCAAAAGTGACCATAGGAACATGAGACAGAAGCTTCTGAAGTATGGGCATTTTGAATTTGGGCACTAAGAGAAAATTGTTTAATTATGAGAGATCTAAAATGGGTCACCAGAATCCTTCCTTCCTTTCTGGGGACTAGTTGGGGGCTGGCATAATGAGTAAGGTGATTACCTCATATACACAGGGTACAGGGTCTAATTCTCATTTTTGAAAGGAAATTGGCAAGGAGTAAAATGGCCTGCAAGGGTAGTTAGCCTATTATTTACCTATGAATCTATGAATAAAGCCCCATTGCTATGTCTTTTTCCTGGACTGACTGTACTGAATCCTGCACCAAGAACTATTTAATCTGAGCCTGAACCTCCTTTTGCTATTCTTCTAGAATGGTGGGTGACATATGCCTGTTAATTTTGGTCAGACTGCAAAGTGAGTTCAGTAACCTAAATGTTTAATATTTAAGACCCACTCTGCTTGAGTGATGTTTACAGTTTGGTAAGAAAAAGGATACTCTGCACCCTATATTTATGAGAGAGGGACGAGAAGGGGAAAGTTGAGATGGGATTTTCTTGAGGGGGGTCAGTGAGGTGCTTTTTGTGTCAGAATTGCTTTCTGCTGGGTTCTCTGGGGCTGGTACCCACCAACCATAGTCTTAAGGTTGGCTTGCCATGTTCTGGTAAATTTTCCCTTTCAGGTCTTTCTGCTCTTCATTTTAATCTAAGAGGCTGCAAATCCATGTTTTCATGAGACAACTTCTTGCTGAACACCTAAGTGGATGGACCTGCAGAAAATCCTTTACTATCTGCAGTCTTCACCTTTTCCTCCAATTTCTTAAGTGCAGTTTGGGCTTGGGCTCCAAAGAGAAAATCCTTGTGTAAAGTAGTATAGCTAATTTCTGATTTATCATGCTCTGAAAGAGACTGTTCTCTTAGCCAGGCATGCCCTCCTGATTGCAGACCTCAGAGCGCCTGCTCTGCCTTATGGCTCCAATGCAAAGTCACATTTGACTCTGTGCTTGGTAACCTGGAGGCTGGTGTGTTGCACAGATCCAGCAACTTTTTCTGAGCAGCCTTATCCTCCATCCAGATCCCAAAGGGTCTCCTGGTAATTAATAATATGAAAGTAGCAATTATAAGACTCTTATGGAGGGTATAAAGTGTACACCTTCTTGCCAACCTATTGGGGCTTTGCTTTCTGTCACTTGGAGAGGAATCTTGTGGAAGTACAGCCCTTGGCTCCCTTGGATTCTATGGAGGCCACCTTAGGATCCACCACTGGATTATAATACAGAGATGTGTGTGGGACACAAGGCAAGCAGTAGAACCACTCTGGCTTCCTGGGGCAAGAGAGACGAGAGTCAGGCTGAATCATAAATATGAATACACCTGTGAGGAAAGGTCCTATTCCTTTCGGCAGGAGAGTCTCCTGGGGCAGGGTGGTTTTCAGTTCCCAGTTGCCTGGCTGTCATGATGTTCTCTGCAAGCTTGAATAACTCTTGCAGGTGGGGGCTTGAGAATAGTGGGGTTGTGGCCTAAGTTGCTTTGGCTAAAGCAACCTAACAACAGGTGTTTTACCCTTCAGTGTCTTGGATCTAAATTTGGCTGTATAGTTGAGTACCTGAGCATCAGGTCATGGGTAACTGGCTGCAACCTAAATCTGGTCAACTGGGACATCCTTGCCATTGTAAATAAGTGGGGGTTCTGCCCTCCTCCTCTGTAATAAGGATATGTTTATCAGAAACCAGTATCTGCTCACCAGTTCTAGACCTGAAGCCTCTGTCTACTCAGCCTGAACAGATGTTGACTAAGTGAAAGACATGATGGCCTCCACAAGTGTCTCACCAGAGGCCTCAACAGCACATGGTGTCAGAAAGGGCTGTGAATGCACCTCATCTCAGTCTATCATCAGCCTGGGAGGACTGCTGGAGATGCTGCCTGGCACACTAGCATTTTTTATTCTGCGAAGCTTCTCTTTCCTCTTACATGGGCGACTAACATATACAACAAATGGTTCATTGGTTCATTGATAGGTTCATTGACCAGTACTAGGCTAACTGTCCTTATGGACCATTTTTAAGCCTAGCCAATTACCCCATGTGAAAATCAAACCCTGCACCTTGGATCTGTAAGGTAAACACCTTAACCATTATGCCAACCTCCCAACCAGTGGATGCCAAAGAGGGCTGCAGGCCATTGATGTTCTCTATGGTGCTCTACATACTTTTGAAGCAACCCAGTCCTATGCTTGTTAGTTCAAATATTGGGAACAGATGGACATATTATGTTTTGAATCCAGGCAGAACACAGTGAATGTCCAGATGGAGGATTTGCATTTCCACACTATAAACACACACATTATGTATCCCTAACATCTAATAAAATTAAAAAAACGCAAAGCCTCCAAACAGGATTCATGCCTCATAAATGCAGAAGAGCAACAGTCATCCCTCTGCACAAAGGTGGGCCATCTACAGTCCCTGGAAACTGAAGATCCATAAGGTCTCACTACTTTCATATGCAAATCCATGGAAATGATCAGTAGTGACATAAGAAATCTCCAAACACTGGGTCCAACCCAATTTGGTTTCATCAAGGGCAAGTCATACCTACTCAACCTGGTGGACTTCTTTGAGAAGGTCACCAAAGCCATGGATGAGGACAACACAGTTTACACTGCCTACCTTGACCTGGCTATGGCATTTAACGCAATACCCCACCCAAGCATTGTTGGCAAACTCAAGAGGTTAGGTATAAACCTTTATGTCACCAGCTGGATAGCCAGCTGGCTCACAGACAGGACCCAAGAAGTTACAATTAGGGAGCCTACCTCTATAAAGATGCCAGTCACAAGTGGAATCCCTCAGGAATCATTCCTAGGACTGCTCCTTTTTGGCATTTACTTCTCTGAAGTCAAGGCCAATGTCAAGGGCTTCTGGTTGACTACATTTTCAGATGAATGCAAATTTGTAAATTAGGAGCAGTCATAGAATCACCCAGCGACACTAATGTTCTACAAGAAGGGGTGACATAAGTAAATAACTTGTATCAGAGCCATGGACTAAAACTAATGGCAAGAAATGCATAACAGTATCATTTGGGAAAAGGTGGGTGGGGTCCTCTCTGATAATTTCTGCAAAGGGACCAGGCAGGGGTGTCCTCTTTTCCCTTTGTTATTTGCATTATATTTAGAACCGTTGGTGAAGAAAATAAGGGAGTCAGAAATTCAAGGATATAATTGGTGTAGTAGACAACAAAAGCTGGCTCTGTTTGCAGATTATATTATTTTATACATGACAAAACCAAAAAGACACATTACAGTGTTGTGGAACATTTTCAGACAATTTCAAATCTTTTCAGGATATAAAATTAATGAAGCTAAAACAAAGGCAACAGTGATAAATTATGTACCCACACAAGAAATGGTTCATCAATATCCATATTTATGGGGACATGATAAAATGAAGTATTTATGAGTATGGATTAAAATGATTCTGGTGTGGCAGCTAAGGATATGTGGGAAGAGACTAAACAAAAGGTAATACAAAAACTGAGAAATGGAAGCTTTGTTATATGGATATGGATAGTAAAGATACAAGCAGTTAAAATGCTTTTAGTCTCATTAGTCTTTTTTTTAAACAAGAAACATATATCATGTATGACATAGGCAAACAAATTTATATAAATGAAAATAAACCAAAGCGACACAATCTCAGTTGCAAACATTATACATTACAAGCCGTACAGACAGAACTGTAGATGCAAACATTATACATCATTTATAATATAGCTAGTCATTGTCAGTCAACCATTACATAGCTCATTCAAATCCTACCTTTTTTTAAACCTTGTTCCGCCTCTGCATGTATTGATCCCACATTTCCCATTTTTTCCTATATAATTTGCTCTTACCCTTTTCTAAAGATCCCAGTTCCGTTTGTTTTATCACTCTTACTATCTTCTCTACTTCTAGTAAAGTTGGGTTAGACTTTGATTTCCAATTTCTAGTAATTGCTTTTCTAGCATCCATCATAATTAGACTCAGTAAGTCTTTACTATGGCTAGACAAATCTAAGTCTGTATCATAGCTCAAAAATCATTTCCCTAGTTTGGCGGTGGTGATGCTGCTGTAGCATTGTCGCCTCACAGTAAGATGCTGTCCGGTTCGATTCTCAGCTAGAGCATCTTCTGTGTGGAGACATGCATGAATGGGCATACCTTCGTTGAAGGTTGTGCGTCAGGGCTGGTAACTCGGCATGTAAAAATCAACTACCAATCATTAGCGGACTGGAGCTCCACTGTGGCGACCCCTAACCGGGAAAAGCCGAAAGACGCAACAACAACAACAAGAAGTCTTATGCACAGGTCAGGCATATTTTATCAACCAGAGGAGAAGATTGAGGATAGCAATTCGTAAAGAGCTGAAGGACTTTATCTGGTAGGGGAAGGCTGCAAGAGTCAAGTGGGATAAGCTGATTCTTCCAGTAGAACAGGGCGGATTGGGATCACCCAATTTGAAGGGGTATTTCAGAGCTACACAGTTAAGGCTCCTATACATATCACAAGCAGAAAACTATAATTCAAAGTGGAAAGGGATGATGATGAACGAGGGATAAAGCTCAAAAAAAAGGAGAGACTGGAATTTTGCATGCAAGCCTTTAAGGAGAATAACAATAATCATACAGAATATTATATCTATAAAGTAGCAGAAATATACTAAGAACTAATCCAACATGGGAATGGAGAAAGGAGATTCTGCTGATAGGGAATACTGCAATTAGGAATATAGACAATAGGCAAGAGGGGGCTGGAATTTATTGCAGAAAACTGGAAAAGGAACCAAGGTTGTTGTTGTTGTTGTGTCTTTTGGCTTATGCCGGTTAGGGGTCACCACAGCGGAACTCCGGTCCGCTAATGTTTGGTAGCGGATTTTTACATGCTGAGTTACCAGCCCTGATGCACAACCTTCAATGAAGGCACGCACATTCACGCATGCCTCCACACAGAAGACGCTCTAGCTGAGAATCGAACGGGACAACATCTTGCTGTGAGGTGACAACGCTATTGGAAGCAAATAACTAGAGAGGGAAAGATGATAGAATGGGAACACACCAAAAATGTATTTGGACTACAGGCTAGAGACTGCCTTCCCTATCAAGGACTCAGAGTATAGGCAAAGAGAAAGATATATGGGAGTCCTAAACACAGTGGCGGCTGGTGACTTCAAATCAGCTGCAGCTGCAGGGACATTGAATGGTGGGGGGGGAGGTCAAGTCAACCAGAAAGGGAGGAGCTAACGCTGCCCTGGGTGGCAAACCATCATTATGAAAGTCCAATCAACAAAAAAATAAGTAGTAGAAGAATAAAAATATTTCAATGCATTGGCTGCTGACAGACTTAATATCTAGATGGAAACAAAAGAAAGTGAGGCATGAAAAAAAAAATTACTTTTTTACATTAACATTACTGGAATGCCAATCAAAAATCAAGTAAAGAAAGAAACTCTCAACTCAACTCAAACCACTTCTCCTTGCACTTGGAATATAATATTAATAATATATTAAAGTATTTTAAAACCGTAAGTAGTAGAAATCTATGAGATGCCCCCAAAATGCCCCCCACTTATCCTACCTTATGGTCATTAAAGCATATTGCTACTTAAAAGACAACAGGCACTTTGAGCAGCAATAAGCATAAATCAACAGTACAAAAATATGAATGTCTCAGACCATCTCTGCAAAATCAAAAACAGACAGTGCCATGAAAGCCACTGTAGTATGTGTGTCCCCATCCAAGGTAGATTACTTGGCTATCTCCATTTACCATAAACACTAATGTGCTACTGCTTTACTTCTATGATGAGTTGGACTTTCATTTGAAAGTTTTATTTTGTATTTACAGCACAAACTAAGTCATCTGTTAAACAACAAAATGCAGTGGTCACAATGAAAAAAACTTATTAAAATTTCTCTGCCTGAAAAACTCACATTCATTGAAACAGCATTGATTCCAACCCACATTCAAACAGAAAATATGTGGCAGATAAAGATTAATTTTTTTTGTTTCATAGGTTCTGCATCAAAAGCAAGTACACAGCCTGTTGTGCTATAGTATTAACTTAGCAAAGCACTAAACTTCTATTCCCCTGCAAGCTCTCAGTTCCTTGTAAAATTATACTAATACTCTGCATCTCAACTTTAGAGCTCAAGAAAAACAAAAAAGCCAAAATGAAGTTGGGGGGGCAAAAACCAAACACAGGACACATTAACATTGGCTTTGGAAATCTGGAAAGTTGCTAGAATAAAATGTTGTGTTGCCACCATATATTTTTTACTGCCAAGGTCCAGTCATAAAACAAACAGTCAGAGTAACATACTGCTGTAAAAAAGAGGAAGACTGAAACTTAAATGGCTATCATTTAGTGAATTCCAATCATCACAATTCAGTTCTCACCATCTTCTTCAAAACTTAGTACAAACCCAGTAAACAAACTCACAGCCCCCAGAACAGCCATACAAACATATTCAAGTCTTGCCATAGCTGTCAACCTTTGTCAACCTTGGCAATAGCCAATAATGAGCCATACAGTCCCAAAAATAGGGGAATATTTAATATTTTAAATATTCTAACTTGAAAATGCTAAAAAAAAAAAAAAAAAGGTGCTATGTATTCTGAAAGAACATGAAGTTGAAATTCAAATGTTCAAAATTTTTATTTGGACAGAATAAAACAATTTTCAGCAGAGCAAAACAATTTTTCACAGTAGGGATTTAAAAACTGCAGACGTCTCTTTGTAAAAATGGCGGGCACCAGATAACCAATACAAACACACACAAGGAGATGCAGACAGAAGCCACCCAAACCAAGAATCAAGAATCAAACCAGAACTATTGTAGAGGTGACAATACTACCAATACCATTGCACCATCAAAAAGGAATTAATTATTCAGAAACCTGAAGTTTGAAATTCAAATGCCTATGTCCTTTACTTATGATTTAACAAAAGGACCAAGGGATTAAACTGCAGACAAATCTTTTGTTTTTCAGCAGAGCACCAGGAAAAAAATCATGCAAAACACAGGCCCACACACACACAGGCAAACAAGCACCACCCCCACAAAAACACATCCAAACCAGAACCCCCACAAACCAGCAACAATACCAGCACTATCAATTATGTATGATTTAAACATTCAGGAAACCTCAAGTCTGAAATCAATTCACATTTGTCAATTTTACTCAACATTTAGAACAAAACCAATTTATGATGAGGAGAAAAACTGCAAACACCGAGGCAAAAAAATGGCAGGGCACCAGAGCAAATGGTTACAAACACATGGAGGAGATGTTCACTCCACACAGAAGCCTGACCACAACACCATATCAACCCAGACACCTTACACACACACACACACACACACACACACACACACTCTCACAAATACGCACACACACACAACACACAGAAACCATGTCAAAAATTCAACACACACATCCATTAAATTTAACAAGCACACACACTCCAGTAACAAACTGGACTGCCTCCACACACCAGCCCGGTGGAAATAAAAGCCACACTACATGCCCCCATAAGCACACATGCAAAGCAAAACCCGTTCACAGCAACAAGCACAAGCAGCAACAACACATAAGCAAAAGCCATAACCACCACACACCAGCCTGTGAGGCAACAACACTACAATACACACACTAAACCATAAAACAAAATGCATTTATGTCATCATGTAAAATATTATAAGGAAATAAACATTTCGAATATGAAAGCAAAATTAAAAATTTTGATAAATGGTGGTTGGTAGGGAACTCAAGACTCAACACCCAGCTACAGACCCACGAGATCCAGCCTGAGGCAAGACCCTACCACACCACAATAAGCACCCAAGTCCTTACACACACACACACAATAACAATAACACACACACACACACTCTCTCTCTCTCCAGTAAAGCACAAGCACCATACGGGAGCTCCAGTAGCACTGCTGCACACTCCAGCAAAGCACAAGCACCATACACACACCCAGCTGTGCTAATAAGCACCATACACACACCCAGTAAAAGCTCCACACAAGCACCACGTACTCACACTCCAGTAAAGTCTTTCATCCATAATTTTGAATTTCTAATTTTTTTTTTACCCATACACAATTTCTTTGTAAAGCACAAGCACCCAATGCTGCCTAAACAAAAGACCAGCACTGGTAGAGTCTTTATTAGAATCTAGAACAGAAGCTGCCATTAAAAAAGGAATAATTAGTAGAGAATCTAAAATATTGCATGATAACTATAAGAATCAATCAGAGGAGGTTAGAAAGGATTGGGAAGAGAGATTGGATAACCAATTCACAAAGAAACAATGGGAGGATATATGTATGTTTCTCACATACACAACAAAATCTAAAAGATTTAGCATTTTTACTTGGAAATATTAGGTAGATATTTTTATACTCCAAGTAGACGCCAGATAATTTTTCTTCAGGTAGACAGAAAACATTGGAGGTGTGACAGGGAAGGAAGAGGTAATTGGGAACATATTTTCAGGGAGTGCAGTGAGTTAGCGAACTTTAAAGATTCCCTGTGGGATTCAATGTCAGAGTTGCTTGGTTGGCAGATTGGTGTGATGAGGGAGATGAATTTTCTGAGCTATGATACAGAATCAAAATTCCCTAGACATGGTAAGGCCTTGCTGTGTCTAATTATGCTGGCTGCCAAAAAAGCAATTACTAGAAAATGGAAATCAAAATCTAAACCAACTATATTAGAAGTAGTGAATATAGTAACAAAGATAAAACAACTAGAAATGAGATCTTTAGAAAAGGGTAGGAGCAAACTACATAGGAAAAAAATGGGAATTGTGGGAACAATACATACAGGGGAGGAATGAAGTTTAAAAGAAGGCAGGACTTAAATGAGCTATGTAATGTTTAACTGAAAATGATTGGGTAGACGATAAGTGATGTATAATGTTTGCAAGTGGGAGTGTGTCATTATGGTTTGTGATGTAAAATGCTTGCAACTAGGGTTATGTTGGTGTGATTTGTTTTCATTTATATAAATGTATGACTGCATATGTTGCAAGTGATGGTTTAATAAAGATGTTTCTTGTTTAAAAAGGGGCAGGAATTGAATAATGTATGTAATGTTGCTTAGGTTATATGATATAGAGCAATATATGTGAGGTATAATGTGTGTTAATACAGTATGATTACTTTTGCATAAATGTAAATTTGCCTCCTATGTCACAAGTGATAATTCAATAAAGGAGTTTTTAACAAAAAGAAAAAAAAAAGACTGGAGACTTTGGGAAACAGACTCCTAAGACAGAGGCTGTAAAAGTGCCTCACCACATCATAAACTACCAGGCCTAGGCTAACCAGAGTAATCAGATGAGAATATGGGGTCCCATAAATGTTCTATCTGCAGGTTTCTGCTTTGGAAGCAAGCAGTTAGAGGCCTTTGCTGACAGCACAGCAGTACAGAACCAGGCATGAACCTGTGAAGAAAACTCCTAGAGAACTCTTTATCCTACTGACTCTCCTTTGGGTAAAACTGGCATAATGTAGACAAGTGTCCCTGTCATACTCTGGGTAGAGACAAAAGACCAGGAGTGGAAGTCTTTGTGGGGAATGTTCCTCAACAATTAACTGTGCAAAATTTCTCTGAATCAGTCTCCCAATCAAACATCAGGCCAACAATAAAGCACTGTAAAAAGACAAGCAAATTCTCCTATGAAGAATATCTTTCTTCTGGAAGTTGGATGAAGGACTGAAGTCAATACTATGCACATCAAGAAATCACAAGATGGCATCAGTAGAATTTCCACGATGGATCAACAGCTTATCTTCAGCTTTCTCAGTGTGAAAACAAACACTGAAAAAAACAGCCAACATTTTTTTTCTTTTTTGTGGAGCCTTTTTGCATGAATTATTTTTTTTAACAAGAAACATCATTATTAAACTATAATGTATGAAATAGGCAATCATAAATTTATATAAATGAAAACAAACCATATTGACATAATCTTAGTTGCAGGCTTTTTACATAACAAACCATACTGACATCATTTTTGTTACAAATATTATACATCTCTTATAATCTACCCAGTCATTGTCAGTCAAACATTATATAGCTCATTCAAATTCCTCCGTCTTTTAAAACTCATTCTTCCTCTGTTTGTATTATTCCCACAATTCCCATTTTCCCTATGTAATCTGCTACTACCCTTTTCTAAAGATCCCAAGTCCAGTTGTTTATCTCTATTACTATATTCACTAATTGTAGTACAGTTGGTATAGACTTTGATTTCCATTTTCTAGTAACTGCTTTTTGATAGCCACCATAATTATAATCAGCAAGGCCTAAATATGTCTAGGCAATTCCAGTTCTGTATCATAGCTTAGAAAAATCATTTTCCTAGTTACACCAATTTGCTCAACCAGTATCTCTGATAGAATGCAGGGAATCTTTAGTATTTTAGAGTCTGTTAACTTCCAGAAAATATGTTCTAAAATACCTATATCTTTCCCATCACACCTCCAACATTCATTGTCTACCTGAGGAAAAATTATCTGGAGTCTGTTTGGGTTCAAAAAATATCTATGTAAACATTTCCAAGTAAAAATCCTAAATCTTCAAGATTTTGTTGTGTATTTGGGAGACAAACATATCCCCCATTGTTTCTTTGTGAATTTCTTATCCAGTCTCTCTTCCCAATTCTTTCTAACATCCTCAGATTGATTCTCATATTTATCATGCAATATTTGATATGGTCTACTAACTATTCCTTTTTAACAGCAGCTTCTGTTCTAGATTCTACTAAAACTCTACCAGTGCTGGTCTTTCAGTTAGGATCCCCCATTCCTTTCTGTTTGCATATACTCTCATATCAATCCTTGATAAGGAAGGCAATCTCTAACCTGCAGTCCAAATGTATTCTTGGCCTCTTTCCATTATATTACCTTTCCCTCTCTAATTACTTGCTCCCAGTATCTTGATTCCTTACTTCCAATATGGCTGCACACTGAGTAACAGTTTTTTTCTAGCTCTCCCAGTGTGAAAACAGAAACTCAGCACAGAAGGCCAGTAGGCTTCTGTTTATGGGTAAATTTCAGTAACTGGCAAGTAAATGCACGGCCTGGATGCGAAGAGTAAAGAAACACAGAAGACCTTGAAAAAATCAGCTACAAAAAGTGAGGAAGAAACACTGGCGGGAAAGGTTCTGCAGCTGTTCACCTAAAAGCAATGCAACCTTCAGACATGACTTGCCATAACCTGCAGGAGGACGTAAAACAGCTGCATACAGACCTGGTTAAACTAAACAAAACACTGATGGAGTATATCAACAGAAACAACAAAAGGCTGGAAAAATGGAAGAAGCTTTAAACAGATATTCAGATGAGATGATAAAGCTGCAAAAATCAGAGGTCAGAATGAAGAAAAGGCTGGCTGAATATGAGACTGCTCAGGAAGAGATGTTTCAGAAAAATAATAGAATTAGAGGACAATGTATGTAAGGAAAACCTCAGATTTTCAGCTGTACCAGAGAAGCTGGAAGGAACAGACTGCATTAACTTTATGAAAGCACAAATAAGCACCTGGATTGGTATTCTACAGCAGGAGTTGTTAGTTAAAAGGGCACATAGTGTACAGCTCCAAACATAGCTATAAGAAAGCAACCTAGACCTTTAATAGTAAAGATGCAATCCTACCAGCAAAAGGAGTTGATTCTGACAAAACTATAGCAGAAAGACAAAATACTAAAAGTGGGAGACAGCAGAGTGTTTGAGAATGATTCCTCACTGTACACCAGGCAGAAGAAGAGTAAATTTATTACACTAATCAGGGAATGTCAAGACACAGGTGTGAGATTCAAACTGCTGTATCCAGCTGTCTTTAAAGTATTCTTCCTTGGAGGGACAAAATCATTTTTTGATGAAGTGCATGCTGAGAAGGAAATACAACTTTTGTTCAACAAAAAGTGAGCTGTGAAACAGAAGGAGATTCTGCTTCTTGTTCTTCTGGTAAGAAAGACCACAGAGACTAAAGCTATGAAACCTTTTACAGTATTTCAATGGAAAATGTTGGAGAGAAGGAAGGTTCATAGGTTCATATGTGCGTACTAGGCTAATGGCCCTAGGGCCTTTACATGCCTAGCCATAGGATTACCCTGGCATAGTGCCACCCGACCTTAGTTCCCAGTGCCTCTGTCAAGTAGAGCCACTGGATTTATCCTCGAGGTGAATTTTCTGTTTCCCATCCACTCATTAAGATTTCTCTTGAAAAGGGTCAGCGAGGTGCTCTGCTTGACATGTATGGGAAGTCTGTTCCATTGCATGGGCAGTCTCTGGGTTATGAACCTGTCCCTCTAGCATGTTCTGTTAATTGGGGTAATGAGGTTGAGGTCTCTGGAGCATGTGGTGCAGAGGAATTGGGATTTCTTTAGATGTAGCATTTCTAACAGAGCTGGGTCAGACATGGCTTTGTAAGTCAAGCAGAGATCACCTCTTAGTAGACTATATGAGACAGAGAATAGCTGGAGGTTTTTGAGTCTGTCCTTGTAGGGCATGTGTTTAAGGCCTAGGATCCTCTTCGTGAGGTAGTTTTGTGGTCTTTCCAGCTGTTGCATGTGTCTAGTGAGGTACATGCCAAATGGGGCATTGCACTTGATGATTGGCCTAATGAGGGAAGAGTAGATTGAGACAGTGACCTCTTTCTTCCTGGATGCAAAACCCTTAGTAATGAGATGTGCCATATAGATGGACTTTCTGACCACAGTGGCAATGTGGTGATCAAAAGAGAGGTTGCTGTCATCCTGTGTTCCCAGATCTCTTATAATGCCTTCTGTGTTCAGCGGACTACCATCAATGTGTTAATTCATGGGAAATGGGTTTTTTCCAAAGGGGATGATGACACATTTTTTGGCATTGAGCTTAGGGCCATGGTTCTGACACCAGTCATTGGTCTCAATGAGAACATTCTGTAGGATGTCAACATCTCTTGGAGAGTTAATAATAGCTCCCAACTTGCAATCATCTGTCAACCTTATCAGCCAGAGTCCCTTTGTGTTGGCCTGGACATCAGAGAAGTAGATACCAAACAGGAGAGGACCTAGGACCAAACCCTGTGGGACTCCACTCATGACTAGTCAGCAGTCTGACTTGGAGTCAGCTACTTTCACACTGTGGGTTCTATGTATGAGCCAGTTTGCAACCCATCTAGTGATATAGGGGTTGATGCAAAGCTTAGTCAGTTTTTCTATGATTCCTGAGTGGAGAATGGTATCAAGAGCCTTGGCCAGATCAAGGTAGGCTGTATGAACCAACTTGTCTTCATCCACAGCTATCGTGACTGACTCAAAGAAGTCGACCAAGTTGAGCAGGCATGATCTACCCTTCACAAAACAAACTGTGTGGGATCCAGAGTTTGAAGATTCCCTGTATCCTTGTTGATTAGGTCCATGCTGATGCATTCCATAGCTTTGCATATCAGACTCATCAGGCTAATGGGGAGATAGTTCCCAGGGTCTGTAGTTGCTCCTCCTTTGTGGAGAGGGATGACTGTAGCAGTGCGCCATTCGGTGGGGACAGAGCCTGAGGTGAGGTTGTGATTGAACAGGGCACACAGGTGAGGTGTCAGTTCACTCTGTAGTTCATGTAGAACACAACCAGGATATTGTCAGGTTCCACAGAAGCTGTATTCTTGGCCTTGGACAGTGCTGTTTTAACCTGTGCAGCAGTAATACTGGGTGCCTGGCAATCTACTGGTATTGTGATTGGTCCGTTGGGGGAGGAGAGGGTTAAAGTTGGTACTGAATCTGTCAGCCAGTATGCTGGCAATATCTGTTGGCTCGGTATAGGAGGTATCATTCGGCAGTAGCTCAGAGCAAATCTGGGTATTGCCATGGAGATTCTTTACATAACTATAAAAGGCCTTGTGGTTGTCTTTACTATCTGCTGCAATTCTGCTTTCATAGCTAGCTTTAGAGGATTTGATGAGGAATCTCAACTTTTTGTTGAGGCTGATAAGGGAGTTTTTCCATTCTTGGGACTTCACCTTATTTCGCATCAGTTTCCTCCTTCTGCTGTAGCATTTGTTTATGGCAGAGGACCAACAGATTGGCTTCCTTTTTTTGGAGGAGAACATTATGGTTCTATTGTGTATGGCGAGAGCCATGCATTTGTGTACGTATTCATACAGTGCATTGGTGTATGATTCTGTGGTCAGACAACTATTCTCCATTTGCATGGGTGCCGTGAGGTTAGCCACATCTGTTTTTAGGAGCCCAAAGTTAGCTTTGGGGAAGTTTTTCATGGTGGTTACCTTAGTGGGAGGGGTTGGGGTGGGAGGGATGTGGATTTTCGAGGTGATCATTTTGTGGTCGGATCTAACCAGGGAGGATGATAGTTGACTAGAACAATCAAGAGTACAGTGGAAATGAAGCAGAGACAGGATTTGGGTGATGTAGAAGAACAGTAACTTAATGTGGGATTGCAATGCAATAATTATATTTGCAAAATAAGACAACAAGAAAATCTGGAAATATGGGACTTTTTCAAAATTTCTTGGATTTGTGGGGGACTGTAAAGTATATGTCCTACTTCATGTCATTAATGTTTGTAAAAATGCTTTGGGGAAGGGAAGAGAGGGGAGAAAGTTAACTGTACGTAAAGAAAACCTTTTCTTAATAGTACTTTATTTGTAGTGTATGGTTTGCTTTGCATGCTATTTTTTAAGTGTAATGGGGATTGTAAACAGGTGCTGTTGTTTATTTCTTTTTCTCCCCTCTTTCTTCTTGTACAGTTTTGAGAGATGAGGGCAATGCAAATACAAAAAAAAAGCCTGGTTAAAAAGGCATGACAAAGTTAAAATTAATGTGCTTTTTTCATTTTTGCATGAGGAAATGACTGTATTAAGGACCTTAGATTGGTTAGTTTTAAGAAAAAGAGTATTGAATATTATGACGTTTATTTTCTAGCAAATGTATATATACCTGCTAGCAATTCTGCAGCTGGTCTTCATGTTTCCATGGAAAAAATCTGATAAAGAGAAACTGGCTGTCTGATTATCATGTCTCCATGGAAACATTTTGATAAAGAGAAACTGGGCACAGTTTGGTTGAAGGGGATTGGCTGAGGGAAAAGAAAAAAAAAAGAAAAGAGAAATTGGCTAGGACATAATATTCTCTGAAAGTAATCAGGGGTTTTCCCATCTGGGAGGATTTTAAAGATAAGACAAAACCAATTAGACTTGAAATAAAGGTTTCTCAGTTTTTTTAATGCAATGGGGATACTAATATAAACAGGTGCTTTTTTTTTCTTTTTCTCCCTTCTTCTCTCTTTTGCTTTGTTCAGTTTTAAGAAATATAGGCACTGCAATGTAAAAAGGGGGTGAGAGGAAAGGTCTGGTTAACAGAGTATGACAAAAGAAAAATCAGTGTGCTTTTCCCCATGCTTGCATAGGGAAATGACTGGGTTAAGACCCTAAGCGTTATCCAGCAACAAGTTTATCAGAAAGCATGTACATGAAGAAGAATATTGAATATTATAAGGCTTTTTTTCTGGTAAACAAGGTAACCTTTAGTTTTGTCTCTGGTTTGCATGTCACTAGAAGATATTTGATAAAGACGAAATGGCTTGGAAAAAGTGTTTACTAAAAACATTCAAGTGTTTTCTCAGCTGGGAGAGCTACAAGACAGACAAAAATCAAACAGCATTTACTAATACCACAGGCTGTACAATGTGTCTCAGCATGACTAACCTTTCTTTTTGGTTAACTCTATCTTGTCTGTCTGGCTATCAACTTAGAATTTTTCTTATTATTAGGAAGCAAAAACTATAATATTTGAAGATACACACAGTTCTGTGTGTTTTATTAAGTTAATAGGTTTTAGGGAGTTGGGGGTTGTTTGTTCTGTTTGAGGGCTTTCAAAAAACAAAAAGTTATGTAAGATGAGGCATAGGCTCAAATGGATACGACAAGAAACAACTGCGTAAAAGACCAACCTGCCAAACAGTATATGCATGTAACATGAAATTTGGAACTAGAATTTAATAAAAAAGCAGTTATGCATAAAATGTGGTAATAATAACTATATAAGAAAATGATACTTTCTGTAATGTCTTTCAATCAGAATGGTCTTACAGAAAAATATAAAAAACAAAGAGTAGTGAACTATATTAAAAATGTAGAGTGCAAATAGTCATGCTACAGGAGACACACCTGGAAAAAACTGAACAAATGAATATGATAAAGAAAGGTTTTTGGGATGGTTATTCAGCAGAATATCTGGGGTAAAGGAAAACAGGAGTACTTAAATTAATTGCAAGAGGAGCTCCAATAGTGATAGAAGAGAAAAAAGATAACAATATAAGATATATAGTGCTAAGGGGCTACTAGCAAGTGAGGAGGATTACACTGGCATGCATTTACATTACACCTAAAACTGCTATAATGGAGCTTAAGAAAATTCTGGGAGAAATAATAAGCTTTCAGCAAGGAATACTACTTATAGGTGGGGACTGAAATTTAATTTGCAACAGTGAAGATGTGTCTGGGGGGCCTAGAAGGGAAAATATAACAAAGGAGAGTAGATTTTTGAAGAATTTTATGAAAATGTTTGGCATGGAAGATATCAGTTCACTACTATGAGTTTGGAGTGAATTTACATATTATTTTCCAAGATACAAAATCTGGGCTAGGCTAGATAGAATTTATATCTCACAGGAACATGTGCATTTAATTGAAGGTCTTGAAATGCACCCAATAACTATTTCAGATTATGCTCCAACAATAACTAAAATAAAAATGCAAGGTAATGAAATAAAAATGAGACACACTGGCACTTTCCCACCTATTGGCTGAAAACAGAGGAGTTTAAGGAATGGGTTTTGGAATGAATTCAGGAGCTACTAGAGAAGATATAAATTTCTTCTGCAAATAGAGCTAGGCAGTGGGATAAAATTAAAGTGGAGTTTAAAACTAGGTTGGAAATAAAGAAAAGGAAGCTATGGCTAAGAAGTAACAATAATTATTTAGAGGGACTGACAAATGTTAAAGTAATGCAAAATAGGGGGAATCTCTCGAAACAAGAAAAAGAGCAACTGCAAAATGCTAAACAGAAAATAAGGAATTACCCTGATAATATAAGCAACTGTTTTTTGATAATAATTCTAAAGCACAAAAACTTTTAGCACAATGACACAAGCAACAGAAAGTGGAAAGAGTTGTCATCAAGCTTAGGGAGCCTATAACAAGGAAGATAACAAGAGATCCTGTAGAAGTATTAGAAATATTTCAAAAGTTTTATGAAACTTTGTATAAAGCAAAGAAATATGGAAAACAAGAAAAGGTACAAATGGAAATGTTTATGGAAGAATTAAATATGCCAGGGTTAGAGGTAGACGAGGCTCAGTTACTAACAGTTAGGATAGGAGGAGATGAGACAAACATGGCTATATATAACCAATCTACAGGAAAGTCCCCAGGAATAGATGGTATTCCTGTGGAAGTTTGGAAGCTAGGAGGGAAAAAATTATACAGATCTGGAAGGATTTGTTTAACAGAATTTTAAGAGGAGGAGAAGTACCAGCATCCAGGAAGAAGGGTGGTGGTAATGGTAATACCTAAAGAGGGTAAAGATCCATCAGATCCAGTTTCATACAGGCCCATTTCAACACTAAGCAATGAGTATAAAGTTTTTATGTCTATAATGGTTAAAAGAGTGGCAAACATGATACCAAAATTGAAAGATATGGATCAGTGTGGTTTTATGGAGAGAAACCAAACATTCCACAATATTAACAGAGCATTTATGATCCAGAGAGAAGCAGAATGTAAGAAAATACCACTGTTATTGATGGGTCTAGATGCGAAAAGGCATTTGACATGGTAGACTGGGACTTCATGACCAGGGCAATGGAAGCATTTGTTTTCCCTGATACAATTACAATGTTGATTAGGAGTATATATGAGGGATTGGAGGTGAAAATTAAAGTGGGTGGGGTCCTTGCTGATAACTTCTGCTTGAGTAGAGGAACCAGGCAGGGTTGTACACTTTCTTCTTTGTTGTTTGCATTATATTTTGTACCACTGGCAAAGAAAATAAGGGACTCAGAAATTCAAGGATATAATTGGTATGATAGTCAAGAAAAGCTAGCTATATTTGCAGATGATGCAATTTTATACATGACAAAACCAGAAAGGGACATTACAGTGTTTTGGAACATTTTAAGACAGTTTCAAATCTTCTCAGGAATCAGGATACAAACATAATGAAGCTAAAACAAATGCAGTAGCAGTAAATTATATACCCACACATGAATTGGTCCAACAATATCCATATTTATAGGGACATGATAAAATGAAGTATTTAGGAGTATGGATTAGAAATGACTCTGTTGTGGCAGCTAAGAATATGTGGGAAGTGACTAAACAGAAGATAATACAAAAATTGAGAAACTGGAAGCTTTATTATATGGATATGGATACTAAGAAACAAGTAATTACAATGTGTTTAGTCCCTTTAGTCTTATACACAGGTCAGGCATATTTTTATCAATCAGAGGAGAATCCATGGATAGCAATTAAAAAAGAGTTGAAGAATTTTATCTGGGAAGGGGAAAGAGCAAGGGTCAAGTGGGATAAGCTTATCCTTCCAATACAAGGCAGACTAGGATTACCCAATCTGAGGGGTATTTTAGAGCAACACAGTTAAGGCTCTTACACATAGCACAAGCAGAAAATTGCAATTCAAAGTAGAAAGGAATGATGATGATACGGGGAAGCTCAAGAAATAAGGAGAGATTGGGATTTTGGATAGAGACTCTTAAGGAGAACAACAAAAATCATACAGAGTATTATATTCATAAAACAGCAGGGAGTATTCTAAGAACTAAACCAGCGTGAGAATGGGGAAAAGAGATTCTGCCGATATGGACGACAGTGGTTAGGGATATAGATAATAGGCAGGAGGGGGCTGGAATTTATTGGAGAAAAATGGCACAGGAACAAAGGTATTGGGAGCAAATAACTAGAAAGGAAAAGGTAATAGAATGGGAAGAGGCCAACAATTTGGACTGCAAGTTAGAGATTGCTTTTCCTATCAGGGATTGATATCAGAGTATAGACAAAGAGAAAGAAATAGAGGGGTCCTAAATGAAAGATAAGCACTAATAAAGTTTTAAATAGAATCTAGAACAGAAGCTGCAGTTAAAAAAAGGAATACTTAGTAAAGCATATAAAATATTGCATGATAATTATAAGAATCAATCACAGGATCTTAGAAAGGACTGGGAAGAGAAATTGTATAAACAATTCACAAAGAGACAATGGGGATATATGTATATCTCCCAAATATGCAACTAAGTGTAGAAGATTTAGGATCTTTGTCTGGAAGTGTTTACATAGGTATTTTTATACCCCAAGTAGAATCCAAATAATTTTTCCTCAGGTGGATAGCAAATGTTGGAGGTGGAACGGGCATGAATGGGATGGCTGTGAACATATTTTTGGGAGTGTAATGAGCTGGCAGACTTTAGGAATTCCCTGCAGGCTGCTCTGTCGGAGATGGTGAGTGAGCAGATTGGATTGACTGGGGAGATGATTTTTTGAGCTATGATACAGAATTGGAATTGCTTACAAATAGTAAAGCCCTGCTGAGTCTAATTATGGTGGCTGTCAAAAAAGAAATTACTAGAAAATGGAAATCAAAGTCTAGACCAACTTTACTAGAAGTAGTGGATATAGTAACAGAGATAAAACAACTGGAATTGGGATCTTTAGAAAAGGGAAGGAGCAAACTACATAGGAAAAATGGGAATTGTGGGAGCAATATATGTAGAGAAGGAAAGAGGTTTAAAAGGCACTTTTTGAATGAGCCATATAATACTTAACTGACAATGACTGGATAGATTATAATTAATGTATAATGTTTGCAGCTATATTTGTTTCAGTGGTGTCTGTGATAATTTAATAAAGATGTTTATTGAAAAAAAAAATACCTTGGTTCCTTTGCCAGTTTTCGCCAATAAATTCCAGCCCCCTCTTGCCTAGCGTCTATTTCCCTAATTGCAATCATCTCAATCGGTAGAATCTCCTTTCTCCATTCCCATGTTGATAAACCTACAATCCTCTCTTAAGACAAAATTCTCCTCTTGCTATTATAAAACTGCCAAGTTTGCCACTAGCCACAAGTCTTCCACCCATTAATGTGTAGCCTTCATAAATTAAATTGGTTAGAGCTCCCCAATTATCTCACCTATATTCAACTTATTCATGCACACAAACTCATTTTCAGCCCCTCCCTCTGTCCCTCCCTATACTCTACCTTTAAAATGCACCCCCCTGATAAACTCTTACGATCTAATAATCAAAACCTAATTCAGCTGTTTAAACCTACCCGTCCCCCAGGCAAAAATCTCCTATCCTTCACCCTTAAACATCAATGGAACTCCCTACTACCATCCATCCATCCATACCACCAGAAAACTCTCTTCCTTTAAAAACTCACTTCACTCACACCTTATATCTCAATGGGAATGCTCCTGCTCCCACCCCTCATAACCTCTTTTTCTCTCTTCACCTCTGACTTCTCCCATTTCATATATGGTTTAGCAGGAACCAATCCATGTGTATATAACCTCTCTGGATTTACAATGCTGACTTTTTATCTCAGAAATTGTTTCTTTAAATGCAATGTTTTTATTCTGTACTTAACGTAACAAAAACTTTGAGTGTCATTTTTGTTTCAGAAATTGTATGTTTACATTCAATGTTTTTACTAGTACTTTTGTACTTTCTGTAACAAAAGCTTTTATTTTAATTTTGTTTGTAATTTTTGTTTGTTTTTGGAGCTTTTCTCCCCAGGATTAGGTTCATAGGTTGGTACTAAGCTATCGGCCCTAGGGCCTATACAAGCCTAGCCATAACAAATCTCTGACTATTTCTTCCCACACTATTTACTTCCCTGGACCCCTGCCTAGCAGGGCGACTAACGTGATCCCCGGGATGAATTTTCTTTCTCCCATCCAATCGGCAAGGTTCCTTTTGAAGAGGGCCAAAGAGGCACTTTGCTTGACATGGGCAATCTATTCCAGAGTCTGGGGAGTCTCTGGGTCAGGAACCTATCCCTCCAGCATGTTTTGTTTATTGTGATGACAAGGTTTAGATCCCTGGAGCGTGTGGCTCTGAGGGATTTGGATTTCTTTAAGTGTAGCATGTCCAACAGCTCTGGGTTTGACATGGCCTTGTATGTTAAGCAGAGATCACCTCTGAGTAGACGATATGCGACAAAGTATAGCTGGAGTTTTTTAAGGCGGTCAGCGTAGGGCATCTGCTTTGGGCCTGTGATTCTTTTAGTGAGGTATTTCTGCGTCCTTTCCAGTTGTTGCAGATGTCTTGAGAGGTACATACTAAACAGGGAGCTGTATTCTATAATGGGTCTAATGAGGGATGAGTACAGTGGGACAATGACCTCCTTTATTTCTGGATGAAAAGCCCTTAGTGATGAGGTGTGCCACATAGAAGGATTTCCTGACTTGTGGCAATGTGGTTATCAAAGGTGAGACCACTGTACACCTGTGTCCCTCCATTGAAAACAGGTTCCTCTTGGCCCAATGGACTATCCTGGTAAACCAACTGCAAATAAATAAATAAATATAATATGCTGTATGATTGTTATTCTCTTTGCAATATTTTATATGCTCTGCTAATTATTCCTTTTTTAAAGGCAGCTTCTGTTCTAGATTTTGTAAAAAAACTGTACCAGTACTGGTCTTTCATTTAGGACCCCCCTATTTCTTTCTCTTTGCCTATACTCTGATAATCTTTGATAGGGAAGGGAATCTCTAACCTGCAGTTCAGATAAATTCTGGTCATTGCCTCCTCTTGAACCCCAAAAAAACTAAACTCCTTCTTTTTAATCCTACTCGTAAGTCCTCCCCAATAGATTTTTCAGTTACATCCCAACAAGATTATATATCAACAACTCTTAATAACACATAACATATTATATCAACCATCTAAAACACCTGCTCTCAGTAATCTTCTGAGCCCTTATAATAACTTGAAACAACTAAATATGGAATAACCTCCCCTCACATTACCTCTATAGGCTCCTTTGATCTTTTTAAAACAACTTCTTGCACATCTTAAAACTTCTGGCTCTGCTCTTGTACCAACAATCCTTCTCTGTGTTCTCAAACAACCTAATGACTTTACAGTTTCTACTGTTCTCACAAAAAAATTATATATTGTATATACACTAATATGTATGAAATGACCTGAATGGAGTGTAGTTTTAGATATAATTAATGTCTTTACGATAGCATTATATGTGTTCTATTTTTCTTGATCTAGACTAATAACTATCCATGGTAACTCAATGTCTGTCAAAGGAACTCATAGTAAATCTTCAATTTGTATAACCTTTGTTTTAAATCTGTGGAGCTTTTCTCCCTGGGCCTCCACTGAAAATGGAAATTATCCAGCTGGACTAGCCCGGTCAACAAATGTAAAATAAAAATAAATAAAAAATAAATAAATAAACATCCACTAATGGTACTCTTATATCACCAGACCCAACTACCAAACTACTTAGTATCACCATAGACAACAACCTTAACTTTGACATCCATATCAACAATACTATAAAAACCATTAACAAAAAACTCGGCTCTCTCTGCAGGATCAAACCCTTCCTTTCACCAACAGCCAGAACAACTATTGCTCACACTCATCTAATCTCTGCACTCCTCTATGCCTCACCCATATATACTAGTCTATCTAAAAATAACCTCACCAAACTGGAAATCTACAATAACATTGCCAGATTTGCTACAGGCAACCCATTTAGAACCCACCATTGTTATAATCTTAAGCAGCTAGGATGGCTTGAACTTCAGAATCTGCTTAAATTCCACCAACTAACCACTGCCCATAAGACTCTTTACCAACCTTTCTGTACACCTATACTATCTACCCTCATCATTCCCTATAATAGTCTGAAATCCTTGCGCTCATCACATAAACTTCTTGTAAATACCTCTAAATCTAATAACAGGGCTGGAGATTCTCTTTTCACTAATACTGTTGGAAAATCCTAGAACCTTCTCCCCAGTGAACTTTCCTCAGTTTCCTCTAAATCACTTTTCAAAAACAGACTGAAACTTTTCCTGAGAACACACTGGTTATGCCCCTGTACTAAACCTGACTAGTCATCTTTCTCTTCAACTAGGCACTGCCTACCCTTTACTTCTCAATAACAAGTTCTACTTTCCTTATTAACCACAACACCATTTCCTATACCTAACCTTTTTTCATCCTCTGTGCTTACTTATAGTGTGACAACTCTTTATTAATATAATTATACAATAAGCTGCCTTTTTTGTTATATTCTGTATTATTTATTTATTTATTTATTTGCATTTGTTAACCGGGTTGGTCCAACTGGGTAAGAATTACCCTTTTTCAGTGGAGACCCAAGGGGAAAAGCCCCAAACAGACATACAAATACATACGAATAGAGACAAATTAACAATATTACAGAGGAAAACAATATTATGGGTACAATGGATAAGAAAAACAAACAATGAAAGTTTGAGAATATGAGTAAGGTAGGCCAGAGGCATGCATGCAAAAGATTTAGGAAAAGGTGTTCTGAGCAAGATCTCTGAATTAAGTTAAAGTAGGCAAAGAAATGATGATTTAGGTGTGGAGTTAGTATTGTGTGAGTTTTAGGTGGGAGCATGTGAAGGACATTCCCATTTGGAAGAGAGATGGGAGAGAAGCATGGATTTGAAATTGTTGTGGTTAGGTATATTACGTAGTGGGTATTCTACCTGTAATTTGTATTGTTCCTGCTTTTTGCACTGTGAAATATTCTACCCTCTTTGTAATTTGCATTATACCTTCTTTTTGCACTGTGAAGTATTCTGCCCTCTTTGATACTTTCTGTGTTAACCTGTAATGTTCATTGTAAATATAAATGTTTTTACTTCTTTTTTTATCCTCAGAGCTTATCTCCCCAGGTTATAGTATGCATTCTACCTGCTTTTTGCAATGTGAGGTATTCAGACCTCTTTGATAATTCTGTGTTAATCTGTAACATTATTGTAAATATAAATGTTTTTGTTATTTTTTTTGTTTGTTTTGCACGGAGCTTATCTCCGCGGGCCTCTACTGAAAATGGACATGTATCCAGTTAGACTAGCCCGGTCAACAAATGTAAAGTAAATAAATAAATCTTCCCATTCTATCATCTTTCCCTGAAAAGTTATTTGCTCCCAATACCTTGATTCCTTTGCCAGTTTTCTCCAATAAATTCCAGCCCCTTCTTTCCTATTGTCACTATCCCTAATTACAGTCATCCCTATCGGCAGAATCTCCTTTCTCCATTTCCATGTTGCCTTAGTTGTTAGAAAACTTTCTGCTACTTTTTGGATAATATTCTGTATGATTATTTTTATTCTCCTTAAAGGCCTGCATCCAAAATCCCAGGCTCTCCTTGTTTCTTGAGCCCCCCCCCCCCCATTTCAACAGCATCCCTTTCCACTTTGAATTATAGTTTTCTGTTTGTGATACATATAGGAGCTTTAACTGTGTAGCTCTAAAATACCTCTTCAAATTGGTTAATCCCAATCTGCCCTGTTCTACTGGAAGAATCAACTTATCCCACTTGACTCTTGTCATCATCTCCTCCCAGATAAAGTCCTTTAGCTCTTTATGAATTGCTATTGTCTACTTCTCTGATCGATAAAAAGATGCCTAATGTGTGCAGAAGACTAAGGGGACTAAAAACATTTTGACTGCTTGTATCTTCCTATCCATATCCATATAACTAAGATTCCCATTTCCCAGTTTTTGTATTATCTTTTCTTTAGTCTCTTCCCACATATCCTTAGCTGCCACACCAGAATCATTTTTATTCCATACTCCTAAATACTTAATTTTATCATGTCTCCATAAATAAGGATACTGCTGAACCAATTCATGTGTTGGTGCATAATTCATTGTTATTGCCTTTGTTTTAGCTTTATTAATTTTGTATCCTGAAAAGATTTGAAACTGTCTCAGAATGTTCCACAACACTGTAATTTCTCTTTCTGGTTTTGTCATGTACAAAAAAATATCATATGCAAATAGACACAGGTATTCTTGACTACAGTATCAATTATATCCTTGAATTCCTGAGTTCCTTATTTTCTTTGCCAATAGTTCTAAATACAATGCAAATAACAAAGGGGAAAGAGGACACCCTTGCCTGGTTCCTCTGCTCAAGTAGAAAGTTTCAGAGGGGACCCCACTCACTTTAATTTTTGCCTCCAATCCCTCATATATCCTCCTAATCAACCTTATATTTTTTTTCAGAAAATGCAAATGCTTCCATTGCCCCGCTCATAAAGTTCCAGACTACTGTGTCAGTTGCTTTTTCTGCATCAAAACCCACCAACAACAATGGTATTTTCTTACATTCTGCTTCTCTCTGGATCATCAGTGTTCTGTTAATATTGTCAAATGTTTGCCTCCCCTCCGCAAGACCACATTGATCCATAGCTATCAATTTTGACTTTACTTTTGCCATTCTTTTAACCATTATAGACATGAGCACTTTATAATCATGGTTTAATAGTGAAATGGGCCTGACAATAGATTTTACCCTCTTTAGCTATTACAGCTACCACTGCTTTCTTCCAGGATGTTGACACTTCTCCTCCTCTTAAAATACTGTTAAAACCTTCCAAATCTTTTTCCCTCCTAGCTTCCAAACTTCTACAGGAATACTATCTATTCCTGGGGACTTTCCTGCAAATTGGTTATACATCACATTTTTTTTATTTCATCTCCTCCTATCCTAACCATTAATAATTGAGCCTCATCTTCCTCTAACCTTGGCATATTTAATTCTTCCATAAATATTTCCATTTGTATCTTTTCTTGATTTCCATATTTCTCTGCTTTATACAGACTTTCACAGAATTCCCAAAATATTTCTAATACCTCTACAGGACCTCTTGTTACCTTCCTTGTTATAGGCTCCCTAAGCTTGGCAACAGTCCTTTCAACTTTATGTTGCCTGAGTCGTTGTACTAAAAGCTTTTGTGCTGTAGTATTATTATCAAAAAACAGTTGCTTAACAGCAATATTTATAAACTCCTGTATGTTATCAAGGTAACCCTTTATTTTCTGCTTGGCATTCTGCAGTTGATCCTGTTCTTGTTCCGTGAGATTTTCCCTATTCTGCAATACTTTAACATTTGTCAGTCCCTCTAAATAATTATTGTTACTTCTTAACCATACCTCCATTGTTTTATTTCCACTCTGTTTTTAAACTTCACCTCAGTTTTTCCCCACTCCCTAGTTATATTTTCAGAAGTAATGTCTATCCTCTCAAATAGCTCCTGAATAATCTCCACTACCCATTCCTTAAATTCCTCTATTTTCAACAGATGGGTGAGAAAGCATCAGTGTCTCATTTTCATTTCATTATGCTTTGTTTTTATTTTATTTATTAGCACAGTTATTGGATGCGTATCAAGACCTTCAATTAAATGCACATGTTCCTGTGAACTGTAAATTGTGTCTAACCTAGCCCAGTTTTATATCTTGGGAAATAATATACAAATTCACATCTTCTATGCCAAGCATTTTCATAAATGTCTTCAAAGATCTACCCATTCTTTGCTATACTTTCCCTTCTGGGCTCCCAGATTAATCTTCACTGCTGCAAATCAAATTCCAGTCCCCTCCTACAAGTAATATTCCTTGCTGAAAACATTACTTCTCCTAGAATTTTCTTAAGCTCTATTATAGCAGTTTTAGGTGGAATATAAATACATGCCAGTGTCTGAGTTACCAACTGTCCAGAATTTTTCTGGACGGTCAAGAATTAAGAAACACTGTCAATGACATTGAAGAACAGAAGAATACATTTGACTGAGCACAGTAATATTGTATGACAGTCCCCTCAAAGGAAGGTTAATGCACATTTCTATTCAGTACACATTTTGCTTAAACGTACATGTCCAGAATTTTTTACATAAAAAGTTGGCAACCCTAGCCCACCCAGTGTAATCCTCCTCTCTAGCTATTAGTCCTTTAGTAATACAAATCTGCCATTATCTTTTTATCCTCTTCTATCACTATTGGAACTCATCTTGCAATTAATAGGAGTACTCCTCTTTTTCTTTGTCCCAGATATTCAACTGAGTAACCATCTTGAAAACCTTTCTTTATCAAATTCACATGTTCAGTTCTTTCCATGTGTATCTCCTGTAACATAGTTATTTCCACCCTAACTTTTTAATATAGTTCACTTTCTTTTTTGTTTTTATCTCTGAGACCATTGACATTTAAAGACATTACAGAAAAGTTATTATTCACACCTTTTATGTATAAAACCTTTTTTTGTTAAATGTCTAGTTCCAGTTTTTGTGTTACATGCATACACTGTTTGGCAGGTGGAACTTTTATATAATTATTTCTTGTCATAGCCATTTGAGCCTAGGTCACAACTTACAACTTACCAAACTTTTTGTTTTATTGAAAGCCCTCAAACAAAAAAAAAACAACCTTGCTTTTCTTCATTTCGACCACTGATTTTTGCAGTTTTATCACCTCATCTAACATCTGTTTGAAGCTCCTTCCATTTTTCCAGCCTTTTGTTGTTTGAGTTGATATACTCCATCAGTGTTTTGTTTATTTTAACCAGGTCTATGTGCAATTGTGTTATACTTTCCTCTATGTTACTGGAAGTTATGTCTGGAGGTTGCACTGCTTTTTGCTGAACAGCTGCAGAACATTTTCCAGTCAGTGTTTTTCCTCACCTTTTGTAGATGATTTTCTTTCAGGTCCTCTGTAATTCTTTTTTTTTCTAGCATCCAGGATATGCACTTACTGGCCAGTTACTGAAATTTATCCAGAAATAAAAGTCTACTGACCTTCTCTGTGATTGTCTGTTTTTAAGCTGGGAGAGCAAGACTTAAGGTGTTACTCAATGTGCAGCCATCTTGGAAGTCCCACAACAGCCAGTGATTTTGTCAGTGTGAGTAAAATTCAGTTACTCATTAATAAGTACACTGCCTAGATCACAACAAAGAAGAAACTAAGATCCACTAGAAAAGGTGAAGAGAAAACACTGGGATAAATTCTGAAGCTGTTCATCAAAAATCAGTTCAAGGTTCAGCTTTGGTGAAAGGCATGGCTTCCAGTAATCTAGAAGAAAAAATAAGGCAAATGTGCTCAGAGCTAATTAAAATAAATGAAACACTGAAGGAATATATCAACTCAAATAAAAGACTGGAAAAATGCAAAAACCTTTAAACAGATATTCAGATGTGCCAATAAAACTGCAAAATTATGGTCAAAATGAAGAACATGCTGGCTGAATATGAAACTGCTGGAGAAAAGATGTTTAAAAAATGGTAGAAATACAGAAAACAGAGCACATAGGGAAAATCTGAGATTTTTTTGCTGTACCAGAGAAAGTAAAAGGAACAGACTGCATTAATTTCATGAAAGCATAAATAAACAACTGAACTAGTATTCCACAGCAGGACCTGATAATTGAAAAGGCACACCATGTGAATGCTCTAAATCTGGTCATGAGAAAGCAGCCAAAACTTTATTAGTAAAGATGCAAACCTACTAGCAGAAAGAGTTTATTCTGACAAAATTGTGGCAAAACTGCAAAGTATTAAAAGTTGGAGACAGTAGAGTGTGGAAAAGTATTTATTGTACACCAGACAAAAGAGGAGTACATTTATTCCAGTAATCAGGGAATGTTGGAGGCGGGTGTGAGATTCAAGTTGGTGTATCCAATTGTCTTCAGAATACTTTTTCCAGGAGGATCACAGTCATTTTTCTATGCAGAACAGGCTAAGGAGGAAATGCAAAGGTTTGTCCAACAAAAAGTGAGCCATCGAGGACAAGAGGACTCTGCAGCTCAATCCTCTGATAATAAAACAGAGAGACTTTGCCAGTTAAATCTTTCTGGAGTACCTTTGGAACTGAACTGGAATCTGGAGATGGAAGATAAGAGGTGAACAGGAGGAAGAAGACCAGCAACATGGAAATTAGTAAATAAATGTGAGACTGCAAAACATCAATGGCATTTCTGAAATACTGCTGCACACAAATAAGTGGAAAGAGTGGACGTTTGTTGACACTGTTAAACATGTGAGAACTGAAAACATTTGCCTCACGTCATGTCATTAATGTTTGGAAAGACTCCAAGGGGAGGGGAAGAAGGAAAAAGGTAATTAAGTAAAATTATTTCTGTTCTTAACAGTAGTTCTATGAAACTTTCACAATATAAATTGCATATTTTATGGCTAATAGCAAGGTATTTTTAGTTGTTCTTGTATATGATGCTATTACTAAAGTAAACAGATTACTTTTTTCTTCTTCAACTTCTCTTTCTTCTTTTTTGGTATTAAAAATGGAGGCATAGCAGTGCAAAAAGAAAGGAAGAGGTAGACAAAAGCATGTTTAAGTTAATAGTCTGTAATCTGGGTTGTTGAGGTGGGGAATGGGGTGCAAAATTACATGGATCATAATATATGTGGAATTATGCTTTATCTTACTTTTGCATGGATGGATATCTGGATAAAGATCCTTGACTTAATCTAATAACAAATTTTAAATGGAAAGAAGTAAATATGAGAACAACAAATCTAATGAAAAGTGTTCATTTATCAATAAATGTTTCAGCTTCTCTTTCAGGATGCTGCAGAGGACTAAATTTTTCTATTTTTCTCTTACATGTCAGTGGAGACAGACTAATAATAGGGCATTAAAAGACATAATACTGGTTCCTTCAAGGCTAAAAGTTAATGATTTCTGAAAGCAGGCAAATTTTCACATCTAGGAATGGAGAATAAAGATTAAAAAAAAAAAGAACAGACACCAATTAGTATAAGTAGAATCACACGCAATAGCATGTGACTTAGTATGGATAACCTAAATTTCAGATTAATTAGGACCTGTCTTAGCAACTATTTGGGAGAAATGCTTATATTAGTAAAGTTATACTTCATTATTTGAAAATGTACATAGTTATGTGTGTTTATATTAAGTTAACAGGATATGGGGGTGTTCTGGGGCTTTTTTTTTATTAAAATTAAAAGTCTTGTAAAATGTGGCAGGTTCCAATGTTAATAAGAAAAAAATATATATATATATATATATATATATAGAGAGAGAGAGAGAGAGAGAGAGGTGATTAACCTGCCAAATATATCACAAAAGCTGGAAATAGACATTTAAAAAAACTGCCATATATAATAGGTGGGAATAATGATGTCTTATAATAATGGTGACACTTTCCATATTATCTTGGAATGTGAATGGTCTCAGAGGTATTGACAAAAAGAAAAGAATACTTAATTATATTATGAAATGCAAAGTACAAATAGTGATTTATTTTTATTTAACATTTGTTAACCAGGAAAGTCCAACTTGGAACAAAGCCAATTTTCAGTGAAGGCCCAGGGAGAAAGGCTCCAAATGCATGTCTTTGTAATGTGGGAGGAAACCAGAGCACCTGGAGGAAACCCACACAAAATGCAGGGAGGACATGCAGACTCCACACAGAAGGCACCCCAGGCGAGAATCGAACTGGAGAACCTCTAGCTGTGAGGCAGCAATGCTACTGCTGCACCACTGCACTGTCCAATGCTACAAGAGACATATTTGGAAAGAATAGAACAAGTGATTTTGATAAAGGAAGAATTTTAAGAAGGATATTCTGCAAAACATCAGTGAAAAAGGAAAAGAGGAGTACTTATATGAATTGCCAGAGGACCACCAATAGTGATGGAAGAGGAAATAAAATGATAATGGTATATTTTTGATAGTAAGGGGCTACTTGCAAGGGATGAGGATTATACTAGAATGCATTTATAGTCCATCTAAAACTGTTATTATGGAGCTTAAAAATGTTAGTGATAAATAATCAGCTTTCAGCAGGGAGTATTGCTTATAGGTGGGGACTGGAACTTGATTTGCAACAATAAGGATGCATATGCGAGCCTAGAAGGGAAAATATAACAAAAGAGGGTAGATTTCTGAAGACATTTATTAAAACTTTTGGTATGAAAAACATGCATTCAGTAGTAGGAACTTGGATAGAATTTACATATTATTCCCCACAGTACAATAACTGGGCTATAATAGATAGAATTTTTATTTCAAAGGCACATGTGCATTTAATTGAGAACTTTGGACACATATCCACTAACTATTTCAGATCATGCGCCAATAATTGGCGAGATAAATTGCAGGGTAATGAATTAAAATGAGACACTGACGCTTCCCCACCTACCTGTTAAAGAGAGAGGAATTTAAGGAAATAGGTAGTGGAAATTAGCTGGGAGTTATTAGGAGTGATAGAAAACACACCAGAATTTATAGCTAATGAGTGGGATGAAATGAAAGTGGAGTTTAAAAATAGGGTAGAAATAAAAGAAAAAGAGATTTAAGATGTAGTAAGAATTAATTAGAGGATCTGACAAAGATTAAAGTATTACAAAATAAAGAGAATCTCACAGAAAAGAAAAAGGAGTAATTGCAGAGTGATAATGAGAAAATAAAGGAGCACCTGGATAATATGCATGAATTTAGAAAGATTGCTGTGAAGTAAATGTTTTTTGATAACTCCAGAGCATAAAAATGTTTGGTACAATGACTTAGGTAACAGAAAGTAGAAAAGATTGTTAACAAACTTGGAGAGCCTATAACAAGAAAAATAACCAGAGATCCTCTAGTTGCATTAGAGATATTTCAGATATTTTATGAAAATCTGCATAAAGTAGAGATAAGTGGGGAAACCAAGAAAAAGCACAAATGGAAATATTTATGGAAGACTTAAATATGCCACGATTAGAGGAAAATGAGGCTCACAACTAACAGTTAAGACAGGAGATGGAACAAAAATGGTGATGTACAACCATTCTGCAGGAATGTCTCCAGGAATACATGCTATTCCAGTGGAAGTTTGGAAGCTAGTAGGGAAGGAAGTAACAAAGATCTGGAAGGTTTTGTTTAACAGTATTTTAAAAAGAGGGAAGGCACCAACATCCTGGGGAAAAAACTGTGGTGGCTGTAATACCTAAAGACAGTAAATACCCATCTGATCCAGCTTCATATAGGCCCATTTCATTTTTAAACCATGATTATAACATGTTTATGTCTATAATGGATGAAAGAATGGCAAAGGTGATGCCAAAACTGATAGATATGGACCAATGTGGTTTTGTAGTGGGGAGGCAAACATTTGACAACATTAATAGAACAACGATGATCCAGAGGGAAGCAGAATATAAGAAAATACTGCTATCATGGTGGGTCTTGATGCAGAGGAAGTATTTGACACAATAAGCTGGGATTTTGTGAGTACGGCAATCAAAGCATTTGCATTTCTTATACAACAATAAAGTTAATTAGCAAGCTGTATGAGGGATCAGAGACAAAAATCAGAATGGGAGGGTTCCTCTCTGAAATATTGGGTCTGAACAGAGGAACCAGGCAAGGTGTCCTCTTTCCCTTTTATTTGCTTTATATTTAGAACCATTGGCAAAAAAATAAGAAACTCAGAAATTCAAGGATATAATTGGTATGGTGTTCAAGAAAAATTGGCTTTGTTTTCAGATTATATTGTTTTGTATGTGATGGAATCAGAATATGACAACTCAGTGTTATGGAACATTCTGAGACATTTTTTGGGATATAAAATGAATGAAGATAAAACAAAGGGTACAGCTATAAACTATGTACCCACACATAAATTGGTACAGCAATACCCATATTAATGGGAACATGATAGAAGTATTAAGTAGCATGTATTAAAAAGGTTTCTGTTACATCAGATAAGGATATGTGGGAAGAGACTAATCAGAAAATACAAACAACGAGAAACTGGAAGCTCATGCCTACGGATATGGATAGCTAAATGCAAGCAGTAAAAAGGTTTTTAGTCCCTTTAGTTTTATACACAGGTTAGGCGTATTTTTATCAGTTAGAGAAGTTGTAGATAGTAATTAATAAAGAGTTGAAGGATTTTATTTGGGAGAGGGAAGAGGGAGAGAGTGAAGTGGGATAAGGTGATCCTCCTAATAAAACAAGGAGATTTAGGATTACCTGATTTGAAGGGATATTTTAGAGCTGCACAGTTAAAGCTCTTATACACAACTCAAGCAGAAAACTACAATTCAAAGTGGAAGGGGATGATGAAGCGGGGGGGGGGTAATTCAAGAAATAAGAATGGGAATTTGAGCTCAGATCCTTTAGGTGAATAACAATAATACAGAATATTTTATTGATAAAGTAGCAGAAAGTATATCAAGAACAAAGTCAACATGGGAATGGAGAAACAAGATGCCAATAGGGATGAGCAATTAGAGATATCTACAATATGCAAGAGGGTGGACAATATGTAAAAGGGGGGCAGAATTTACTGGAGGAAACTAGCAAAGGAGCCAAGGTATTGGGAACAAATAATTAGAGAAGGAATGGTAACAGAATGGGAAGAGGCCAAAAAGACATTTGGATTGTAGGCTAGTTGTCACCTTCCTGATCAGGGATTGATATTATGGTTATGTCCTTTATATGCTTTTATATTTTATATATATTTTAGTATGTGTTTTCACATATGCATATTTTTACTTTTATTGAGAATGTGTTATGATGTATCAGGAAATGACATCTGCTGTTCTGTGATTCACCAGGAAATTGCATGGGCCATTTGAATTCTGCTGATTGGCTTATGACATTTTAAAAGTAGTATATATAGTTGTATGCATGTCAGTTAATGGTAGGAGCTGATGAAGGAAATTTTCTGAAAGTGCTTATCCTGTTACTAATAAATTATTTTATGCTTTTTGTCATGGTGACCATGCTGCTGTTTGTTTGGATATGGTAACAGAATGGGAAGAGGCCAATAAGACATTTGGATTGTAGGCTAGTTATTGCCTTCCCAATCAGGGATTGATATTATAGACAAAAGAGAAAGGGATAAGGGAATCCTAAATTAAAGACCTGCACTGGTTGAATTTAACTGAATCTAGAACAGAAGCTGCTGTTTACAAAGAAACAATGGGAGGACATATGTATGCCTCCCAGATATGCAAAAAAAATCTAGAAGGTTTAGGAATTTTGCCTGGAAGTGCTTGCATAGATACTTTTATACCTCAAGCAGAATTCAATAATGTTTCTAGAGGTAGATGGCAAATGCTGGAGGTGTAACGGGGAAGAAAGAGGTACCTGGGTGCATATATTCTTGGAGTGTAATGAGTTGGCAGACTTTAAAAATTCACTGCATAGCACTCTGTCAGGAATACTAGGTGGTCAAATGAGTGCAGCTAAGGAAATGATTTTTGAGATTGGATACAGGATTTGAATTGCCTAGACATAGTAAGGTCTTGATAAGTTTAATTCTGGTGGCTGCCAAAAAGGCAATTACTAGAAAATGGAAATCAAAATCTAAACCAACTATACCTGGCATAGTGAATATTGTAACACAGATAAAAGCACAGAAAGTGGGATCCTTAGAAAAGGGGTAGAAGTAAATTTCATAGCAAAATGGAAATCATGGGAACAATACATGTAGAAAAATGTTTTGGAGGAGGAATAAGATTTAACCGGTCAGGAATTGAACAATTTATGTAATGTTGCTTTGATTATATCATATACAACAATATATGTGATTTTCTATTCCCCCTCAGTCAGCTGAACTGTCGAATTGCTTAAATTGATTTGAAATTGTTTATGCGGAATGTACAGATGAAACTGATTTTTAATTGTGAAATGTGCAATGAAAGTGAGTTTATATTTAGAAAACCTAGTGTTTTTAACCCGCAGTGCCATCCAACATTGGATGTGTTTTATAAAATATGTGAGAAAGAAGTCTATGAGTATTTTGAGAAAGGTAAGATAAATACTAAGAATAGATCTGAAAATCTTACTTTGACTGAGAGACAAGCCCTAACGGGAATTGAAGTGGATAATAATATAATAATTCAACCAGCGGATAAATGCGGCTTAATTGAAGTAATGGACAGGATGTATTATTTTGAAACTTTTAACAGAATGTTACAAGATGAAAATGTTTATAAATTTGTTGATTTGAACGTGTTTGAGGAAATACAAGAATATATGTTAAATGCTCTAATTGAATGTATGAATAATCTTATTATTACTAAGGATTTGTTTAGATCTCTAGTAGTTGAATACCCTGTAGTTCCTACTTTACAAGGTTTGCCTAAAATTCATAATAATTCTGTCACACCACAATTTAGACCAATAGTGGTTGACTCACTGAACCCCTTTCAATATATACGCTGACAAACAGCTGAAAACTATACTGCAGAAATATGAATATATTTTATGTGACAGTAAACAATTCTAGCAGGCGTTATATTGTTGTACACAAGGTATATCTATGGATGTCTGAAAAGTGAAATATATGGTAACTCTTGACGTGACCTTGCTATTCACTGTAATTTCTAATTCAGAAGGCAACAGATTTAGTTTGTATCACTTGAGCCCCACCTGTCTATTTGCATCTCTATACTACATTCCCCTTCATTGTTAATGTAGCTCCCTACTCTAATCTGTACACAAACTGGCTATTAATAAGCAATTCAATGTGAAGACACACTCCCAACCTTAATAAACTTTACTGTCTCTTCTCTCCTTCACTTTACAGGTAGAGTTTGAATTATTACTCACCCCCTCTGAGAACTTCACCAATAGATTTCCACTGATTGCCTCTCTGGTTTTGCTGGTATCTTTGCATTTCACCTGGTTTACATCCCTTGTGCTATCCCCCTCCCCAGTACTAAGTCTATATTAGAATCCTGCTGAGCATGGAGCCATCTTTAAATTACTAGTCTCCCACCAGGACACACGTGCTCTTCAGCAATTGAATTCTGCTTGCTGGTAAGCCATTAGACCTCAGGAATTTGTTTAAAGTGTTCAGATTTGTAAAGTAACACTTTTTGCTGCCCATTACTCTTATCTTGGTGGGCTCTACCCCACTCCGTTCACCCTCACTAATGCTGGTGCTCTCTCTGCTCCCCTGCCCTGCCCCCAATTTCCTCCCGCCCCCACTACCTCTGCATTTATAGTAATTGCAACCACACCCATGGCTCAACCTCACATCACCTCCACCAATTACATCTCCTCAAGTCAGATCAAATTACACCACACCCACTTGCTCCACCACAAAATACTCCCAACCACTCTCATTTCCTGCTAGGCATTTTTACATCACCCCACACTACTTACCCATCCACATATAGTACAACCCTATAATTCCTGTCCACACCTCCACCTGGAACCAACTTAAACTTTATAACCATGACTATCACACAACTAAGTCTAGTCTGTCTTCTCATAATTCTTTATAACTCCACAAGATATCACTCTAGCAATATCCCTAAACTTAGTAGCACAACACTATATTATGCACTCTCATATAAAGTTACCGCACATTATAATACCTGCCCACAATTGTTCAAGAACTACATAACAGACCAGTTCAGAACTAAACACATATGCTCTCAATCCTACTCCAAAAAAAACACAATACTTTCTCACACTCATCACCAAACTCCAACATCTGTATCACCATTTTAACACCAGGCTCACCATAAGTGGGAACATCCACCCCAGCCCAGGTCCAAGTCCACCCTGTCCAACACAAACTGCTCCAACACAAATGTCAGAACATAACACCCCTACTATCTTCATCCCTGGGCAAATCAATGACAGCAGCAAAACCAACCATCTTTTAATGCTAAATATTAATATTAGAAGTATCAAAAATAAAATACCTGAACTCCAGGCCGCAATAGCACACTATTCCCCAAACATAGTTGCTTTAACAGAAATGTGGCTAAATAAAAACATAGCTAACTCAGAAGTTCTCCCTACTGGCTATAATATCATTAGCCAAGACAGACCACTTTGTAAAGGGGGTGGAACTGCCTTACTTTATGTCCAACTTAACTGTGTGTCAATTACCAAACTCCTACCCCTCCCCCAATAATTGGGACATACTTATCTCACAACTTCAACTTCACCCTAAAAAGGTCATCACCACAATTGTGATCTATATTCCACCTGGTAATACACCTGCTAGCCTTAAAGACTTCTTATCCTGGTGTTCTTCCACGTACTGACAAGAAACCCTCATTCTGGGGGATTTCAACCTAGATAGGTTCACCTGTATATCAGAACCACCAAGTAATCTAATAAATCTCCATGGCTACCAGCAGCTAGTCCAAAATCCAACTAGATGTGATAAAAAATGTAAAAGGGACTCCATCCTTGACTGGGTCCTAACTAACAACCCCACATTGTACCCCCACACAGGCAGTCTCCCAGACACCTTAAGTGACCACAACATAATATACCTTATATGTAGTAGAACAAGCATATGCAAAACCACTAACTATAAATCCACTAGAAACACAAAAAAGTATCTCCTGAGATCCTCAATACTTTACTCTGTAACTGTGACTGGACCCCAGTCTACAACTCCTACACACTGTCGCTCCATTGCACAAAAGCAAGGTTAGAATCTCTACAAACCCCTGGCTCAGTAAAAAAAACAAACAAATCCTCAAGTCCAGAGACACTGTCTTGCTTTACTATCAAAAAACCAAAGAAACACAAAGCCTAAATAAGTACCAAGAACTGCACAACCATGCAAAAAAATGCATTAGGCTGGACAAAAATTCCTACTACATGACATTACAAACTAAATACCAACACTACCCCCAAAAATTTTGGAAATTTGGAAATATGTAAACCAGCTACTAAAATCCACCCAAAAGGCTACCCCCAAACCAACCACCCCTGACACTAAAGTTCCCATCAAAACACAATTTAACTCCCACTTTATGAACTCAATTATATCCTTAGTATCACAGGACAGTTCTAATCTCACTATCCCCCCCAACACAAATAACACTAATACAAGCTTTACCCTCAAAACAGGTTTCACCACTTCAATCAAAAGCATGCTCTCCAAACTAAAAACCTCATCCACAGCAGCTGACCTACTCCCCAGCTATTTCTTGAAACTCACAGCAGATGCTATTGCTATCTCAATCTCCACTCTCATAAACAGATCAATTGTTGAAAACTATGTGCCCAAACTCTGGAAAATATCCTATGTTACACCCATATATAAAGGCAGGACTGAACTTAATAACTACAGACCCATTGCTTTACTCTCCCCCTGGCCAAAATCCTAGAAAAATGCATCCATACCCAGGTGGTAAAATATCTTCTAGACAGCAACATCCTGTCACCTACTCAACATGGTTTCAGACCTGCCCATAGTACCACTACAGCCCTCCTCTGCTTCACAGACATAATAAACGGTCTCAAAAACGAAGGCCTGCAGGTGTCAACTCTTTTTTTGGATATGTCCAAAGCATTTGACACAGTCTCGCACCAAATCCTGCTAAGCAAACTAAACAAATATCACCTATCAAATTCCACTCTTACCTGGTTCCAAAGCTACTTAACTGACAGGTACCAAGCTGTGAAATGGGAAAATTCTCTCTCTCCTCAGCTGTCCATAACTATAGGAGTCCCACAGGGGACTATCTTAGGACCACTACTATTCACAATCTTCACAAATGACCTCCATACCTCCACACAGCATGCATCTATCATTCAGTATGCAGATGATACTACCATAATCTGTGCTGCACAAAACATTCCCACTCTCCTGCAAACAACTCAACTAGCATTCTCTGATGTTGAAAATTGCCTTACCAAAGCCCAACTTATCCTCAATCCAAAGAAACCTCAGCTTATGATTATAACCAGTTCTAACAAAAACACTGATAACAGTCAATTCACTATCTACTCCACAAATGCTACTCCAATTGCTCCAGTGGCCCTGGCTAAGCTATTGGGAATAACCATAGACTCCCACCTAAAACTTGATAGTCATCTCAACTATTAAAAAAGTACATGCCAAACTGGGGTCACTCTACTGTATCAAACCATTTCTTACCAACAACACAAGACCAGCCATTGCTCACTCCCAACTTCTATCCACCCTACTTTCTGCATCTCCCATTCTGACTAATCTCAACAAAACTGAACTAAGCAAAATGGAAGCCTGCTATAACAGAATTGCCCGCTTTGCTGCAAATTGCTCATATAGAACTCATCACTGTACTGCTTTGAGACAGCTCCACTGGCTTGAACTGCCCAACCTCCTAACCTACAATCAGCTCTGCCTCTGCCATTCTATCTATTACCTCCCCAACAAGTGTCTTGCCCTCAAAAACCTAGTACATCACTCAGCCAAACGGCCTCTTAAATCATCAAGCCAACTACTACTAGAAGTCACCAACAGCTACAATAGCTTTGGAGATGCACTATATAGTAATTCAGTGGCTAAAAAATGGAACTCTGTCCCCACTAGCATTCAAAACACATCGTCCAAAGCCTCCTTTAAAGACCTCATCAGGCAATATCTCAAGCAAAGTTGGCAGTGCAATGGCTGCTCCCCAGGCTAGTGAAAGCGGATAAGGTACACATACTAAGTCTAGAGTACTTAATAACAGTTTTCACTCTTACTCACAAACACTGGCTAATGTACAATGTATGCACTGTATCTGTGTACTATGTATGTATTCTACCTCTGTTCCAAATTTCAGCTGTACACCACAAATCTATTAATTACCTTTATTTTTAAATTAATATTTTCTTGTTTGTTCGCTCCACTGTAACTGTTGATGTGCTGCATGCCACTGTAAAAACATGTCTATTGTAATTTGTGTGTATACATGTCTAAATATCTAAATGTAGTTGTAATTTTTCTATGTGGAGCTTTTCTCCCCGGGCCTCTGCTGAAAAAGGGCCTTTTCGGCCCAGTCAGACATCCCCAGTTAACAAATGTAAAATAAATAATAAATAAAAATCATAATGGTTAAGAATTTCTTAATGTATATGAATGCTTACACTGAACAGCACATTAACTTTATTTGTTACCTATTAGAGTTAGTATTGGAATGTAATGTTTTTCTATTTGATGAGAAATATTACATGCAAACCTCTGGCGTAGCTATGGGCACACCATGTGCCAATAGCTACGCCAATATGGTTATAGCTGAATGAGAGACAGAAGTTTTGTTTAAACATGAGTTAGCCGAACGATATTTGGAATTTTATCGTCATTTTGTCGATGATCTCTTTTTGTTATGGGGTGGAAATGAGCTTCGGCTAGTGGAATATACAGAGTATTTGAACAATAGTATCTCATTTCTTAAATTCACTGAGAGACATTCGAGTAGTGAAATTGATTTTTTGGATATTAGGATTAGCAGAAGTAATGATGGACTGTTCCATACTGGCACGTTCAGGAAGGAATGTCAATGTGCAACCTATGTACAAAGGACCAGTATGCACCCTCAGCATATATTTAACAATAAATTGAAAGGCCAAGCCATGAGATGTTCTAGATTAACTGACAGAGATGTGGATTTTGAAAAAGAGCTACATCAGCTTAATACGGACTTCTCTAGCGGGGGATACAAATGCAATGATATAGAGGTAAATCCAAAAGTAAGGCAAGTTCTACCACACTGTGTATGAAGCAACTTCACTTTATTAAAACAATAAAAGCAGTATCATAAGCACTTCCGGGTAAATCCCTTCATCAGTTTATAAAACACTAGTAAAAACATAATATCTAATATAGTGCAACACAACCAATAAAAATAAATAGTTTGCCCTCCTTTTTGCTAGAGCTGGTTTTAAAAGGGCAACATAATTTAATCCTGGGGCTTTGTCAGCTCCCAGTCTAAGAATCCATTGCATCTCTTTGTATTCAGTTTCATTAAACAAGTCACCCATTCTTTGACTTCTATTTACAACCCATATAACTTCTTCTTCTTTTGGCTTTTCCCGGTTAGGGGTCACCACAGCGGATCACCTGTTTGCTCATGATTGGCAGTGGAGTTTTACAGTGTCGAGTTGCCAGCCCAGCGCCCAACCTTCCACAGAAGGCACACACATGCACACACTCACAGCTAGGGCCAATTTAGAGTGCCCAATCCACCTACTGCATGTCTTTGGGATGTGGGAGGAAACCGGAGCACCCGGAGGAAACACACGCGACCACAGGGAGGAAATGCAGACTCCGCACAGAAGGCACCCCAGCCAAGAATCGAACCGGAGAACCTCTTGCTGTGCAGTGGCAACACTAAACACTGCACCACCGTGACCGCCCTTACAGCCCATATAACCATAAAGGCAAATACATGATCACTATGCAATTCTATATGCTTGTACAGTACATTATGTCTTTTCTTAACCTTATATCTGATAGAGGCTTAAAAATTCTATCTTTAAGTCTGCAATTTGCTTTTCCTACATAGTATGCAGTACACTGTTGGCAATTTGCAATATAGACAACATTTTGCGTATTACAGTCAGCATACATATTCAAGAAGTAATTCTTGTTGGTCCTGGGGTGTATAAAACAGTTTCCTTGTAAAATGTGCTTACAGGCTTTACAATGTAGGCATGGATAAGTTCCCTTCTTCTTAACGTCTGAATTTTTAAAATGCATAGGTTCTTGACACAAAATATCTTTCAAATTTTTATTTCTTTTAAAAATAAATCTAGGTTGTGTCCCTACAACTCTAGTTATGTTCTCATCTGTTAACAGAATTCTGCAGTTGTCTCTAATTATATTACATGTACCACCTATATCATCACTGTACGTTAAACTTATTTCCAACATGGCTTCCTAGATAGTGGGGTCTCCACCTCCCCATTTTTTTTCTTAATAATACTAACATCCAAGTATTTAATAGTTGAACTGAATAATTCAATGAGAATCTGAAAAAGTTGGTAGTAGACTCTAAATACTTAACAAAGGATGTTAATTCTGATGTGGTGGCCCCCACAAAAAGAAAACATCATCCACAAATCTATTATAAAAGAAAAGTTTGTCTTTCCAGGCATTGCTGCCTCAAATATCACCATATCTTCCCAGTATGCCAGGACTAGGTTAGCATATGTGTTCGCACAAGGCGTACCCATAGCTATACCTTGTCTCTGGCAATAATACTTTGACAAAGAAAAACATTGTTTTCTAATACTAGCCTTAATAAGGAACATAACCGTATATTTTCATCTATATGTATATTCACCTTTTTGTTCAGTATTTCTTCTATGGCAGTAATACCATATTGATTTTCTATGACAGTGAACAAATTCTTTACATCTAGGGTAACAAACATGTAGGAAATTTCACTGTTCTCTTGTAAATAAACACCCAATGATTCCAGAAATGTAGCAGTATCTTTCCAAATTCTGGGGAAGGTTTGTAAAATTGGTCTAAGAGTACATTCTAACCAGATAGAAATATTTTCTGTTACCCAACCCCTTACCCAATACTATAGGTCTCATGAGTGGTATTTTGGGATCCTTGTGAATTTTTGGTAAGGCTTTAAAGACTGGGATAGTGGGATGTTGTATATATAAAAATGTCAGCAGCTCATGGTCTATCAAAACAGTTTTTTCCATGTTAAATAAAGATTTGTGCACTTTTTGTATGTAAGAATTCACCATTAGTGGTGACAGCTGAAGAAAAGTCAATTTATCAGCTAGCAACAGATCTATTTGTGTGTTATAAAACTCTTTGCTAAGTACAACAGCAGCACCGCCCTTATCAGCAGATTTTATAACTATGTTGGTATTATTCTTTAGCTCTTGCAGTGCGTTTCTATGTAGTTGGTCTAAGTTAAAATACATAAATCTATGTGTATTCTGTAGATACTGTTCAACTTCACGTTCACATGATTTGACAAACAACAACAGTGTAGGATTTAAAGCAGGTGAAAAAGTGTTAGGCTGCTTCAGTACATGAGGTGTTTGAACACTGTTGGTGTCATTAAACATTTGCTTCAGCATTACATTCCGTGCAAAGTATAGCAGCTCAGGTATTAGAGTACAAACATCTGTCCATGTACTCGGTACAAAATTTAAACCCTTGCTTAACACTGATAGTTGTAATTCAGAAAGAGAAATACCCGAAATATTATGAACATTGCAAAAGTTGCATGCATTATCAACAGTCAGTTGGAAGTCCGTTGTCCTCAGTGGTGGAGTCCTTTACTTTTTGTTCATTACTTTGCTGATGATAAAGAGATAGCATGCAACTAAGCTAGAGGATTAAGAAGTAATCAAGCTAGTCCGTATTATTCAGGCTATAAATATGAGGGTGGAAGAAAAGGAAGTTGAATAATGTGGCATTTACTTTCACATATACTAGTGACAACAAAGGAATGAAAGGGATTATAGAGAAAAACTGGCACGTACTACAAGTAGACAGACAAATAGCAAAACTAGTAGGGAATAAACCATGTGTAGTATAGAGGAACACTGGGCAGCCACGGTGGTGCAGCGGTTAGCATTGCCGCCTCACAGCAAGAGCTTCTCCAGTTCGATCTTCAGCTGGGGTTCCTTCTGTAAAAGTTTGCATGTCCTCCCTGTGGTCGCATGGGTTTCCTCCCACATCACAAAGACATGCTGTAGATGGATTGGACACTCTAAATTGGCCCTAGGTGTGAGTGCGTACATGTGTGTGCCTTCTGTGGAAGGTTGAGTGCAGGGCTGGCAACTCGACACCATAAAAAACTCCACTGCCAATCATGAGTGGACAAGTGATCCGCTGTGGTGACCCCTAACCGGGAAAAGCCGAAAGAAGAAGTATATAGCAACACTAAATCTCTTAAACAGAGGTTATGTTATCCCAAGAGAGCTGAGGGTGTTATACATGCTCCTATAGGCAGGGGAACTAGAAAATGCAACAGTTGTGCATTTTTGTGATTATATAAATGAAGGAACGAGTTTTAAGCATGCAGATACTGGGATACGTTATGAGATGAAAGTTAATGCTTATTGCAATAGTAAGAACTTGATCTGCCTTGCCCAGTGTTTATTGCAAATCCTTCTATATAGGAAAAACAAATATAAGACTGAGGGAGCGTATAAGAGATCATATGTATTGTACCCGAAAGGGACATAAGTGCAGTGCAATAGCTAAATATACGCTGGATGAGGGAATAAAGCATCAGTTTAGGTATAATGTCCTGGAAATGGAGAGAGGATGCTAGGATGGGAAATCTGACAAATAAAACAGAGGAGAGAGAGCGCAAGTGGATTATTAATCTGAAGGCACATCTAGAGAAAGGGCTGAATGAACACATTGTCATTACACCTACATGTAAGAATAGGAAGCTACCTAAATGAAATAAAAATGTAATATAACAGAGTTTTATTACGGTAGGATATAGGTTTTATAATGTAAGTATGTTGTAAATTTAATTAATTGTATTTGAATGTATTTATATCACTGCTTTCTATTTTGTTTTAAGTAGTCACTTGTCTGATTACATTATAGTGATGGAATAAGTGTGACTGGTTGTTTTTTAATTCCTGGGGGGTGGGACTGTGTATTTAAACTGGTCATGAGATGTTGGGTGAGATGGTCTAATGACACAAACTGTAAATGTGTGAAAGCACTTACCTGGTCTGCAATAAACTATGTTTTATAAAGAGACTGTGCTACAGCTTGAGTTATTGATGTGAAAACCTGCCATGCACTGCCTGGAGTATCTTTTGGGTACTAGTGATTTGTTTTCTGTGCTCAACAGCAGTGGTCGTTAAGTAGAAGTTTCTTTATAAAATATATGTGATGTATAATGTTTGTAAATGTGAACTTGTTAATATGGTTCAGAGGCTGGTACTAGGCTATTGGGCCTAGGGCCTATACAAGCCTAGCCATAACAATTCCCTGGCTATTTCTTCCCACACTATTTACTTCCCTGGACCCCTGTCTAGCAGGGTGACTGACGTGATCCCCGGGGTGAATTTCCTTTCTCCCATCCAATCATCAAGGTTCCTTTTGAAGAGGGCCAAAGAGGTGCTCTGCTTGACATGTATCGGCAGTCTGTTCCAGAGTCTAGGGAATCTCTGGGTCAGGAACCTATCCCTCCAGCATGTTTTGTTTATTGTGATGACAAGGTTTAGATCCCTGGAGCATGTGGCACTGAGGGATTGGGATTTCTTTAAGTGCAGAATGTCCAACAGCTCTGGGTTTGACATGGCCTTGTATGTTAAGCACAGATCGCCTCAGAGTAGACAATATGCAACAGAGTATAGCTGGAGTTTTTTAAGGTGGCCCATGGCTCTGGCACCAAGCATCTGTTTCTGTAAGGCCCTTTTGTGGAGTATCCACATCATTTGGGGATTCAATAATGTCTCCCAGTTTGCAGTCATCTGCGATCTTTGTTAGCCAGAGTCCCTTAGTGTTGGCCTGTACTTCAGAGAAGTAGATGCCAAACAAGAGAGGCCCCGGGACTGAACCCTGAGGAACTCCACTTGTCACTGTCTGGAGCTGGATTTGGAGTCAGCTGCTTTTACAATGTGGGTTCTGTCAGTAAGCCAATTGGCAACCCATTGAGTGAAGTAGGGATTAATGCCCAGCTTAGTGAGTTTATCTATGATTCCAGAGTGGGGGATGGTGTCAAAGGCCTTGGCGTGGTCCAGATAGGCTGTGTGGACTGCCTTACCCTCGTCCATGTCTCTGGAGACTGATTCGAAGAGGTCAGTCAGGTTCAGGAGAAAAGATCGGCCCTTCACAAACCCAAACCGGGTGGGGTCCAGTGTTTTAAGTTTGCCAGTGTCTTTGTTTATAAGTTCCATGATAATGCGTTCCATGGCCTTGCAGATCAGGCTCATCAGACTGATGGGGTGGTAGTTCCTGGGATCCAAGGTGGCTCCCCCCTTGTAGAGTGGGATAACTGTAGCTGTGAGCCACTCAGTGGGCATGAAGCCTGAGGTAAGGGAATGATTAAACATGACACTTAGGTGAGGTGCCAGTTCATTTTGTAGTTCATGTAGTACACAGCCTGGGATGTCATCTGGTCCCATGGATGCTGTATTCTTAGCTTTGTAGAGTACATTTTTTACCTGTGTGGCCATTATTACTGGAATTTTGCAATTTTCCGGTATTGAGATGGGCCATTTAGGGGGTGAGAGGGGGGTGAAGTTGGCACTGAATCAATCTGCCTGGATATTGGCAGTATCCTTGGGATCAGTATATTTAATGCCATTCTGTTGTAGCTCAGAGCGGATCTGAGCATTGCCATTTAGATTCTTGACATAGTTATAAAATGCCTTATGGCTGTCTTTGGAATCTTTGGCAATTTTATTTTCATAACTAGCTTTGGAGGATTTTATGAGGGATCTCAGCTTCTTACTGAGGCTGGTAAGGGAGTTTTTTGCATCTTGGGATTTTCCTCTTTTCTGCAACAGTTTCTTCCTTTTGTAAAGTTTGTTTATGGAAGGGGACCACCATATTGGCTTCCTTTTTTTGGAGGAGAGCATCTTGGTTCTATTTGGGATGGCATGACTCATGCATGAGTGTGTGTGCTCGCACAGTGCCTTAGTGTAGGACTCAGCAGTCGAACTTTCAGTTCTCGTCTGCATGGGTGTCATGAATTTTGTCACTTCTGACTTGAGTAGCATGAAGTTGGCTTTGGAGAAGTTTTTTATGGAGGTTTCCTTACTAGGGGGTGGGGGTGAGATGTGGATGTTAAGGGTGATTAGCTTATGGTCTGACCTGGCCAATGAGGGGATGACCATATGTGTGGAGCATCAATTTCCCATGTTGGTAATGACCAGGTCTAGGATATTGGAGCCCCTGGTGGAACTATGAATTCCAAGAACCATTGGGCAAAGATGTTGGTACACGAGTAGTTTTTCCAGTTAATGGCAGGGTAGTTGAAATCACCCAGTATTAGAGTGAATCACCTAGTATTAGGGTGGCTTGATTACTTTTATAAAAATGCAAGTTTGCCTATTTCACAAGAGATAATTCAATAAAGGTGTTAAAAAAAAGATGGCATTCACAGAAATAAAAATGTATGTACTTACCATAAACTTCCATCTGTGTTGTCCATTTTCATTCTTCCTCAGTTGATGGGCTCAGATCAGACTCTGCTGCTTCTTCCAGATAATTAGATTTGAGAACTCTCAAGCTCCTATCTTGATGCATAATATCCCACCAACTGAACATACCCCTGTGTGTTAAAGAATAACCAGTAACAGAAAAAGGCAGTGGTAGAAGAGAAAAAAGGAAGCCAGAGCTCAAACGAGGAACAGAGGTTCCTATACAACTCTTAGATCTCTCCAGAAGCATACAAAAGAAGGGGGAGGATGGGCAGGGTGTTGAGGAAGAATGAAAATGGACAACACAGGTGGAATCTTATGGTAAGTACATACCTTTTTAATTTAATGTTGGCATTTTCATTCATTTCTCAAATAATGGGACAGAATCCCCAGCTACTGTAACTCTGGTAGGCCCCTAAGGAAGGCTATTCTGGAGCACTGTTGAGCCAAATGCTGCTCTATTCCTAGAAATCAAATCCAACTTGTAATGAGAAATAAATCTGTGTGGATTAGCTCAAATTGAAGCTGCACAAATATCATCCAAGGATGCTCTGGACCAAAAGGCTGAAGAAACCACCACAGACTTTTATTGAATGGGCCATAGAGGGATTTTGGTAAAAATAAACCCAATTTGCCATAGACAGACATAATACAATCAGTTAACCATTTGGCCAGTGTAACTTTAAATACTGGCATACCTAATTTGATAGGAGAAAGGAAACAAACAACTGGTTGGTCAGATTTCCTAAAATATTTCGTTTTATGAATGTAGAAGCAAAGTTGTCTATGCACATAGGTTCATAGGTTGGTACTAGGCTATCGGCACTAGGGCCTATACAAGCCTAGCCATAACAATTCCCTGGCTATTTCTTCCCACAGTGTTTACTTCCCTGGACCCCTGTCTGACGTGATCCCTGGGGTGAATTTCCTATCTCCCATCCAATCATCAAGGTTCCTTTTGAAGAGGGCCAAAGAGGTGCTCTGCTTGACATGTATGGGCAGTCTATTCCAGAGTCTGGGGAGTCTCTGAGTCAGGAACCTATCCCTCCAGCATGTTTTGTTCATTGTGATGACAGGGTTTAGATCCCTGGAGTGTGTGTCTCTGAGGGATTCGGATTTTTTTAAGTGTAGCATATCCAACAGCTCTGGGTTTGACATGGCCTTGTATGTTAAGCAGAGATCGCCTCTGAGTAGATGATATGTGACAGAGTATAGGTGGAGTTTTTTTAGATGGTCAGCATAGGGCATCTGTTTTAGGCCTGTGATTCTTCCAATAGATGCAACATATACTCTGTTAGAAAAATTTGGAAAGAAAACTGGGAGATTATTGATCTGGTCAATATTCGACTCAGAAGATACCTTGGGTAAAAAGAATGGATTAGTTTGTAGTGACACCCTGTTTTGTGAAAAATCAGATAAGGAGGCTTTGGAGATGGAGACTGGAGTTCAGATACTGTTCTAACTGATGTAATAGCCACTAGAAAAATGTTTTTCCAAAATAGAAATTTTAAGTCAGCTCTGTCTGAAAGTTTGAAGGGAGGCTGAGTTAAGGCCTGAGTCATTAAACTGAAGCATTGAAGTATTAAATTTAAATCCCAAAGTGGAGTAGAATCTTTTAATGGAGGTCTAAGCAAAAAAGCTCCATTGAGAAAGGCCTAGCATAATTTAGATGAGGCTAATGTAGAATTATTTTCACCCATATGGAAATTAGAAATGGCAGCCAACTGAACACTAGCACTCTCGGCATGAAAACAGAAACTCAGTAGAGAAGGCCAGTAGACTTTTGTGTTTATGGATACATTTCAGTAGCTGGCTAGTAGGTGTGTTGCCTGGATGCCAGGAAAAAAGAAATACAGAGCACCTGGTAAAAATCATCTACAAAAAGTGAGGAAGAAACACTGACTGGGGAAAGTTCTGCAGCTGTTCAGCAAAAAGCAATGCAACCTCCAGACATGATTTCCAGTAACCTACAGGAAGATATAAGACAACTGCACACATATCTGGTTAAAATAAACATTTATGGAGTATATCAACACAAAAAACAAAAGGCTGGAAAATGGAAGAAGCTTTAAACAAATATTCAGATGAGATGATAAATCTGCAAAAATCAGAGGTTGAAATGAAGAAAAGGCTGGCTGAATATGAGACTGCTCAGGAAGAGATGTTTCAAAAAATAATAGAATTAGAGGACAGAGCATGTAGGGGAAAAAAGAAGTTATGCACTCACCATAATGTTCCATCTGTGTTATCCATTTTCATTCTTCTTCGGCTGATGGCTTAGAATCTGATCTCTTGAATCCAACTCGGCCATTGCTAAAGCTCGTGGCAACCAAAAACTCTCAAGCTTCTCCCTTACTCACACTCCACTAACAGTTACTTCAGATCTTGTTTGCTGCTATAATAGAAAGTAAAACAGTTAAGCATAAAATAAGGACAAATAAGTCCATAAACACTCAATCTTCCAGAAGCCCTTAAAATGGGGGGTTGGTGGGAGGGGAGTTGAGGAAGAATGAAAATGGACAACACAGATGGAACCTTAGGGGGAGTACATAGCTTCTTCATCTAATGTTGTCAAATTTTCATTCTGTCCTCAATTGATTTGAGTGTCCCCAGCTATGTAAATTCCAGGGCAGACTCAAGAAAAGACATTCTTGAGCACCACAGAACCAAAAGATGCCCTTCTTCTGGAGACCAGATCTAATTTGTAATGAGTAATAAAGGTATGGGGAGCAGCCCAAGTAGCTGTGCACAAACATCATCCATGGATATTATGGGCTGAAATACTGAGGAAGTTGCCATGGATCTAGTAGAATGAGCACAAACTGGTTTTGTCAGAGTGATGGCCAATTTGTTATATACAAAGGAAATGCAATTTCTTACCCCTTTAGATAGTGTAACTTTGGTAACTGGTTTACCCAATGTGGATTCTGTAAATGAAACAAACAGTTGATCCAATTTTCTGATGTTCTTAGTCCTATGTAAGTAAAAATGCAACTGGCTGTGAACATCCAATAAGTGTAGCGCATATTCACCTTTGTTAGAATTTTTGAGGAAGAATGCAGGTAAATTAATAGACTAATATTGGATTCTGACACCACCTTTGGAAGGAATGATGCATTGGTACGTAACCATGTCCCTATGAAAAAATCGAGTATGTTTTTTTTTAAACAAGAAACATCTTTATTAAACTATCACGGCATAAGCAATCATACATCTATATAAATTAAAACAAACCACACCGACACAATCCTAGTTGCAAACATTTTACATCACAAACCATACTGACAGACTCCCCGTTGCAATCATTATACATCACTTATAATCTATCCCATTATTTTCAGTCAAACATTACATAGCTCATTTAAATCCTGCCTTCTTTTAAACCTCATTCCTCCACTGTATGTATTGTTCCCACACATTCCATTTTGTCTATGCAGTTTGTTCTTACTTTTTTCTAAAGATCTCGATTCCAGTTGTTTTATCTCTGTTACTATGTTTACTACTTCTAATATAGTTGGTTTGGATTTTTATTTCCATTTTCTAGTAATTGCCTTTTTGGCAGAAACCATAATTAAAGACAGCAAGACCTTACTATGTCAAGGCAATTCTGATTCTGTATCATAAATCAGAAAAATCATCTCCCTCATCACACCAATCTGTCCACCTAGCATCATCGACAGTGCATCCCTCAGAGAATCCTTAAAGTCCACCAACTCACTGCACTCCCAGAAAATATGTTCCTAATTACCTATTTCTTCTTTGTCACACCTCCAGTATTTGCTTTCTACCTGAGTGTTTTGAGGATAATGCTTGGATCTCGGAAATTCTTCGGGTTGAAGTAATGGCTACTAAGAAAATTGTCTTGTGTGAAAGAAATTTAAGGCCACAGGTAGGGTTGAGTAAGGTACTGCAGCCCTAAATATAGGTCTCAAGGAGAAGTAGGATCTTTAAAGGGAGGCCTTAAGAGTAGTATGACTCTTAAAAATGCTTTGCTTAACTTACAAGATGCTACTGACGAGCCATTTATCCCAACATGGAAATTTGATATTGTTCCTAACTGGACTCTAACTATAGAAGAATTAGCTCCTTCATCAAAGAGATGTGATAAAAAATCCAATATATTATGTATGGGAGCTGTAAAAGGTTCAATGTTGTGTTTCTGAGCCCAAAAAACAAATCTTTTCCATTTGCTGGAGTATAGTTTCCTGGTGGAAGGTTTATAGGAATACATCAAAATATGATGGACAGGAGAAGAGAGCATTGGTTGTCTGGTTATTAATGAATTGGAGAAATCAGGCAGTCAGCCTGAGGTTTGTCAAATCTGGGTGTATCATGTCTGTCGGGTGAGATAGAAGGTCTGGAGTTGGATCCAGAAACCAAGGTGGTTGAATCAGGTGAGCCCAAAGAAAGAGAAACCAAATCTGTTGAGGTCAATATGGTACAATGAGGAGGACTTTGCCCTTTAACCTGGAAGCTATCTGAAGAAATCTAGGAATTAAAGGAATGGGTGGATATGTGTACAGGAGACGGGAGGGCCAATTGTGATTTTTTTCTTATGTATTTGAATAGCACTATTGATTTTCTTAAATTTGAGACACAATTTTCTGCGCAGTCCATGAGTTTTCTGGACATACAACTCTTGAATACTGAACATGGGATACAAACTAGTGTTTATAGGAAGGATGTTCAGATTAATAAATATCTTCATAAGAGAAGTATGCATGCAGGGAGAGCATTTAAAAGTATTTTAAAGAGTCGATACTTGAGAGTCAGTAGACTCAATACCGAATTGAATGTATGTGATACTCAGATGCAGGAGTTGTTTGAAACCTTTTTGGGGAGGGGCTATACTGCAACAGAAATTGAGACAGCTAGGAGGGAAGCATTGGAGCATAGGGATTCACTTGCTAAACCTTATTTTTCTGCTCAAGAAGACCTTAATGTAAATAATTGTAGCAAGGCTCAACCCCTTAGATACCTAATGAAGTACAGTAGAATTAGTAAAACTGTTGAGAATGTTATTAGAAAGAATTGGTTTAATTTAAAATCTATACCTGGCCATGAAAAGTGGCTTCCGGAACAACCTCTGTTTAGATATAGGAATTGTAACAATTTAAAATGCTTGTTATGTTATAAGGATTTTGCTTTGAACAAAGTGCAAGGCAGCGAATTTAATAAAATAGGTAAATTTCCATGCTATAATTGTTCTTGCTGTAATAGTATTAGTTCATGTCCTGAATTTATACATCCTAATAGTGGTAGAAAGTTTATTTTTCACTGTACGGCAACATGTAATACTTCTAGCATTATATATCTTGCAACATGTAAAAAGTGCCTAGGTTTTTATGTGGGAAAATCAACTAGGTGATTAAAGGACAGAATTATTGAACATAGGTCAGAGATCCGTAGTAATGTTTGTAGTAATTCACTTGCTTGCCACATTTCCCAGATGGGTGTTGAACATGAATTTGATTTTTAGAGTTATGTCCATAGTCTACTCCAATATTAGGCGTGGTGACCATAATAACATTGTGGACACCAAGGAATATGAATGGATAATTAGGCTTCAAGCCAATAAGGGTCCAGGATTAAACAAGCAGGTTAGTTTGAAACCTGTCTTGAAAAATAAACAAAGGAAAATTAAGAAGAAATGAAGTAAATGTGTATACCTGTTGTTATTTTTGCTATTTCTGTATCTTTAAAAATTGGGTGTTCACCCTATCTAATTAATGGCTGTGTCACATGTTTTTGCTATAAATACTAGCGTGAGCTTTTAATTTTTGTAAGACACTGAGGAAGGATTGTTTGTATATTCGAAAGCTTTGTCATTTTAATAAATTGTGTTTGGTTTGATGTTGTGGAGAGAATACTTTTTTGTTGCCATTCTACCATTTTTGTGCTTTTACTTATCCCCAGAAGCAAGCAAGTCTGGAGAACCTGGTCCTTTGCCAACATGAGTTGATACCTGGTCAAAGAGGATATGAGCCAGTCATCTAAGTATGGAAACACTCAGAATCCCTTCAGTCTGAGATGAGCTGCTACTACTGCCATGCATTTGGTAAACACTCTGGAGGTTGCGGTGAGTCCAAAGGGCAGTGCTCTGAAATGGTAATGACTGGCTCCCAGCCAGAAGCATAAATGCCTTCTGGATCATCTGTTCATCTTTATATGATAGTACGCATCCCAAAGGTCTATTGAGCACATCCAGTCATCCTTGCACAAAAAAGGGAGAATGGACTGAACTGTAACCATCTGAAATGTGGTTCTTTGAACTGTCTTGTTTGGTTTGATGAGATCCAGAATTGGTGTCCAGTCCCCTGTTTTCTTTGGCACTAAAAAGAACCTTGAGTAAATTCAGGATTTTGTCTGGTCTGGGGGGTCCTCTTGGATGGATCTTTTTCTAGCAGCTTTTGTATTTGAATTGCTGCTTGCTCTCTCTGACTGGGTGGAACATCATGAATTTTTCTTGAGATTGGAGGTGGAAGGGAAAAGGGTATTATATATCCTCTGGAAATAATCCTCTGCACCCAAGTATCTTTTGTTATATCTAGCCAGGCTCTCTGGTGCAAGAATAATCATCCTCTGACTGCCTCCAGAGGTGGGCAATCTGGCCTCCTTTCAGGAGCACTAGTAGTGTTTGTCAAAGAATGATTCTCTGGAACCCTGGTTCTGTGGGCCACATTTACCATGTTGGTGGCGATGTTCATTAGAGTTACCTCCTCTGCTTCCTCCACATGTGTCCTGGAAAGAACCCTGAGACTTTTTGAACCACATATTCTGACCACCTTGCTGATTCCTTGAAAAGGTTCATTGAGGGGTTGAAAAACATATGCCCACAGCAGACAAGGTCTTTCCATTCTTCTCAAACCTGGATAGTGTATCCTTTACCTTAGGGCTAAATAAAGTTGTTCCATCAATGGGGTCATCAACAAAAGAGGACTTGAAGGGCTCCACAAACTTACAAGGCACATCCAGGCATGTCTCATGGAAATGCCTGAACCTGCTGCCCTTGAGGTTCCCTCTGCTATGTTTGAGATCAACCTCATGGATGAATTGCATATGGAATGAAGGGTAGTCAGCCAGGAAGTTACAGAGGCCTAAACTTCCTCAGAAACAGCACCCGAGAGGGTATTTGATAACTTCTTAATCAAATCCCTCTGTAATTTTGTAAAATGTGCCACGCAGTTGAGAGACCTCAGCTCAAAAGTTGATGAGGCTTATACATGCTTCCCAAGTATGTCCATTGCCCATGACTCCCTGCTGGGGGGATGGACAGTGGAACTTTCTTTCACTAGTTTCTTCTTGGTGGCCACTGCAATGACCATAACATCAACAGGGACCCTGTTACTCCAAATCTGCCTGTCTGTGGGTGGTGCCATTATCCTGTCCAGTCTCTGAGGAATGTGTTCTGTGGTGTCTACATCCCTCCACGCCTACGTTGAGATCAAGTTGATGAGCTCATCAGTGGGTGGAGTCACCCAAGAGGTAGAGGGTTCAGTACCAAAAGCCTCCAGGAGAACAGATTCCTGTGACATCTGGTTACCGGGCATTCAGACACATCTCTGTTTAAGGATTTCCAAAATGTCTCCAAAGCCAAAGGAGATATCTTCAGGAGTTGACTGTGGGGACCCTTTGCCCACATTGAAATCTGTATCTTTGGTGACAGAAGTTCTCTTCATTGGGACCTCCTCAGTAGGATGTTCTGGGAGATATTAGAAGAGGAAATTACAATTCCCTGGGAGGGTACCTGGGATATTGGTACTGGTTTCCCTTGTGGAAGGAATTGATGAGGTTCTGAGCACTGAGACATGATGGTAGAATATTTAGAATCTGAGAGGGATGGCTCCATCTGATCTGTTGGAGCAGAAAACACCTTTTTCACAGCTTCAAAGGTGTTAGGAGGATGGCCTAATGGTTAAGGTGTTTGCCTTACAAACACAAGGTGCAGGGTTTGAGTCTCACAAGGGATAATTGGCTAGGCGTACAATGACTCACAAGGGCAGTTAGCCTAGTACTAACCTATGAACCTATGAACCAAAGGCAGGGTGGCTTGGAGGAGGGAAATACATCAGGTCAGAAAAGACAAGCTTCTAAATTGTAGTCCCCTCCCCACCCCAAAGGCAAAACTTCCGAAGAGGAAGCCAGAGCTGAGCTGTCCAGTGTTGAGGTTCCAGGGTGTAGAGATATGCTCTGAAATCCTTGCAGTTGAATGTAGCACCTTGGATCCAACAGGCAGATTACATTTCTGGGAGCTCCCCAGAACCAAGTGGAGCAGAGCTCTCAGGGAAACCCTCTGATTTGAGGATGGGGTTATCATCAGATCTGAGTCAGATAGAACCAGACAGCTCAGATCTGAAAGCTCTGACACAGCCAAGGATATCAATATGACCCTGCACTGGAAGACTTTTCCTCACCACTCTCTACATCTTCTTCTGTCAGGCTCCTAGAAGAGTGAATGGAATAGATGGACAGGGATTTTGGGAGGTCCAGGAAAGGTGAAGGTACTCTGGGACAGGATCCAAAGTAGGGGACCTTGTTCTGGGTAAGGGTAGACTGTTCAATTTTGTTGAGTCAGATCCAGTGAAATCAGTTCTGAAGACTTTGACTTCTTGGGATCTGACTTAGAAGTCGTCAGATCAAGTGATTTAGATGTTATCAGATCTGAGGACCTAGTCAGATCCTGCAACTTGGACTTTTTCTGATCCAGGTTGAGATCAGATCATTGGATGACCTCTTCCTAGAAGAATCTGAAGCTAAAGCAGAGGAAGAAAACTTCGAGGAAGAGGATTTCTTTTATCTAGCCTTGGTAGGAGAACCCTCCAAAATAGCTTCTCCAAAGGAGGAAGGGAGATCACCTTTTAGGATATTAGGATGAGTTTATTTTTATGCTCCAATAAAGCATGGGGAATTAATCTGTGACATAAGGAGCAGGTTTCTTGTAAGTGGAGAGTACCCAGACAACAAATGCAAAAAGTGTGGGCATCAGAAATAGGCATTTTATGCCTACACTTTACACATTTTTTAAAACCAGTCAGCTTATCTGCCATTTTAAGAAAAAATGATAAGTTATTCTAACTAATACAATAATCAGAGAGGAAATTTTTTTTAGTAGAGAAGTACAAGAAATAATGAAGGAAAATTAAATAAAGAAGTACAATAAATAATAAAGGAAAAAGGCTACCAACAATGGTATTTAGAACTACTACTGCAGTGGAAAGAAGAGATACTAATGATAGTATCTAAAGCATACAGACGTACAAGAAATAAGAAGGCAGAATTTCAAAAAGTATATATATATATATATATATATATATATATATATATATATAGTAAGGGATTAATCAGAAAGGGAAATTAGTAAGAAATATGAGAAAAAGTGTAAGATTTTAGCACCTATCTTAAACAAAGCTTGAGAAAGTTGGACAACCATGTCTTTTTCTAGAAGTGGCAAATGAGATCTGAGGTAACTGGGGTTGGTGCATTGTGGGTAAGGGAGCTTTGCCATGAGCTCTATCAACAGCCGAGTTGGATCTGAGGGATAAGATCCAAATCCATCAGTTGAAGACCGAATGAAAACTGATGACATCAGATCCTGAGATTTTCAGCTATGTACCAGAGAGGCTGGAAGGAACAGACCGCATTAATTTTCTGAAAGCACTAATAAGCAACTGCACTGGTATTCCACAGCAGGAGTTGTTAGTTGAAAGGGCACACCGTGTGTATGCTCCAAACCTAGCTATGAAAAAGCAACCTAGACCTTTAATAGTAAAGATGCAATCCTACCAGCTGATAGAGTTGATTCTGACAAAACTGTGGCAGATGGACAAAATACTAAAACTGGGAGTCGGCAGAGTATTTGTGGAAAATGATTACTTATTGTACAGTAGGCAGAAGAGGAGTAAATTCATTTCACTATTCAGGAAATGTTGAGACACAGGTGTGACGTTCAAACTGTTGTACCCAGCTGTCTAAAGAGTATTCTTCCCTGGAGGGACAAAATAATTTTTTGATGAAGTACATGCTACGGAGGAAATACAAAATTTTGTCCACCAAAAAAGTGAGCTGTGAAACAGAAGGAAATTCTGTTTCTTGTCCTTCTGGTAATAAAGACCACAGAAAGACTGCACCCGTGAAACCTTTTTTTAATGTTTCAAAAGAAAATATTGAAAAGAAGGAAGGGAGCATGAGAGTTGACTAGAAGAATTGAGAGTATGTTGGAAATGAAGCAGAGACAGGATTTGGGAGATGGAGATGATCAGTGATAAAACCAGTAACTTAATGTGAAATTACAATGCAATAATTATATTTGTGAAATACGACAAAACAAGAACATCTGGAAATATTGGACTTTTTCAGAATTTGTTGGACTTGTGGGGAACGCTAAAGTATATGCCCTAAATCATGTCATTAATGTTCAGAAAAACACTTTTGGGAGGGGGAGAGAGGGGAGAAAGTTAACTGTAAGTAAAGAAAACATTTTATCTTAATAGGACTATTTTTGTGGTGTATGGTTTTCTTTGCATGCTATAAAGTAATGTTTCCTCAGTTATTTTTAAGTGTAATGTGGATTAAATAGGTGCTGCTGGTTTTTTTTCCCCCTTTCTTTCTCCCTTCTTTCTTTCTTCTTGTTCGGTTTTAAGAAATTTAGGTGCTGCAATGTAAAAAAAACTGGTTAAAACAGCATGACAAAAGAAAAATTTATTTGCTTTTTTCATTCTTGCATGGGGGAATGACTGGATTAAGGACCTTAGATTGATTTATTACATGTTTTAAGAGAAAGCAAGTAAATGAAAAAGGATATTGAATATTATTAGGCTTTTTTCTAACACATGAATATATGCTTCATTGCAATTTTGTATCTGGCCATCATGTCTCTATAGAAACAATCTGATAGAGAGAAACTGATTGTCTGGTTTTCATGTCTCCATGGTGAAAATATGATAATGATAAATTGGCTATCTGGTTCTCATGTCTCCATGGAGGCAATCAAATAAACAGAAATTGGTTACAGTTTGGTGGAGAGTGACTGGCTGGGAAAAAAAGATAAACTGGCTAAAAGATAATGTCTGAAAGCATTCAGGGTTTTTCTCATGTGGGAGAGGTATAAAGCTAAGACAAAACCAGTTAGCACTTAGTAGAAGCACAGGCAGCACCATGCATCTTGGTAAGACATAACTTCTTTATCTGATATTGTTAATCCTCGTTTATTCCTTACACATGGGACAAAGTCCTCAGCTACCTCTATTCCTGGGAGGTTCTCATGGAAGGACATTCCTGAGCACCATAGAACCAAAAGATGCTCTTCCCCTGGACGCCAAATCCAATTTGTAATGATTGATGAATGTATGAGGTGTAGCCCAAGTTGCAGCTGCACAGATGTCATGTAAAGAAGCTCTGGCATGGAAGTCAGCAGAAGTTGCCACCGACCTTGTTGAATGAGCTTTCATGGTAGTAGGCAACGAGATATTACATTGTGTATAAATGAAGGTCACACAGTCCTTCAGCCATCTAGCTAATGTGACCTTAGCAACAACAGATCCTAATCTAGGTCCAGAAAAGGCCAAAAATAACTGGTCAGATTTATGAAAAGACCTAGTCCTGTTTAAGTAAAAATGGATTTGCCTGTAGATATATAGGGTATGTAGGCAATACTCTCCTCTGTTTGAATGATTGGGAAAGAAAACTGGCAATTCAATGGTTTGATTAATGGACATTTCAGAGATCACTTTTGGCAGAAAAGACGGATTAGTTCTCAAAGACACTCTATCTGTATGAAAAATCAAGTATGGACTCTTGATAAATAAAGCTTGAAGCTCAGAGATATGTCTGGCAGAAGTAATGGTGACCACAAACAAGGTTTTCCATGACAAATGCTTGCGGTTGCAAGAAGAAGCTGGTTCGAAGGGTGGCATTGTCAGAGCTTGTAGAACTAATGATAGATCTCATGGTTGAATAGGTTCTCTAAAAGGTGGCTTCAGATGATCCACACCTTTTATGAAGATCTTGCACAATTTGTGAGACATAAGAGAGGAATCTTGGACACCTTTATGGAAATTAGGAATTGCAGCCAAATTAACTCTAATGGTAGAGGCCGATAGACCTGATTGGAAATGGTCGGCCAGATAGCCTAGTATTATCAACACTGGTGCTGAGAAGGGATCTACTTGTTTATCTTTCAGCCAACAGGTAAATCTTTTCCACTTGCTTAGATAAGTAATTCTAGTGGAAGACTTATGAGATGCAATGAGGATGTCACGTACTGGTAGAGAAAGATCATTCTGCCTGGCAATCAAAGGAATTGGAGTAGCCAATCTGTGAGCTTCAGGCTGTTCAAGTTGGGATGAATCAGGTTCTGTGGATGTGAGATCAACTCCGGGGTTGGATGGAGAATCCATGGTCGATCTAGTAGGTGAGGCCAAAGGAAGGGGAACCAAATCTGACGAGGCCAATATAGTGCTATGAGGATCACCTTGCTCTTCAACTGATGGGCTTTCTTCAGAAACTGGGGAATGAGGGGAAAAGGTGGGAATGCATAAAGAAGACCCAAGGGCCAATCATAGACTAGAGCGTCCCTGGGTGACTGTCTCTGAGGGGGAATCAGGACAATGTAGTTGCTGTATTTGTAGTTGGTCAGGGATGCAAAGAGGTCGCAGCAAGGATGGCCCCAGTGGTGGAAGATCTCAGCCGCTATCATGGGATTCAGGGACCACTTGTGAGGTTGTAGAATGCACCTGCTGAGTCTGTCTGCTATCACGTTGGAACTCCCGGCAATGTGTGTTGCTAGAAGAAACCGGTTGGTAGCCATCGCCCATTGCCATATCCTCATGGCCTCTCGACAAAGGGGGTAAGATTTGGTTCCACCTTACTTGTTGATGTACCAATCCACCAACATGTTGTCTGATTGAATCGCAATTGTCCCAGATGGCAGCAGGGGATGGAATGCTTGCAACGCCAGAACCACCTCCCTCAGCTTTAAAACATTTATATACAGATGGGCCTCCAGTTTGGACCAAGTGCCTTGGACTGTATGTCCCTGACATAGCCCCCCCACCCCATCAGGAAGGCATCCGTGGTCACTGTGGCCTTGGGTTGCTGGGGGGAGAAGGGGTGAGACCATTGTGACAGATTATGCGTCATCCACCAATTTAAATCCTGTTTGCACCTGTGGATTACTCAAATCTTGGCTGAAAGAGGATGCTGAAAAGGATACCAATGGGTGAGCAGTAACCATTGTAGAAGCCTCATATGAAACCTGGCCAGGGGGACAATGGTGATGGAGGTTGCCATGGAATACAACGGCTGTAGGACAGAGTGAGCTGTGGATTTCTCCCTTGAAAGGATTGGAATCAGTTGTTGCTTTAGCCTTAAAATTCTGTGCTCTGGAATGGCAGCTCTGCAGTTCTTTGTGTCCAAGATAACCTCTATGAATTCTGTCGACTGAGATGGGGTGAGATTGGATTTTTGCCAGTTTATAGATATGCCTAGCCTTTGTGCAATGAGGAGAGAGTATGCCAAGGCTTCTTCCAGTAGATGTCTGGTGGGGGCGGAAATAAGCCAGTCGTCTAGGTATGGAAACACCTGGAATCCTTGAAGTCGCAAGTGAGCTGTGACAACTGCCATGCACTTTGTGAACACTCTGGGGGCTGTAGAGAGTCCAAAGGGCAGTACTCTGAACTGGTAGTGACTGGCTCCCACATGGAAGCACAGAAATCTTCTTGATGGCCTGTCCACTTTTATGTGATAGTACGCGTCTTGAAGATCTATCGAGCACATCCTATCATCTTTTTCCAAAAGCAGGAGGATAGACTGTATTGTGACCATTCGGAATTTTTGTACTCTCACAAACTTGTTCAATACACTGAAATCCAAAATTGGTCTCCAGTCCCCGGTTTTCTTTGGCACCAAAAATAGTCTTGAGTAGAATCCGGATCCTATCTGGTCTGGAGGGACTATTTGGATGACTCTCTTTCTTAGCAGCTTTTCTATCTCTAGAGCTGCTTCTTCCCTTTGACTAGGTGGAATGTCAGGAAGGTTTTTTGAAGGGATGGGACAAAGATCGAAGGGGACATGGTGATCTCTGGTTATAATCCTTTGTACCCAAGAATCGGTGGATGGTTAGCCAGGCAGAAGGGTACAAAGAGAAACGAACCCCAACCACCTCCAGATGAAAGAAGTTGGGCCTTTGTTCAGGAGCGCTGGTAGGATTGACCAGGGAAAGTGTCAGTGGAGCCCTGGTTACACGGACCCCCTCTGCCCCAAAAGGAGTGTCTTCCCTGTGAGTTTCCCCCTCTGCCTCTAGGGGAGAACTCGGCCTGTGTGTCACAGAAAGGACCCACTCTTTTGGTATCGGGAGAAAGCACACTGAGGGGAAGAATAACATACACCTAAGGCAGAAAGGGTCTTACCCTCCTGTTCACATCTGGTCAGTGTGCTTTTAACTTTGGGTCCAAACAACAAAGATGCCTCAATGGGAGAATTAAGAAAGGAAACCTTAAAGGGTTCCGCAAAATTGCACAGGTGCATCCAGGCATGTCATTTCAAGACCGCAGCTGAACCCGCCACTCTAGCTACTCCTTGTGATGCATGAGATATCAGTCGCATAGAGGAATTAGATATTGACTCAGTGGTGGCCAGCTGAGAGGCCACTTTGTCACGGACCTCATCAGACACGGCAAAGTTTCAGAGAGCTCAGAAATCAGATCCCTTTGAAGCCTGGTAAAGTGTGCCATATAAATCAAGGACCTGATAGTAAAGGTCGCTGATGCAAAAGTGGGCTTCCCTATCCTGTCCAAGGCCTGGGACTCTTTGTTAGTTGGATGGACAGTCTGGCTTTCTTCTTCTGCCAGATCTCTTTTTGTTGCGGCCGCCACCACCAAAGCATCCACAGGAAGACTTTTTGACCAATGAGGATCCGTAGCAGGAGGGGACAAAATCTTATCTGGCCTCCGGGGAATAGCTTCAGTGGTGTCAGAAGCCTTCCATGCATGCTGCAGGATGAGCTGGACAAGTTCATCGGCAGGTGGAGTAACCCAGGAGGTAGGGGGCTGGGCGCGAAAAGCCTGCAGGAGCACAGACTCTTCAGAGGTCGGATTAGAGGACTGCCAGTCACCTCTCTGTTTAAGGATTTCAAGGATATCACCAAAGGATTCCTCAGAGGGTGACCGAGGGGATCCTTCCCCATCATCAAAGTCTGTGTCTTCAGTGAGGGACTCCTCTGTGGAGTCCATGTGCTTCCTCTTACATGAACTTTTCTGCTGGACTTCCTCAGCAGGAAAAGCTGGGGAAGACAGTGGAAAAGGGGTTTCCTGTAGGAATATGTCCTGAGGCCCTTGCACCTGGTGTCCGCTAGGTGTGACTTGTAAAACCAGTGTATCAGAAGAGGCGGGGGGACACACAGTCCAGTATCGCCAGCAGCAGTGAAAGCCTTCTCCATCAGTTGGAAGATTGGTCCACCTGCAGAGGAGTAATGTGCAGGACAGGGGTCACCCCTCCTCTAAGTGGCTCAGCCCGATGACTTGAAGTCCCTGGATGGCTGTGGAGCAGCAAATTATGCTTGTCACAGCTGACATCCTGGGTCATAGCAAAACTTTCCTGCCACGAAGGCAACTGCGGTTCCTTAGTGAGATCCATAAAGGGAACCACAGAGGGGGAAGACTGTGCTATATCCATGGACTTCAAAGGCAATGAAGGAGGAGAATATGAAGGGGTCTTTGGAGATGGGTGATCACCTCCCAAGGAAGGATAGGTCATGGGGGGTGGGATACCTCTGGCCAAGAGCACTTGATATACAAGATGCAACACATGTTTGGAAAGGCTTCTAGTGGACCTCTCGGAGACTGAGGGAGAAACAGGCCTGTCCACAGAAGAGGCAAACTCGATGCCCACCTCACCCGTCCACACCGAGAACAACGGTGCCGAGAGAGACTGGACTACAGGTGTCTGCACCGAAGAAGTCATCGGTGCCGAGGTCATGGTCTGCACCGATGTAAGGATCGGTGCCAAAGTGGTTGTTGGTACCAAAGCTGGAACCGACAAAATTGGAGCCAACAATAGAAGCATCAGTTCTGAGTAAGATGTCGGAGTTGACGTGGTCAATGTCTGCACCGACTGAGCGGTTGGTGCTGATACAGTAGTTGTAATAGTCTGAACCGAGGAGCCCTCGGTGCCAATATAGTGAAGGCTGCAGGAGATGACGGAGCCGAGATCACTGATGGAGCCGAAGGCCTCAGTGCTGAAAGCCTAGGCACCAAAAGCACTGGGGATGACTGAGTGAGCTCCGGAGTGGAAACTTTAGCCTTTTTAGGTTTTTATTGGCGGGAGTCCCCAGCCAAGGATGAAGGCAAAGACTTGGCCTTAGTAGGAACATCCAAAATTTTCTTATGGGCTCTAGGAAGGGTTAAGGCCTCCGACCCAGAAAAAGCCTCTGAAAAGGGAGATTAAAGAAATCCCTTCAACAACAACTTGTTTTTCCTTTCTAACTAGGTTCTGTTAGAAAAAGTTTCACAGATAGTACAGGGCTGGTCAACAGATAAATGGGATGACCCCAAACAATAAACGCACAAAAAGTGTGCATCAGATGTAGGTAATATGTGTCCACAATCAGAACACCTTTTAAAACCCAGACTACCTTTCTTATCTGCCATGATAGGAAAAAAAGAGATAGTAGAAAGGGTACCAGCAATGGTACAAAAGAATACCCAAAGGTATGAAAAAAGGGAAGATTACCAACAATGGTAAGGGGAGAAATACCTCGCGGTAAAAAGTGTAGAGAAAAGAGAAGAAAAACTCAAGAAATTATGGTCCCTATATGCGATAGGGTAAGAGACAATGAAATAGAAACTTTTCTGACAGAAAAAGTTATATAAATGATTATTCTGACAACAAATAACTATACTTAGCTCAAGAGAAGCAGCTTGATACGACTGAATGGCAATGCGGCAAACAAAATCTGAGGTAACAGGGAGAGGGGGATTGTGCGTAAGAGTTTAGCTCGAGAGTTTGTAGCTGACGCGAGCTTAGAAAATGGCCGGATCGATTCCGAGGTCAGAACCAATACCCATGTGTAAGGAATGAACGAGGATTAACAATATCAGATCATATTTTCTGGGAGTGTAGTGAGTTGGCTGACTTTAAAGATTGAAGAAAGAACACACTCTGCCAGGTAAAGCACTCTTATTCAAAAGTCAGTCATATACAAAAAGAAAATAAAGAGTGCACCATCAGCTGAAATACAAACTTGTCAGCAAATAACTCCAAATGACAGTCTATTGAGAGAAAGCTTCGTTTATTCCAAACAAACAGGAGCTGCAGCAAGTCATAAAGTTAAGCGCTTCGCGTTGACACCCAACGCTTCTTCAGACATAAAAACCAAGTAAAACTAGCTCCTTTTAAACACATGATCACATGATGTCATAATTAATTTAATTCAATTTAAAGGGACAAACATTCATAGAAAAAAGTATTGTTTAAAATCATATGTTGTTGACATCCTGTACTAAAAACATTACAGACATTAGGCACATGAATAGATCAGAATGCATTGTGATAAAAACATAAAGAGATATTGGTAGTGAATGAATAATAATAATAAAATAAACTAAAATGAAATAAATGAGTAATTCTAATGATTTGCTAAGAAAGGCTTGATGGAAAGCCTTTCATTGAGTCCAAACTTATTTGCCTGTAATTTCACAATCCACTTGCCCTCTTGCTCTTCTACTCTATTTTTGACATTTCCTAACCTATTGCCTGTCTTTACCAACTCAAGAACATGAAACTTGAAGGTGTGGTTGTCACCAACCTCAACCACATGCCTAGCTAATGCATTCAATGCATTACTCTTATGTGTTCTCTGATCCGTTCTCTCAGGGATCTGGTGGTCATGCCCACGTAAAACATCCTGCAGGACTGGCACTCAGCCAAATAAACTAGATTCCTTGACTTACAAGTTGCACAATGTTTGAAATCATAACTTCTTTGTGTGATAGGATGTGTGAACGTATGGGTATTGGCTATGTATCTGCACTGATTGCATGATGAACAAGCAAAAGTGCCAAGCCTTGAACATGTGCTGTCATTAGTATGGACTCTATCATAACAAAGTAGCCTATTCAATGACAACATGTTCTTATAAGCTACCTAGAGATCTAATGTTCTCATTGATCATAAGAAGGTTCCAATGTTTATGAAAAATATCCAAAACATATTTGTTCTTGTTGGTATATGGAATAGTAATCCTATTTGTTAGAGCCCTGGACGATCCGTCGGAGATGTGCAAGGAATGTCATGTTTCTTAATAGTGGGCATAGCTACGTTGTCCCTTCTCAGATCACCTTCTGAAACAGCTGTGAGTACAGAGTTCCTGTTGTATCCCCTTGTTATAAAGTTGTCTAATAAATCTTTCGTGTGTCTTTGGAAGGCAGTGTCAGTGGAGGTTAATCTAGAGACTCTGGTGACCTGATTCTGAACAATGTTCCTATATATATGCTGGGGATGCATGCTGTTTCTATGAAGTAGATTATTCCTCCAACAACTCTTCCTGAACAGTTCTGTTTCAAAACCTTGACTTGTCCTAACTATACTCACATCTAGGAAGTCTATATGTTCAAGAGAATGAGTAGAATCAAAACTCAGAAAGTCAGTTGTTCCATTGAGATAGCATACAAATTCTAAAAGGTGTTCAGTTGTTCCTCCCCACAATAAAATGACATCAAATCTATTATAGAATAGTAATGAGTCAAGAAAAGCAGAGTCCTGATTAAACACAAACAGCTGTTCCCATTGTGCCATTTAAATTGGCGTAAGCGTTGGCACATGGAGTGCCCATCGCGCACTTTGGTTTGTAGGTAAGAGCTCCCATAACATAACACATTGTTTTCAAGAACGATCTCAACACATCTATCAACCATATCAAGAAATCTCTCATGTATTCCAAACCTATATTGTTAGGTATTGAGGTTAGTACAGGATGTCAACAACATATGATTTTAAACAATACTTTTTTCTATGAATGTTTGTCCCTTTAAATTGAATTAAATTAATTATGACATCATGTGATCATGTGTTTAAAAGGAGCTAGTTTTACTTGGTTTTTATGTCTGAAGAAGCGTTGGGTGTCACGAAAAGCGCTTAACTTTATGACTTGCTGCAGCTCCTGTTTGTTTGGAATAACTTTCTCTCAATAGACTGTCATTTGGAGTTATTTGCTGACAAGTTTGTATTTCAGCTGATGGTGCACTCTTTATTTTCTTTTTGTATATGACTTTAAAGATTCCCTGCAGGATGCACTGTCAGAGATGCTGGGTGGACAGATTGGTGTGATATGAGAGAGATGATTTTTCTGAGCTATGTTACAGAATCGGAATTGCCTAGACATGGTAAGGCCTTGCTGTGTCTATGGTGTCTGCCAAAAAAAACAATTACTAGAAAATGGAAATTAAAATCTAAACCAACTGTACTAGAAGTAGTGAATACAGTAACAGAGATAAAATAACTGGAACTGAGAACTTTAGAAAAGGGTAGGCGCAACCTACATAGCAAAAAATGGGAATTCTGAGAACAATACATACGGGGAGGAATGAGGTTTAAAAGAAGGCAAGACTTAAATGAGCTATGTAATGTCTGAGCAAGAATGATTGGGTAGATTATAAGTGCTGTATAATGTTTGCAGCTGGGAGTGTGTTTTGCAATGTTGCTTAGGTTATATGATATACAGTAATATATGTGAAGTATAATGTTTGTAAACGTGAACTTGTTAATACAGTTTGATTACTTTTATATAAATGAAAATGTGCCTATGTCACAAGTGATAATTCAATAAAGGTGTTTAAAAAAAGATAGCTGATACAGGAGCTGAAAAGGGATCCAGGTCTTTTCTAAGGGCTCAGAAGGCAAATCTTTTCCATTTACTCTTGTAAGTCTTTCTAGCAGAAGCCTAATGGGAAGATAACAAAACATGACAGATTAGGAAAAAGAGCCTGGACTGTCTACCAGTTAGTGGAAGTGGAGAAACCATAAGGTCAGTCTGAAGCCTGTTAAGTCCAGATGAGTCATGCTTATTGGGTGAGACAGGAGGTATGGGGTTGGATGCAGAACCCATGGTGGATGTAGAAGATGAGGCCAGAATGGGAATCAAACTTGAAGAGGCCAAAAAGGGGCAATGAGGATAACTGTGCTCTTCAACTGAACTGCTTTCTGAGGAAATCTGGGAATTAAGGGCAAGGGTGGAAACACATGCAGAAGTCAGAGGGCCAGTCGTAGACTACAGCACTAACTCCCCCTGATGGAGGAATCAGGGCAAAGAACCTGCTGCACTTGTTGTTGAGAGGAGATGCAAACAGATCACAGCATGGCTGGCCCCACTGACAGAAAATTCTCTCCGTCACATTGACATTGAGAGACCACTCGTGAGGAATCAGAATGATAAGATCTGGTGCCCCTTTTTTGTTGCTGTACCAGACTACTGACATGTTGTCCATCTGTATCTCAATTGTCCTGGATGGAAGAGTGTCTTGAAAGGGCTGCAATGCTGGGAGGACAGCTCCTATTCCCAGGACATTGATATGCATCTTGGCCTCCTCGAGGGACTACATGCCTTGGATTGTCCTTCCCAAGTAGTGGGAGGCATCCACGCTCACAGTGGCCTTGGGGAGAGGAAGAACAAATGAAATGCCTTCATAGAGCTGATTTGAATGAATCCACCACAGAAAATATCTTTTGCACACTTGAGTGATCTTGACTGGCATGGATAATGGATGTTGGAGAATGGACCATTGAAGGATTTTCATATGGAACCTGGCCAACTGAACAAGGGTAATAGCAGCTGCCATGGACCCCAAAGCCTGCAGTATCAATTGGGCTGGAAGGGATGAATTCATGAATACTTTCTTGACTTGGGACTGCAGAGTGTCTATTCAAGTGGAGGGGAGAGAGGCTATCTGACTATGTCCAGATGAGCACCTATGAACTCCAGACTCTGAGATGGGGTGAGTTGAGATTTGTTGTAATTGTCAGTTATTCCTAGATGAGAACACAACTGGAGCAAGTAGTCCCTTGCCTGTATCAGTTGATGCAGGAAGGAGCTAGTTGTCTAGATATGGAAACAACTAGAATCCCAGCAGTATCAAATAAGCTGCTACAACTACCATGCATTTGGTGAACACCCTGGGGGCTGTGGTGAGACCAAAGGGCAATGCTATGAACTGGTAATGACTAAATCCCAGCCAAAAGTGTAGGTATCTCCGGGAGCACCTGTTCATTTTGATGTGATAGTACATATGCTGAAGATCTATCGAGCACATTGAATCATCCCTTCTGCAGTAGGGGCAAAATGGACTGAAATGTGACCATCTGAAACCTTGTATACTGCACAAACTGATTCACCTTGCTGAGATCCACAACTGATCTCAAGTCCCCTGTCTTTTTTGTCACTAAGAAGAATCTTGAATAAGTTGCACACCCTCTCTGGTCTGGGGGGACCTCTTGGATGACTCTTTTTTTCTAGGAACATTTTTTATTTCTAGAGATGCTGCTTCCCTCTGACTGGGTGGAACATTGGGGATTTTCTTCTGATCTGTTGGAGAGGGTAGGGAAAATGGTATAGTATAATCTCTGGATATAATCCTCTGCACTCATTAATTTTTGTGATAGCTGGTCAAATGCTCTGGTGCAAGGATAAATGACCCCTGACTGCCTCCAGAGTGGAAAGTTTTGCCTGACTTCAGGAGTGCTTATAGGGCCTATCTGAGAAAAAATCTCTAGATCCCTGGTTCTGCGGACCACCTGTGCCACAAGGATGATGTCTTCCATTCAAGTCCCCCTCTGCCCCTGGGTGAACTATATCCACATGACTCCTGGAAAAGACACTGGGACTTCTGAAACCACAACTTTCTGCCACATTTTTGGTTCCTAGAGAAGGGCCTTTCAGGGGTAAAGAAACATGCACCCACCGCAAACAGGGTCTTTCCCACTTGTTCACACCTGGACAGTGTATCCTTAACACTGGGGCCAAAAAGACGAGCTCCATCTCAGGGAGAATTGATAAAAGAAGACTTCAATGGTTCTGCAAAATCACACAAGCCCATCCAGGCATGTCTCCTGATGGTTATGCCTGAACCCACTGGCCATGAAATACCTTCTGCAGCATGGGAGATCAACCTCATGGACAAATTTCAGACAAGACTGGAGGGTGGCCAGCTGCAAGAAGATTATGTTCCCATACTCAGAGGACATGGACCCAGAAAGAGATTTGGTAAGCTCCTTGATCAAATCCCTTCGTAGTCTTGTAAAATGTACCACATAATTCAGTGACTTAAGTGAAAAGGTTGCCAAAGCATAAACATTCTTCTCAGATCTGTCCAATTCCCTAAATTACCCATTAGGAGGAAGGACAGAGGAACTCTCCTCTACTAGCTCTTTTCTTGTGCCTACAGCAATAACCACAGCATCAACAGGAAATCCTTTACTCTAGTGTGCATGATCTTTGGGGGGACAAGAATCTTATCTGGTCTCTTAGATATTGGCTAAACAGTATCCAGCTCCATCCATGCCTGCTGACAGACTAAGGCAATGAGCTCATTGGCTGGGGAGGGTCACCCATGAAGTAGATGGGCCAGACCTGAAAGCATCCAGGAACACTGATTCATCTTGGGAGGCAGTATCCGAAGACCAACTACCTTGTCAGGTGCTGATCTGGAGAACCCTTCCCCCTCATCAAAATCAGTGTTTTCTGTGGGAGATTCCTGAGGGGAATCTAAGTGCCTCATTTTGCACATCCTCTTGTGAGGGACTTCTTCAATGGGGTGTTCTGGGGAAGTATTGGAAGAGATTACAATGCCCTGATGGACTGGCTGGAGGCTTTCTTGGGCTGACTGTCCCAGTGGAAGAGATGGTCGAGGCTCAGGACACAGAACAGTATGAGGTAGAGTTGTCTGATCCAATGGGGGCAGGGATGTATGTTCTCTAGGTACAGAAAACACTCTGCACAACCTCAAAAGTGGAATTCCTATAAGAAGCAGAAGTCAACAGATCCAGTACTGAAAACTCTCACACTGTTAGCTGCTGGAACCCCATACTGCAACCGAAGAGGGAGTCGGACCTGAGCTATCCAGCACTGAGGCTCTGAAAACTTCTGTGTCAACTAGAAGCCCCCGGATCTGGTGCTGATGCTTCAGCTCTAAAGTACATGGTGCCAGTCAACTCAGGTGGTCCACTGGAGTTGAAGAAACAACATTACTCGCATCTGAAGTAGACACCCTCCAGGATCTCAGATCCAATGGCTCCAAAATGGAAGGCCTAATCAGAGAAGGAGATATCAAAATGGAAGTAGTTAGATGTCGGCTGTCAGACCCAGAAAGGATCAGAGCCATGAGAGCCCTCATCTGTATCTGTGATCTGAGGAACTTCTTAATCATCCTGTCCATGTCTGCTTTGGAAAGGCTTCTGGAGGATTGAAGAGAAGAGGCAGTGGAAGGAGTTATAGAATGCCTTTGAGGCAACTTGCACTTTGTGGTGTCAGATCCAGGACCAATGGATATGATGTTTTAGAACACTGGCAGGGGGCTCTGATGAAGGAGCTGTAGCCCAAGTTGATGGATGTTCTGGAGACCTTTTTCAAGACTCCTCGGCCTTAGTTTGAGGATCACCTTTAGCTTTTTCAGGCTTCTTAGGGGTTTGAACCCCAGCCACTGAGTAACAGGATTTAAAAGGCAAGAGACCATACAGAATCAACTTGTTTTTATGCTTAGTCAAAGCCCTAGAATTGAAACCAGGATAGATATCACAGTCTATATCACGTTGGGCTGGACCTAGACAATAAATACATTCCCTGTGGGCATCCGAATACCTAGACAATAAATACATTCCCTGTGGGCATCCGAATTTAGGATCTTATGCCCATAGGGAATACACTTTAAAGGCAGAAGGTTCTTCTGACATCTTAACAGGACTATCAACAAAAAGGCAGTAACAGCAAGATCTTAGCAAAAAGGCTGAGAAGCGATAGACTTGCACTATCCAACTTTACCAACAGACAAACAATACTTTTTTTTCCTAATAAAGGTAAGAGAAAAGTAGAGGAAAACAGAACAATACCAACAGTGGTAGAAAAAGAACTTGAGGAATACATAGGCATACCAACAATGGTAACAAAGAAGTGCAGAGAACAGTAACAGCTCTGAAAAAGAGAAAAGCTAAAAAAGAAGTAATTTATGAGCGGGAGGAAGAAGGTAGGTAAAATACCAAAAATGTAGTAACTCACAAAAAACAATTAGTGAGAGGAAGTTCAAGATTACACTAAAAAAATGCTCAAGAACTAGGAATCCACATCTGAAACCAACTGGCGGCAAACGAGATCTGGGGTAAGTTAGGTTGGTGGGGCATTATAGGTGAAATGAGGAGCCTGAAAGCTCTAGGATCCAATGACCTGGAAGAAGTGGCCGAGTCAGAACAGAGTCTTGGATCAGACTCCTCTTTCATCAGATGAAGAATAAACAAAAATTACAACATCAGATCACCTCATGTCACATACTTTCCTTAGCAGTAGAAGGATGTCAGCAGTGGCCTTGGGCAGCACTAGAAGTCAACCAAGGCTACCCTAGGGTAAGATATCAATTGCAATAGTGTTGACTGCAACACTGAATAGTATGACAATCAGATATATGGATGAGGAGTTGCAAACTTGCCTTAAATGGAACATACATATGATCAAGCCAACTTAGGATGTCAGATACTTGACTCATCAGCTATGCCCCATTTCTATCATTCCTTGAGCCACTTTTTTATGAGGAAGGGGTAATAAAGGCTCACTCACTCCAGAATGCCATAACTGACCAGGTGAAGGGTTCAAGCCTCTTCTTGTCCAATTAACAGTAAAGGGATTGCTGCCTACTTTTAAAGATCAAGCTCCAAGGAGTGAAATGGAATGTCATTCCAGTTTCACTTTCACCCCTCTATAGTAGGCAGCCTGCTGAGATAGTCAATGAACGTCCAAGAGTGTTGCAAACTAGGTACAGTAACAGTAAAATGCAGTTATTTTACTAACATTTTTGCACTGACTTCTCTCATTTCAGTAAATCACATCAATAGGCAACTCGATGCCATCACAGGTATGTAAAGCTCTGTTTTGAGGGGCAGGGATGCATGGAGAGGTGCAAACCATGTGTGAATTGCTGGAAATTACAATATAGCACACAAAGCTGCAGCCATTGTAAAACTTGAGACACCATGGAGCCGTTTCAATGTCAAATGACCAGAAATACTTCCAATACTGGCATGATTTTTAAACTTTCAGGAAAACCCACCCAGATCCTCTTATGGTTTAGTGAATCTTAAACCATAATAGGGTTGAACTTTTGAGGGTTCATGCTTTGAGTTTTTGTTTTTTAACAATGCAAATATTTAATGAAAGTCTTTCTGGCCATTTGTGACTGAAATTGGCTCCAGCATGATTTGTCAATGCTGCCATGACATTACAAAAATGCATTTGCCTTATCTTAAGAAAGTATTTTTTTCTAGAACCATGGCTCCATTCTGCTGCTGTAGCTTTATTCTGTAGCGCCTCGCAACCTTCACACATAAGGATCAGAATACATTGCCACAGTTACCTTCAAAGTCAGTTTTATTACCCCCTTTTCTACATGGAGTTAGAGTGCCACCTCAACTGTTACCATCCCTCCACTTGAATGCTATCCTCCAACCTTCTTTGAAAGCCATGCCTGAATGTCTCAGGTCTTCTCTTACACAATCCATCGCTGCTAGATGCCCTCGTTTTTCCCTTAACTTCTTCCTGTCTGTCACAAAGCTTCATCAGATTGTCTCCTGCTTTCTTGCACAAGTGCCTTATACACCATCATCTGTTCTTTTTGACCTATGCAACTGGAGCAACTTGGGCTTCGGCCTCAGTGTCCTTATTTCTTCATCTGTCCCACAGTATGCATCTTACCACCCAACCCAGGCACGTCATTCCCATCATCTCTAGCTTCCTCAACTGCTCTGCCCTTAATGCTAGGTTTCTCTACACCTTACTTTTCAGCTTCTTTGGCCTTCTTTAGTCGCATACTACCTAAGAGACTGTGCCAGTTGGCTGTAGCCCCTCTGATATTAGCTTTGACTTCTTAATTCAGACTTCCCTTCTCCACAAACAGTCTTCCCAGACACTTGAAACTGTTAAAACTGTTCCATTGTTTTCCCTTCTATCATAACTTTCAGTTTCTTCTGATTTCTCCATTTACTGCCATTGCAACTGTCTTATTTGTACTCCATTTCTTCCGGTGTGCCTCCAGTTTTGCATTCCATTTCCTTATTTGGTCAAGCTCTTGTTCAATTTGACTGTAATGCAGCAGCAAATAGCAGATTTGTTTATCTTTCCCCTCCTACCTGTTTGCTAATGTAGTCTGTCACCAGTATAAAGCAGCATTGGACTCAAAGCTGAACCTTGAAACACACCCACTCACAATGGGAACCCCTCTGAGTCCAAACACTATAGCCTGCACTAATTCTACCAGTGTTTCTGGGACTTCAAATCATCACAGGGCTGTTCAAATCAGTTTTCTTGGCACCTTGTCATAACCTTTCTCCAAGTCTGGGAATGTCCAGTTGGACTATCTTCAACTCTAGTTTCTTTTCTTCAAGTGTCTCACTGCAAACTCTGGATCCACTGTGCTGCATCCCGTGCTGAATCAGAAATGCTTTCCTCCATCTTACCTTCTATTACTCTGTGGATACATTCATCAATCATCCTGTCCAGAACTTTCATGCAGGACAGGAGTTTGATACGTCTGTACTGCCCAAATTTAAGAATGCCCCCTCCCATTTTAACACTGGAGCTACAGTGCTTATTCTTTAGTCATCTGGGATAGGTCTCTCTGACCATACTGCCATGAGTACCCTTAGCAGTACTTTTTCCCCTAAATCGGCCATCTTGATTAGATCTATCATGACCTCATATGAACCTGGTCCTTTCCCTGACTATATTTTCCTTATTGCCATTCTTCTAGGGTAGACTCCTCTTTCATTACAAATGGTGTCCTGGGCAGTACAGATTATGTGGGGTTTTCATCATTCAGAAGCTACCATAAGTGCTCCTTCCATTTGCCTTTGATGTCCCATGGAGTGCTGAGAAGGCTGTTGCTGGCATCCCTCATGAGAGGTGTCTGATTTGTTTCTGTCTCTGCCTCGCAACCATTTTTTTGCCATCTGCTGAGTCACTTTAAAGAAACTAATAGCATGCCTCTGATGGCTTGCTTGCTATTGTAACTGCTGTCTTAAGCCTATTAGTCACCCAGTATTCCTTCTTAGTCTGGTCTGTCTTGTCTACCTCCCATTTTTTTCCTACACTTTTCTTTTGATAACTTTCATTGTAAAAGATTTCTGCACACCATGCTATTAACTGTCTCCAAAGTATGGCGGTGAATCTGCATGTTCCTACATCTAGAGTAGTGCCATCAAAATGCAGTAATAATGCTACCTAGGAAAGAAACAGTGCATGCTTCAAACTGGGACACAAAGGTGACCTAACATGCATTTAACCTTAAATGTTTTTTAACCTTAAAGTGTTAGCATGGTTATAGAAAGTGCATCACAAATAATCTGAACTGACAGTTAAATCACAGTATGTTTTACTCTGCAGACCAAATGCAGAATGCTTCTTTAGATTTGTTCCTTAAGGGTTCTGACACTGAATCCTTGAGACATTACAGTGGACCCAACCAAAACACACTACTCATGAAAGTCATTGGGGAATCTGTCCATCATAAATCCATCTCTGATGTACAGCTAATGGCGGAAAATTAAAGTTATGTACTCACCATAACTATGGGTCGGTGTTGTCCATTTTTATTCTTCCTCAACTGATGGGCCTTAGATCCAACCTCGGATCAGGTTTGGCCTCATTTACTAGACTCTCAGATCCAACTCTCCTGCTCCTCCCTTTACCCACAATGCCCCAGTCACCTTGCAATACCTCAGATCGAGTTTGCTGCTCCATAATCAATAGAAAAAACTAAGCTCAGGCTGGGGCTCAAACCTGGAATAGAGGTTCCGCAACAACCATTAGGTCACTTCAGGAGTAAAAGGGAAGGGGGAAGGAGGGTGGGATGTTGAGGAAGAATGAAAATGGGCAACACAGATGCATACTTAAGGTGAGTACATAACTTTGAAATCTGATGTTGTCCTTTTCATTCATTTCTCAACTGATGAGACAGAGTCCCCAGCTATATAAACCTTGGGTGGCCCTCAATTAAGAATATTGCGGAGTACTGCAGAACCAAAGGCACTCCTGCTCCTGGAAGTCTATCCAATTTTTAATTAGCCATGAAAGCATGAGCATTAGACCATACAGCTGCAGCACAAATGTCATCAATAGAGGTCTTAGACCAAAAGACAGATGAGGTAGCCATGGATCTAGTAGTGTGTGCTTTAGGAGGTCTGGGTAAAGACAAACTCATTGACTGTAAACAAAGGATATGCAGTCTGTCAGACATCTGGCTAAGGTAAATTTAGAAACTGGTTTACCCAATTTTTTGGGGGAGAATGCGGCAAACAATTGATTGGTCTTTCTGAAATCTTTTGTTCTGTGGAGATAAAAGTGGGCCTGTCTATGTACATCCAAGAGATGAAGTATGTATCCACCTTTATTTACCAAGCTGGGAATGAAAACAGGTAAATCAATGGCTTGGTTAATATTTGCTTCCATGGTTAATTTAGGCAAGAAGGATGGTTTAGGTCATACACTAACTCCATCTTTGTGGAAAATCAAATATGCAGGTTTGGAAGAGAGAGCCTAGAGCTCAGATGCTCGTCTTGCAGATGTAATGGCCACTAGAATGGTTCAAAAGGACTCTGAGTCAAACCTTGCAGCACAACTATTAAATCCCAGAGTGGGGTAGGGTCCTTCAATGGGGGCCTAAGCAAAAAGTACCTTTAAGTAAAGCCTTACACAATTTTGATGAAGCTGAAGAAACATTATCACCTGAATGAAAATTAGATATTGCTGCCTGCCAATTACACTTTAGAGAAAATAGCCCCTTCTTTAAAAATAGATATTAAAAACTCCAGAACAGCAGGAACAGTGGCGGTCAGTGGGGTCTAATTCCCTCTAGAGAGCCCAAACAGAGAATCTCCTCTATTTACTCTTGTAGAATTTCCTGGTAGAGGCCTTCTGGGATGATAGCAATATCTGTCATACTGCGGAGGTAAGTCTGGGCTGTCAAACCATCAGCGGAATTGGAGAAACCATGCGGTCAAACTTGAGGCTTATAATGTCCAGGTGATCCATCCCTATGGGATGAGAGAGAAGGTCTGGGTTGGGGTCCAGTATCTAGGATGGATAGTGAAGGTGTAACCAAAGGAAAGGGAACCACGCTTAATGAGCCCAACAGGGGATAATGAGGATAACCGTGATCTTCAACTAAATACCTTCTATAAGAATTTGGGGATTAAAGGTATCTGGGGATAAGAGTAAAGGAGACCGGAGGGCCAAATGTGGACTAAAGCATCACTTGGTGACTCCCTAGAAGGGGGGGGGGATCAAGGCAAAAAACCTGCTGCATTTACTGTGGGGAGAGACAAACAGATCACAACAGGGTTGACCCTTTCTACACAAAACCCTCTCCACTATTAATCGATTGAGAGACCACTCTTGAGGCATCAGAATGGACCTGCTGAGTTTGTTCGCTAGCACGCTGGATTTCTCAGAGATGTCCATTGTCATAAGAAAGCAGTTGGAGGAAATCACTCAGTGCCACACTCTCATTGCCTCTTGACAAAAGGGGTAAGATAGGATTCCCCCCTGTTTGTTGATGTACCAAACAACAGGCATGCTATCGGTTTGAATTACAACCATCCCAAGAAGAAGGGCATTCTAGAAAGCCTGCAATGTTAGGAGGACCACTCTTATCTCTGGGGCACTAAAGTGTGATTAGGTCTCTTTGAGGGGCCATGTGCCTTGGACCGTCTTTCTCAAGAAATGGCCCCCATCCTAAATGAGGGCATCCATGGTTACTGTGGCTATTGGGAGAGGAATGATAAGAGGGCAGCCTTGAGAAATCTCATCTGACTGAATCCACCAAAGCAGGTGATCTTTGCATACTCGAGTAAGTTTGACTGGTGAAGACAAGGGATGATGAAAAATTGACCACTGAACAGTTAATGTCCATTAAAGAATATGCATATAAAAGCAGCTCATAGGAATCAAAGCTATGGCTGCTGCCATTGACCATATAGTCTGAAGAATTAATCTGGCTGGAGGAGAAGAGTGTGATATAACTTGTTCCACTTGGTACCTGATATTCCATACTCTATTTGGTGGAAGGGAGGCTATCTGACCAATTGTGCCCAAATAAGTATCTATGAACTCTGGGCTCTGAACAGGTTGAAGATGTGACTTGCAAAGGATGACTCAGATGCATAGGGATTGATATAACTGGAGTAAGTAGTGCCTGGATTTCTCAAGGAGATCCCTGGTTGGGGCATGGGAGGAGCCTGTCTTTTAGGCATGAAAACACTTGGAACCCTAGCAGTCTCAGGTGAGCTGCTACCACTGGCATACATTTGGCAAACACCTTGGGAGCTGTGGTGAGATAAAAGGGCAGGGCTCTGAACTGATAGCCACTGGCCCCCAGTCAAAAGCAAAGGTATATGCAAGAGTGCCTGTTCACCTTGATGTGATAGTATACATCTTAAAGATCGATGGAGCACATCCAATCATTCTTTTGCAGAAATAGCAGCATGGACTGAACCATGCATGACCATTTGGAACTTTGAGTTCTTTACAAATTGATTCAGTTAGCTGCTCTGACTGAGTGGAATGGCAGGGAGTCACCTTCTTTTGTTTGGGGGAATTTGTGAAAATGGCATGAAATAACCTCTGGATATGATTTGTAGCACCCAAGTATCTGGTGTGATTGATACCCAGGCATCTGGGTGCAGAGACAAGTGGTCAGGATTGCCTCCAGAGATAAACAGTCGGGCAACCTTTCAGGAGCACTAAAATGGTTTATCTGTGAATGAGTCTCAGAAACCCTGATTTTGCGGGCCTCCTCTGCTGTGAGGATGGTGGCTTCCATTAGAATTCCCCACTCTGCCTCTGGTGGAGACATCCCCTCATGAGTCTTGGAAAGGATCCTAGGACCTATGGAACTGTATTTTCCTTCCTCCTTGCTGATTCCTGAAGGGGTAGAAAAATGGATGCTCAGTGCAAACAACATCTTTCCATCTTGCTCACTCCAAGAAAACATTTCCTTGACAGTGGGGCCAAACAAGGATGATCCATCAAAAGGAGTGTTGATGAATGAAGACTTGAAGGGCTCCAAAAAGTTTTGTAAGTGTATCCAAGCATGTCTGCTTACAGCTATACCTGAACATACAGCCTGTGAACTACCCTCAACAGCATGGGAAATTAAACTCATGGAAGCATTAGAGATGGACAGCAGAGGGACCAGCTGTGAAGAAAACTTATTGTGGTCCTCCACAGGCATGGACTCAGAAAATGATTTGGAAAGCTCTTTATTAAAATCCCTTTGCAGTCTTTTGAAATGTGTCAGATAGTTCAGTGACCATAAAGCAAAGGTCACTGGGGCATAAATGCTCTTCCTGAATCTGTCCAATGCCCAGGACTCTCTGCTTATAGGGGGATGGACAGAGGAGCCTTGCTCTGACAGCTCCTTTTAATGGCTGCCATCACAACCATGGCATCAATGGGGATCCCCTTGCTCCATTGGGGCTTTCCCTTAGGAGGGGCACAGAACTTACCTGAATTGTTAAGGATGGGTTCTACAATACCCAGTTCCTTCTGCACCCAGTGAGAAACTAGATCTATAAGCTCATCGGTGGGGGGAGTCACCCATGACGTACATGGGCTGGACCCAAAAGCTTTCAGGAACCCTGATTCCTCATATAAAGGAGAATTGGAAGACTGACCACCTTCTGCCTGAGGATTTTTAAGATGTCTCTGAAGAAGACATCACCTGGTGGAGACCATAGGGACCCTTCCCCTTCACTAAAGTCAATATCTTTGGTGAGAGACTCCTGAGGGAACTCTGTGTGCCTCCTCTTGCATGTTCTCTTGCAAGGAACATCCACAGTGGCATGGTCTGGAGAGGTGTCCAAAGAGTGGGGAAGTCCTCGAGGGGAACTGTCTGGATGCTTGATGGGTTGGCTGCCCTGTGTGATACATCTGTGAAGATCAGAGCTTAGACCCAATGGTGGCAGGGCTGTAGGATTCAAAGAAGTGTAGCTGTGTCTCTTGGATGAGAGAATATCATCTCCACCACCTTGAAAGCAGAAGGACCAGGAGAAGCCATAACTGGCTACACTGCTGCCAAAGTCCAAGATGATACCATGCCCTGACCCTGGACAGATCCTTGTTTCAAAGGGGGAATTGGACCCGTGCTCAACAATGCCAAAGCTCCAGGGGGCAGGGACAGCTCTGACAACCTCTGAGTTGAACCAAGCTGCCCTGGACCCAGTGCCAACATTTCAGCTCCAAGACTTGTCCTGGTCCAAAGGAATCAGCACTGGACTTGTCAGGGACACAGTTGAAGTTAAAGACCTAGATGTCTTCGGATCCAACGCTTGCAATCCCAGGGTTCTTGTCGCTGAAATTGCCAGTTGGATCAGAAATGGAGAAATGATATTGTGGGAAACAGAAGGGAGGATTATGGATCCGATGGAGATGGAATAACCTCCTGTGATGATATGAGGTATGCCATCTGTGCCAGAAAGAGTAGGGCAGTGCATGTGTAACATATGCCAGCATAGCTAGCTGAAGTTTTGTAAACAATTTTATGTCATTTGACTATCACACTGATTTGTACAGATGCTTGTGTTAACAATGTATTTTTAAATTGCTTGTGTTAAAAATGCATCAACAGTGGGTCCTGCTGGACAGAAAAGAGAAATACATGTATATCAGACACTATTATTATAACACATGAAATGCATATGTTTTAACAGAGAATTCTGGAAGGGAAGAGGTTAATTTCAGTCCAGCTAATTTTGAAAAATGGGTTGAAAATTAAATGGATTGGTTTAGGCCATAAATATTTTATCTTCTCTTTAGAGAATACTTTTAACATCTTAAGAATACTTATGCTTATTTTAGTGACACTGTGGCCACTCCTGAAAGCCTTGCTGCATTAGTCAAACTCTACCATTTGTATTAGTATTAATTTTACTCAGTACAATTGTGTACCCTTGTAAGAGCCTTAGAGTAGCTGACTGGTGGCAGCATAATTAACTTACAGTCTGAGCAGAGGGGGCACAGCTGGTAAATGTGTACCAGGTGTGTGTGTGTGTGTGTGTGTGTGTGTGTGTGTGTGTGTGTGTGTGTGTGTGTGTGTGTGTGTGTGTGTGTGTGTGTAAGAGAGCTACTAGAAACAGGGACACAGTGCTCCAAAGTGGTCAATGTGGAGTCTTGTTTGGGGCCTGGAGAGAGAGAGAAAGAGACAGAGTCCAGTCCCAGGTCTAGAATGTGCTCCCTGTGTGCTCTTAAGGGAAAGTGTGCTTGGTGCAGAAAGCTGCATCTGAAAATACTGTGTATATCCATTTTTATTCCTAGTGGCCATTTCTCACCAGTGTCAGTGGTGAGGATTGAGGCTCCTTGATTACTGGCCCGAAGTAGGGACAGTCAAATATTGGCGGCCGCTGGGTGGGATATTAATTGAACTTCAGTAGCCTGTGGGCAGTTGTCAATGAAGGTGTGTGTACTCTCAGCAGCCACAAGGTAAACATACAGAGTTTCATTTTCACAACAGTTTTATTTATTTTTGTTAGTTTAGTTTAGTCAGGGAAAGCAGGTAAAGATATCAGCAGAGGATTATGACAAGCTGACTAAGAACAAGTTGGCCAAGGTGTGTGAAGCCAAAGGACCAGTGCTTGCCAACCTAACTAAAGAGGAAATGATTTCAGCCTTAATTGCAGCTACAGCATGGACCAGTAACTGGGAAGACAACCCGTCTGGTGACAGGGATGTGCAGCCTTCAGGAACAGGACAGTTCTCCTTTTCCTCAGAGGACTTAAAAACCCATCTGCAGTTAGAGAGACTTGAAATGGAAGCCAAATGTTTGGAATTAGAATCAGCAGAGAGACTGTGGTGTTCAGAAGTTGAAGAGAATGAGAGACTGTGGTGTTTGGAGGCTGAAGAAAAGGAGAAAAAGTGCCACCATGAGAATGAGATGCTGACTCTTTCATCAGGGTCATGGAGGTAATGGAGAAGGGAATAACTGAACCCCAGAAGCAATAAAGATCATGAAATTTCTTCCATAGTTTACAGAGGGTGATAATTTTGATAGTGTTAGTCATATATTTCAGAGTATGCAAAAAGTATAATGTTGACCAAGGGCTCTGGGTACAGTTCCTGACCCCCTTACTCCATGGTAAAGCTGTAACTGATGTTTCTAAATTGTCTGATACTGATTGTTTAAACTATAACAAAGTTAAACAATGTTTATTGGAATGTTTTAAGTTAATACCTGAAGCTTACATAAAAAAAGTTTTGTGAGCACAGACGCAAGGCAGATGAAAGTGAATGTGATTATACTGCTGAGTTAAGCACTTATTTTCAAAGGTGTGTGAGTGGGTGTCAGGTCACCACTTTTGAAAGCCTGGCAGACCTTTTGATGAGAGAACAAGCCCTTAACACTTTGCCTGAGGACACGAGAATCTGGTTGGAAGACTGGGAGTGTAACTCTGCAGATGAGCTGGGGAGAAAAGGGGATGTCTACTTAGCAAGCAGGGCACCATTGCACAAAAAGAGGATACCCAGTACTGCACATGGATACAAGGGAACTCATGGTGGGCAGACTAAACTACCCCAACAGAATCAACCAGGAACAGGGGAAGCCACTAGTCCAGGTACACAGCCAGAACCAATATTTAGATGTTTTAAATGTAACCAGAGGAGCCATGTAGCATACAAATGTCCACTGAAGTAAGGTGTGGAACAAAAGATGAGGGAGTCAGCAAGTGGGAGTAACAGCATGCCAGTGGTAAGTTGTCAGGAGACAACAGGGGTACCAAATTATCACACAAGTTTGTATCCTATCTTAGAGGATGGAAGACAGGCCACTGCTAAGACAGACACAGCCTCTGACATAACCATCATGACTCTTGCAGTGGTTAAAGAGGAGCAATACTTGTTTGGGCAGTCCACTCCAGTCAGAGCTTTAGGGGGGAACTACATTTCAAATACCTTTGGCCAGGGTTCACCTTGACTGGGAGGATGGAAGCAGATAGGTGTGTTCGAGGATATCCCTACAGATGTCTTGATAGGGAATGATTATGACAATGCAGTACATTGTGTGCATGCAGTTACATACAGTAAGACTTGGAGACAGGCATATGGGTCTGGTAGCCTGGAGAGACCCATATAGACCCTACACCTGAAGCTGGGACTGGTAATGTGGCTATTTTGGGGAGGGAGCTACCCTGTAGCAGTAGGCCTGAAAGTGAGCCGGTAGGTACTGCTGCTCCTGTGGACAGGGTGACTGCAAGAACAGTTGAGTGGTAGTACCCAGGCTGAGAGTGAGGCACTGGTGTCAGAAGACATCAGAATTCCTGTGGAAAGGGAGCTTGGAAGGGTCACAAATGTAGAGTTGAGACAGGCTCAGATTTTGGACCCTATCTTACGAGGCTTGAGGGAGGTAGCTAAGGAGGCACCTGACTCTCAAGGAAAAGGGGAGTCTGTGAACTGGAACAAAGGGTTACTGTATAGACAGTGAACCTCTGAGGAGGGCTAGAGGGTGAGATAATACAGCAGTTAGTAGTGTGCAGAGCCTACTCTCTGGCACTTCTAGCCATAGCCCATGACATTCCATTTGCAGGTCATATGGGCATAAAGTGTGCCAAGAGATGTATTATGCAGAACTTTTATTGTCCTGGGATTGCAAGGGATGCAACAGGGTACTGCAGGAACTGTGAGTAGTGACAAAAGGTAGGCAAGGTATAAGACAAGGTCAAAACTCCTTTGAAGCCTTTGCCTGTAATTGAAAAGCTATTTCATAGGGTAGCTATAGATATTATGGGACTCTGAATACCCCAAGTTCCACAGGGAAGAAGTATATCCTGGTTGTAATAGATTATGCTACTAGATACCCAGAAGCATTGGCTCTGTTCTCCATTGAGGCAGAGAAGGTGGCAAATGCTTTGTTAAGAGTTTTTCAGCAGGGTAGGTTTCCCGAGAGAAATACTGACTGACAGAGGTGCCAATTTTATGTCAGACCTGCTGGCTTGTTTGTGGAAGTGTTGTGGGGTGAAGCACCTAAAGACCACCCCCAGACTAATGGTCTTGTGGGGAGGTTAACCTCTACACTACTACACTAAATACCATGCTACAGGCATTTGCAGACCAGTTTATGAGAGAGTGGGACAAATATTTGCTCCATATGTTGTTTACATACAGAGAAGTACCCCAGGAAACCACAGGATTTTCACCCTTTGAGTTGCTGTATGGGCATTGGGTGAGGGAGCCTTTATATTTAATTTGTGATGAGTGGGAGTGTGTGTGTAAATCCCACAAGGATTCTGTTGTGGCATATGTGCTAAATTCAGGACAAGGCTTGGGGACTTCATGGACTTGGCCCAGTAGAACTTGGCAGGAGCCCAACTGCAAAAAAAGGTCTGGTATCACATGAATGCTCAAGCCCGAGAGTATGCTGTGGGACAACAGGTTATGGTGCTCATTCCTGTCAGACACAATAAGCTGCAGGCAGCTTGAGAGAGATCCTTTGAAGTGGTAAGGAAGGTCAGTGATGTTAATTGCATGGTAAGCCTGCTAGGCAGGAAGCAGGGGCACAAATTGTACCATGTTAACATGATTAAACCTTACCAAGATATGGAGGTCCTGGTGCTGAGTATTTGCAGTGGATGGCAGGAGGAGTCTGAGGGAGATCTGGTGACTGACCACCTCAGTGAGGCTCAGACTGACACCTCAGTGAAAGGGGTAGCAATGTCCCAATGGCTATCCCCTACCGAGATTTGAGAAATCCGAGCAGTGTTGTAGGGGTTTGAGGGTAAGTTCACTGGGAAATTCACTGTGGCAGCTACAGGCTAGATCGTGCCAGCTAGCAAAATGCCAAGTTATTAAGGTGGAGCCAAGGGTTGCAGGCATACAACATGACAATCTAGCACCATAGTGGGGTTAGCAATGACAATGCAGATGGGCTCTCAAGAGAGGGTATAGGTTAATATGTTCCCAGACACACCCATTTCTCTCAAGCAACATTTTTCCAGGGACACTTGCAAAACTAGGTTGAGTCTTCAAAGGGGGAAAGCTCTGATGATATGAGGTAGTACCATCTGCACCAGGGAGAGTAGGGCAGCGAGGGAGAGTAGGGCAGTGCATGTATAACACATGCCAGCATAACTAGCTGGAGTTTTGTAAAGACTTTTATGTCACTTGACTATCACACTGATTTGTAAAGATGATTGTGTTAAAAATGCATCAACAGTGGGTCCTGCTGGACAGAAAGGAGATATACATGTATGTCAGACAATATTATTATAACTGATTACATGTACATGTTTTAACAGAGGATTCTGAAAGGGAAGAGGTTAATCTTAGTCCAGTTAATTTTGAATAGTATGTTTAAAATTAAATGGGTTGGTTTAGGCCATAAATATTTTATTTTTACGGTCCGATTGCCGCCAGAGACAAAAAATGTCTGGGAAAATTAGGACTAGGAATTTTACTGCATTGTCCTTAGGGATGAATTAATTGCTACCCAGGAAGGGTGGAAGTTTTTGAAACTGTTTTACAGCTTTCAGATTCTGTAACAGATCTTAGCAAAGCTCTGGGTGTGTATTGTACCAGAGACAGGTGGCCAAATGTGATGCCATTCTATAACCAGTACTGAAATTATTTTTTAGATATCAGTGAAATATGACAGAAGTCTCACAGCGGCCCCTTGTTTTTTGGAACCTGATAGGAAATATCTCTCACAGATATCTCACACAACCTCACACCTCATCTTGCCTCGCTGTAGTAAGCAAATCAACACTCATCATTCTGCCTTGCTGTAGTAATTTAACTAGAGAACGATAATTCTCTAGTCAAGTTGAGAAAATATAGTGAGATTAGTTAAGTATTATTTTTCTGCATCTGTGTGAATCTATCCAACTGTGTTATTTTTTATATCTCCTGTGATTGAAACTCTGGTGTTTATTGTAACTAGATTTTCAGTATTCTCATGGTTTGTATTTTTATTTTATTTATTTTATTTTTATTTATTTTACATTTGTTGACCGGGCTAGTCCAACTGGATATATGTCCATTTTCAGTAGAGGCCCGGGGAGATAAGCTCCATAATAAAAATAAATTATTAAAAAATTAATTTGACAATTACAAAGGATAACTTTTAGCAAACTGATACAGTTCTTTTCAATATGACAAAGTAAAAATTAAAAACATATTAACAAAGAGTTAATTTCCTATTCCAATCTAGAGTAGGAAATATCATCTGGTTAATACTCTTCCAAAGTAATTTATAGCTGATTACTTAGCTTGTATTTATCATTTCAGCAGAATAACTTGGTCTAAGAAGAGAAAGTAGAAAGAATGAAAAAGCGTAACAAACAAGTAAAGGTTAGTCAGGGTTACAACTAGGACATAGCCAGTGTTTTCTGAGATATATTTTAAGTTTCTATCTGAAAATTGATAGGGAGGAAAGTGATGTAAGATCACTAGGAAGTAGAATCCAGTTTTTCCCAACTGTATTTGAGAAGAGAGAATCCCCTGCCATGTTGTTTGATTTGGTTGTACAAACTAGTAGTTTATTAGAAGAGCATAAGGTGTTCAGATTTTTGTAGGGACAGATCAGGGAAGGTAGTATTGGAGTCTTATGAGGCTAGTAAAGGGTCTTATGGGCAATTGTAAGTTGGTTAAAAATTAGCTGATTCAGAAGGTCCAGCCAACCTAGCTGTGATAGATTCTGACAGTGATGGGTTCTGATGGGTTGTCCAGTGGCAAATCTGGCAATGTTATTGTAGGATTTAGCTAGTTTCAGGAGATTATGTTTAGACAGGTTAGTATAGATAGGAGAGGCATAAAGAAGTGTAGAGATTAGGTGGGAGTGGGCGATAGTAGATCTAACTAATGGGGTAAGGAATGGTTTAATCTTGTAGAGGGAGCCCATTTTTTTGTTAACAGATTTTACTGTATTGTTTATATGAGTATCAAAGGAGAGGTGGTTGTCAATAGTTACTCCTAGGAGTTTGGTTGTTATATCAGGAGATATGAATGTTCCATTTCTAGATGTAATTAAGAAATTAATTTGGGTGGACTTACGGGTAGGAGTAAATAGTAGGAACTTTGTTTTTTTTAGGATTCAAAAGGAGGCAACATTGTGACTGCAGTTCAGATGAGGAACTGCAAATTATTGTCGAGTCGTCTGCATATTGTATACAAGTAGCATGTGAAATAGCTAGGTATAGATCATTGATGAAGACTGAGAAAAGGAGAGAGCCTAGAATGGAGCCCTGACGGACACCTAGAGTGACAGGCAGGTGGAAGGATAGGTGATTCTCCCAGAGAACTGCTTGCTGCCTATTGCTGAGGAAAGGGCTGAACCATTTTATGGTGTGAGAATCAAGAGAAAGAGATTTGAGAATATTTATTAGCAGTGTGTGGTTAACCATGTCAAAAGCTTTTGACAGGTCAATAAAGAGAGCAGACATAAGAATATTATTATTTCTGTTTTTGTTAATGGAGTTAGAGAAGGACAGGAGGGTGGTTGTGATACTATTAAATGGCCTAAAGCCATGTTGGCATTCAGCAAGCAAGTTATTTTGACTTAGATGGTTGAGTAGTTGTTTCTGAATGCATTTTTCCATTATTTTTGCCAAGGGGGGATAGTAGAGCTATAGGACGATAGAATGTTCATTAGAGTGCCCTCCTTTAAGTATGGGGATAATGTGAGAGATTTTCCAGATTGCTGGAATTGTTCCCTCATTTATGGTTCTGTTTATGCAGATGGCTATTGGATAGGCAACAGTTCTAGCTGCTTTCTGCAGGTATTCCGCAGGTAGCGGGTCGGCTGATGGGGTGCAAGGTTTTAGTTTGTGGATGAGTTTACAGATGAAGTGTATTAGAATAGGTTGTATTTGAAATGTGGGGAGATAGCTAGTAAAGGAGGTAGGAAGGGTTGAGCTGTTAGGGGAAAGTTGATTTGCAAGAGATTGTATAGTTTCTGTAAAGAAGGTATTAAAGTCATTAGCAGCTTGCTTTGGGTTTTCCCGTTGACTACCTAGTGGGGTTGGTGTCCTAGTTTGGCCTGGGTGAAGCAGTCTATTGATGCTTGTCCAAAACCTTTGTGGGTTACTCTGGTGTTTTTGTTGCATTTCATTTGAAACTGTTTTTATCTGAGAGAATAGCTTTTTTTGTTTAATTTCTCATTTATCTAAAAGTTAGGTGATTTAAAGTACCTTTGGTAGTTCTCCACCTGGTTCAAGCTTTGTTACTGAGTAGCATTTTTGTCTGGTGTCTTTAGAGAGCCAGGGGGCTGGCTTAGCCCTACTTCTTATAGTACGTTTTGGAGCATGCTGGTCTAGGATGGCTAAGAATTTTGTGTTAAAGTATTTAACAGCCTTTTCTATTGAGAGGCTTTTTAAGGAGGACCAATTGCATGCCCTAAGTTCATTTTGGAATAGTTCAGGTTGAAGTCCTTATTGGACTTTATTATCCTATATGTGGCTGTAAGGGGAATATTGGTCTTTTGTTTGATTAGGTAGGTTAACGAATGGTCACTGATATTGTCTGAGAAAATTCCTACTGTATAAGTATGGTGGTGTTTATTTATGAGAATCCAATCTAAGATAGTTTCTTTTTTGTTTAGTTTATTAATTCTGGTTGGGGAGGAAATGATTTGTGAAAAGCCATGCAGGTTAATATGGGAAGTGGAATGTTCAGCATTGATACACTGTAGCATGTATAGGAGGGAAGCAAATATTAAGATATTGAGGGTGTTCAAAGGAGGTTAAGAGGTAGGCTGTGGTTAGGCAAGGTAAAAGTGTGGCAATAACTAACAGCTTGAGCTATGTTGAGATAGTATGTGTTGACATTGTGAATAATTAGATCACTGGTATTAAAAGGGAGGTAGGAGTGGTGCTGTGACACATCTAAGCTTATAAAAGAAGGCACAATTAAAGGTAGAGAGGGTGTGGTTTAATTGGCAGGGAGAGGGAGAGCAAGTAATAGGAGGAGGAGGTGGAGAGAGGGGTGTGGTTTAGAAGTATAAGTGTAGGACCCCTGGGGTGGGTGGGAATTGGGGGTATGGTAGGGGAGCAGGAAGAGCCAAGGGTATGTGTCAGGATAGGAACAACCAATAAATTAGGCAGTTAGCTAGGGGTAAAGTAAGCACAGAGGGTGTAGAGAAAAAAAACACAAGAATGTTCAGTAGAAGAAGCAGAATACACTCATAAGGGAGTAGAAAGATAAGTTGCTGTAGGGAAATCTGCACTAATAAGGGTAAGAAAGGTGCTGCTCCAAGGGTAAGAAATTCAGAGTAGGTAAAGGCTGCCCTCTAGTGGCCAGCCATGTACAAAATATCTCTAGGCAACCGTAGGTCCCAGGGCTGGAGAATAGCTAAAGGGTGAGCGTAATACACAGGAAGAAGGCTAAAACAAAGAGGGCCAATGTGAGAAATTAGAGAGGTGGGGGGGTTGGCTGGTGCAACACCCGGTACAGAGCAATTCCTAACCACCTAGCAGGGGTATGGAAAAGGCATCTATGCTAGCAGTTTAAACAGCTATAACACATACTTTCATTAATCCTTTAGTTAGTAGAGATAATGTGTTCCGGGAGTGGGTACATCGGGTCCTTTACAGTATAAAAGTGCCGGTTTTCTTTCCACGACCAACAGGGTGATTTCAAAATTCAATTTTGGGTAGATGTTTGGGAAGTTTCATTAATCATTTAGTTAGTAGAGATAATGTGTTCCGGGAGTGGGTAGATCAGGTCCTTTACAGTATAAAGGTGTCAGTTTTCTTTCCACAACTAACAGGGTGACTTCAAAATTCAATTTTGGGTAGATGTTTGGGAAGTTTCATTAATCCTTTAGTTAGTAGAGATAATGTGTTCCGGGAGTGGGTACATCGGGTCCTTTACAGTATAAAGGTGCCAGTTTTCTTTCCATGACCAACATGGTGATTTCAAAATTTAATTTTGTGTAGATGTTTGGGAAGCGTCCTGGTGGTAAAGGATGCTAGTAGCAGGAGTGTGCAGCCTCTGTGGTTGGAGTAGGGATTTTATTATTTATTATTAAATATTTTTATACCTTTCATTGTGTCTGGTCTTTTAGAAAATAATTCTAACATCTTAAGAGACTTATGCTTATTTTAGTGACACTGTGGCCATTCCTGAAAGCCTTGCTGCATTGGTTAAACTCTAATTTTAACAACGATACTGGAATCAAGTGCAAAAAACAAAACTTCGCATACAGTCCACACACTTGAAGGAAATCAGGCTCTGCTCCTGGAAACACCAAATTCTTTAATAATCCACAAGGAGAAAAATGATTTTAACGCTGACATTCACAATACATTTTCGATTCGTAGTCTTCCTCAGAGAATAAAAAAATACTGCTGGATCAACCCCTTTTATACCCAGAAATCCATCATAATTGATTCATTAACCAATTAATCCTTAAATAAGCCTTTATACTCATGCTCACAAGGAAAACATACTATGAAAACTTTTTCCACTCTGTTAACCACTTACTTAAAAACATATTATGTACATAACTTAATAAAATAATAACTTTAAAACACTAAAATACTTAATATTGTGTATATGCATAATAATATTTATATATATATATATATATATATATATATATATATATATATATATATATAAATAAATCCATTTATTTTTTAACACAATTTAAGTATAATTCATAACTTAATTAGATAAACTTTAGCGCCATCTGGTGTTGCAAGTGACATATAACAAGACAAAAACACAACAAAAGTTATTAAATGAATCACATATAATAGTACAAAAAAGGTGTATATACACAATATTAAGTATTTTAGTGTTTTAAAGTTATTATTTTATTAAGTTATGTACATAATATGTTTTTAAGTAAGTGGTTAACAGAGTGGAAAAAGTTTTCATAGTATGTTTTCCTTGTGAGCATGAGTATAAAGGCTTATTTAAGGATTAATTGGTTAATGAATCAATTATGATGGATTTCTGGGTATAAAAGGGGTTGTTCCAGCAGTAATTTTTTATTCTCTGAGGAAGACTACGAATCGAAAACGTATTGTGAATGTCAGCGTTAAAATCATTTTTCTCCTTGTGGATTATTAAAGAATTTGGTGTTTCCAGGAGCAGAGCCTGATTTCCTTCAAGTGTGTGGACTGTATGTAAACTCTAATTTTACTCAAAATAACTTGATACCCTTGTAAGAGCCTTAGAGTAGCTGACTGGTGGCAGTGTAATTACCTTATAGTCTGGGCAGAGGGGACAGAGCTGGTAAATCTGTGCCAGCCTTTCCCAGGTGTGTGTGTGTGTGTGTGTGTGTGTGTGTGTGTGTGTGTGTGTGTGTGTGTGTGTGTGTGTGTGTGTGTGTGTGTGTGTGTGTGTGTGTGTGTGTGTGTGTGTGTGTGTGTGTGTGCGTGTGTGTGTGTGTGTCAGCTACTTGGAACAGGGACACAGTGCTCCAAAGTAGTCAATGTGGAATCCTGTTTGGGGCCTGGACAGAGAGTGAGAGAGAGTCCTGTCCCAGGTCTGGAGTTTGCTCCCTGTGTACTATTAAGGGAAATTGTGCTTATTGCAGACAGCTACATCTGAATATACTGTGTGTATCCATTTTTGTTCCTAGTGACTGTCCCTCACTGGTGTCTGTGGTGAAGATTGAGACTCCTTGATTACAGGCCTGGAGAGGGGACCGTCACACCTCCATTTGAATCTAAGCTCTGAAGAACTTCCACATCATCCTAGCCACTTTGGCTTTGGACAGGCTCCTGGAGGAACTGATGGAAGAAGTAGAAGACTCAGGCAGAGATTCTCTCCTCAGGGTCTCCTTTAGGAAGGAAGAATGGAGTTGAGGAGAGACGCTCCAGAGAGAACACTAGGGAACAGGTCCTCATAGACTTAGATTTGGCAAGTGGATCCATCTGTTTATGTTTCAGATCTGATTTTTTCTGAACTTTATCAGGAGGCTCTGAAGTTGAAGCTGTCTTTGTAGAGCTAGTGGGAGACTGCTTCCTAGCTTCTTTTGCCTCCAAATAGGCCTTAAGTGTTTTTGTGGGGGTTTGAGATCCTGCAAAAGAAGACAAAGAAGAGGATGGTAACAAACCCTTTAGGACCAGTTTTTAAGTCAGTCACTAAGGGCTCTAGAATTGAAGCCAGCACAAACTGAACACTCAATATTTAAATGTTTGCACTCAGACAATAAACGCACTCCATGTGGGCATCAGAATTAGGGATCTTGTGCAGTTCTTAAACCCAGTGGGTTTATCAGCCATAGTGACAAAAAAGGAAAAGTACAGTTGTGTACACTTGCCATAAATGTAGATGTCCGAGTGTATTCACTGTTGCAGTCATTACATTTGGGTAATCTGCTGGCAGGTTGCCCTCAGTCAGCCTGATTAACAAAGTCTTGGGTCCTGCTTCGGTTGCTGTCCCTTCTTCCATGACGTCAGGTCGTCAGGGGTATAAAACATGCAGCCAACGCCATTTTCATCATTTTTATTGTCCCAGATGTCAGGTGCCCCCCAAATGGGGACCAAAAAAAAAAAAATATATATATATATATATATATATATATATATATATATATATATATATATAAAAACAGTAAATATATATATAAATGCACTTTTAGTAACATAAACGTTATCTTCATCTAAAAGCAAATACACCACAAAGGCTTTTGTGTATAGTGAGGGAAAGAAAAAGTATAGAAAGGGGGATGGCGGGTGGATAACCTGGACTGCAACAGTGAATACACCCGAACATCTACATTTATGGTAAGTGTACACAACTGTACTATGTTCTTCATGTTTCACTGTTGCAGTCATTACATTTGGGTAGAAATCCAAAGCTATGGTTGGGAGGATGGAATTATACAGCATTAGGAGCAGCTATAAGGCCCTGCAGGACAGCAGTGGCAAAACCTGCTCTGGATTTAGAGAAGAGAGGTAAATGGTAACGTTTGGTGAACGTATGAACTGAGCTCCAAGGTGGCAGCTTCTAGAATGTCTCTGGTAGGAATCCCACTGAGAAAGGCTGCAGAAGTAGATGCAGCCCTGGTGGAATGGGATCTGATCCCCTTGGGGACAGATTTACCATGGTGCATGTAGCAGAAATGAATACAATGGCTTATCCATTTTGAAATAGTCTGCTTTGAAATAGCCTTTCCCTCTGCCCCTGCAGCAAATGCCACCAGCAATCACTCAGATTTTCTTAGAGATTTTGTCCTGTTTAAGTAGAATCTTAGTTGTCTGTGTACATCCAATGAATGCAGAATCCGCTCACCCTTGTTCTGTGGATTTGAGAAAAAGGTTGGCAGATGAATGGTCTGATTAAAGAGCCACACTAGATACCACTTTAGGGATAAAGGATGGATTGGTCCTGAGAGCCAACCTGTCCAGGTAAAAGATAATAAAAGGCTCCACTGCCATGAGAGACAGTAGTTCTGAATTCCTTCTAGCTGAAGTGACTGGCAAAAGAAAAGTTGTCTTCCAAGAGAGAAATTTTATGTCTGCAGTAGCAGCTGGTTCAAAAGGAGGTAGGGTGAGTTTTTTCAATACAAAATTGAGGTTCCCATGCAGGAGTTGGTGCTCTGCTGGGAGGTCTTAATTTTTTTGCCCCTCTGAGGTACCGCCTTAGCAGGGGATGAGAAAAGAGGGAAGGCTCTGTGTTGTAATGGACTGAAATGGCAGAGGCATGGATTTTTATGGAAGAAAAAGATAGGGCCTTGTGAAACATCTCAGTTAAATATTGCAGAATCTGAGGAATATTGGGCATTGCTTTGCTTATTCCTTGTGCTTGGTTCCAGGCACAGAATCTTTTCCATTTATCAGCATAAGATTTTCTAGTACTAGCCCTTCTAGCCTCCAAAGTGACATCCATCACAGGTTTGCTGAGAGATGTATCTGGTGAAATTAGTTGATTAGCCATGCTGCAAGATTCAGAGTTTGGAGGTGAGTGTGCAGAAGTTGATAGTTCTGCTGAGACAGTAGATAAGGTGTCTGAGGCAGGTACCATGGAGGAAGGTGTGACATATTGTGTAGGAGTACCAGTACCAGTATTGGCGAGGCCAGTCTGGAGCAATCAGAATCATTTTTGGTTTTTCTTGTCTGACTTTTAGTAAGACCTTGGAGAGCAGAGGCAGAGGGGGAAAGGCATAGAATGATAGGTTTTTCCAGCTGAAGGATAGAGCATCCACTTCCAAAGCTTTTTTGCAATGAATTCTTGTGCAGAATTTGTCCAACTGATAGTTTTGGGGTGAGGCAAAAACATCTATGTCTGGGCTCCCCCATTTGCGTGTCAACATGCTGAAGATTTGTGGATCCAGTTTCCATTCGTGTGGGTCCATAAGATTTCTGCTTAGTTTGTCTGCCAGAGTATTTTGTTTTCTTGGCAGGAAATGAGCTTGTAGATGTATTTGGGAAGTCAAGGCCATGTTCCACAAGGCCATGGCTAGTCTGCAAAGGGGGTAGGAATGGGTACCCCCCCTGCTTGTTTATGTACCACATGACTGTGGTGTTGTCTGTCTTTATCAGTAGTTGTCCTGGATGAAGATAGTCCTTGAAGGCTGTCAGAGCATTCTGTACAGCTAGCATCTCTTTCTGGTTGATATGTAGGTGCATTTGATTTGGGCTTCATTGGCCCTGTATGCATCTCCCTGCCAGATGCGCCCCCCAAGCATAATCTGATGCATCTGTAGTCAAGGTCTGGGTGGCAGGGGGGTGGAATGAATGACAGTCCCTTGTTTTGGTGATAGGCCTCTGCCCACCATAGGAACTCTTGCTGCAGGCATGGAATGATAGGAATCATTGTTTCCAGGCTGTGACAATGTTGACTCAAAAAGCTTTTTAGGTACCATTGAAGTTTCCTCATATGCAGTCTTGCATATGGAATTATTAGAATGCAGGAAGCCATGAATCCCAAGGCCTGCAGAATTTGTGTAGCAGATAGCTGGGTTTTTGTGGCCACTTGTTTGAAGTAAGTCATCAATTGAATTTGTTTTTCTGGCATGAGGTAAGTCATCTGGGCAGTTGTATTCAAGCTTGCACCCAGGAATGTAATTACTTGAGAGGGTACCAGTTGTGATTTCTTTTTGTTTATGGTGTACCCTAGTCAAGTTAGAAGCCTTTTTACAAATGCCAGATGCTTTAGAAGAGTGTCCTTGGTTTCTGCCTGAATTAGACAATCGTCCAGGTAAGGATAAATTTGAATGTTTCGTTGTCTGCAAAATGCAATTACTGGTGCCAGGCACTATGTGAAGACCCTGGGCGCAGTAGATAAGCCAAAGTGCAGTGCACAGAACTGGTAATGCATATAGCCTGCTTTGAAGCGGATATATCTTCTGCAAGATTCCCTGATTGGGATATGCAGGTTAGCCTCTTTTAAGTCTAGAGTTACCAACCAGGCATCCTTGCCTGGCATAGGCAGTAACTGTTGTAGAGTCAGCATCTTGAATTTTGGAATGTCCAGAAATGATTTAGAATGGATACGTCCAGAATTGGACACCATGATTTGTCTTTTCTGGGTACCAGGAAAAGTCTTGAATAAAAACCTTGTCCCTTTTCCTTTTCTGGTACTGGTTGAATAGCCCCCATATTCATGAGGGACATAACTTGTTTCTGGGCCTCTGCCCACTGATTGGAGGCAGATCTGGTCATCCGTTTGGGATTGGCAATGTGTGGAAATTAAATCTGTATCCCTGGGATACTATATTTAAAACCCACTTGTCCTGGGTAATTAGTTGCCAATTTCATGCATGAAGTGCCAGTTTTCCCCCCAAAGGGGCTGCCAAAAGATAAGTGCTTGGTGATTGCAGAGGAAAGTCATTGAGACTGTTTACCATAGGAAGGTGCCTAGTTACTTCCAGATTTGGAGGTGGAGGCACCCCATTGTTTTGTTCTGTAAGTTCCTTGTGACTGAAACCTGGAGCCTTTGGAGTGTCTGGGTTTGACCTGAGTGGCTCTGGTGGGTACTGGAAAGGACCAATTCATAGTAGGCCAATGCCTACTGAACCTGGGTGGCTGCACTTGTAGGAAATATTTTACAGTTTGATAGATTTAGCTTTATCTTCCATCTTTTTCAAAACTTCTTCTACCTTATTACCAAATAGACTGTCCTGTTGTAAAGGAGCAACCAACAATTTTGCTTTAACATGATCAGGCAGATTTTGCTCCTTGAGCCAAGCATGCCTTCTTATCACAGATCCAGTTACAGCGGCCCTGCAAGAGGCCTCCAAGGAATCAAAACCACATTGCAAAGTATGCTTTCCAACTTGTTCAGCTGAATGCAATAAATCCTGCAACTCTTTATTTTCCACAGAGTCAGAAATCAACATAATTTTCTGTTTAAGTAAACCCATGACATGCTGCTGATATTTAAGCATATGAAGTTGACAGTTTAAAGCCCTGATTACCAAGGTTGCAAATGTGTAAACCTTCTTACCCCATCTATCCAGCGCCCTGGAGTCTCTATCAGAAGGGGTAGGATTTTTAGCAGTAGAAGCTTTAATGCCCTTGTGACCCTGCAAAATGGTTTCAGGGTCAGCAGTAGGGTTTTTAAAAAGGAATTTGTGGGAGTCAGGAACCCTGTAATATCTGTCTGGCTGACTAGGGGCCAGAGGCAGGGAATCAGGAGCCATGCTGGATTCTGAGAAAACATCATCAACAATGTCTAGAACAGGAGGTATAGCCAAAGGCCTATGCTGAGGAAGAAGAAGGAAATCCCTAAGCCTCTTTTTAGATTCTGAGAAATCCTGACTCTCCCAGTGAAAGTGTTTCCTTAAGGTATGCAAAGTTTCTCCAAAAGAAAAATCCTCAGAAGGAGAAGCAGAAGGGATGGAATCTTCTGCATCAGAGTCCTCATAAGGTGGAATAGATAATTCCTGATAAGAAGAGGAATCAGAAGAACTAGAAACCTGATCTGATGATTCATAGTCAGTGCCTTGCCTAGACCTCTTAGCAGGAGGGGGATGGGAACCCCTGATCAAGGTAATTAAATCCTCAGCCATTTTGATAATTTGTTTTCTAGGCATAGGGGCCTGTGCACATGGCCCAAGCATAGTTTTTTTAGACATAGAAGTTTATTTTTGGCATAGATTTTGAAGATGGTGTCAGTTTAATATACAAATCTTTAGGCCTGAAAACACCCTCAAAAGCCAGTGCCTGCTCAGTGGATCAGGACCCATCTAAGGTAGAGACATTCGTGGGTTAAATACTTAAAGTGTCTCGTGGCATACCGGACTCCGAATGGGTCTCAGTAGAGGCCTGAGAATCAAAAGTAGCGGGTATCAGGGGCTGCGAAAGTGCCTCACTGAGTACCGGCAAACCGGCGACTGGCTTAGGAGAAGCTTCATTGTCAGTTTTGGACCTCGATGGTCTGTCTCTGTCTTTTTCTTTGCATTTTTTGTGTATTCTGGCAGTTGGATTGCTAACCGATGACATTTCTGGATAGCTAAATCTTGAGCCAAAATATTTTGATGCAAAAATATACCTACGCTTAATAGTGCATTGATTAAATTTAGCATAAATCCGACATCAAGGCACGTTGTGGTCAGGACTTAGGCAAGGAATACAGTACAAATGAAAATCCTTATGAGTTATTTGCTTCCCACAAGTAATACAATTATTAACTTTTACTGACATCGGTAAGGAGCAAGAAAAAGTTTCCCCAACGGAGTACTTAGCTTTAGGTTGAAGACTTCGGTTCTGAAACTCGAAAATGAAAATTTCAGGAGTCGGCAGACCGGCACTTGTGAACTGCTTCTGCTTTGGGCACTGTGTGGCAACAAAAATTGATGAAAATGGCATCGGCTGCATGTTTTATACCCCTGACAACCTGATGTCATGGAAGAAGGGATAGCAACTGACGCAGGACCCAAGACTTTGTTAATCAGGCCGACTGAGGGCAACCTGCCAGCAGATCACCCAAATGTAATGACTGCAACAGTGAAACACGAAGAACATCAGGCTGTCAGAGAAAGAAGGAAAAACATTTTATTGTTATAGAACTACCAACAATGGCAGATGAAAGGAAATACCCTCTGAAGGGCTGGAAGAAACAGTGGGAGAAGAAGGTAAGTACCAACAATGGTATGGAGGTACCAAAGGTAGAAGCAAAAATAAACTATAACCATAATGTGAAACTACCAAAAAACTACAGCAAGGAAGAAACAGGTGATTAAGACAAAGCTGTAATAAATTTACAAAATAAATTGCACTCACTGCAGAAAAACAAGACCCCGAAGTTCTGCAAGAAGGATCTATGTGTGAAGCAATAAGACAGCAAATGAGATCTGAGGTATTGCAGGGTGACCAGGGCATTATGGGTAAAGGGAGGAGCTTGGAACTGGATTTGAACAAACTAGGAACCCACGACTGACAAACCGCTAGTGAAGATAGATGAAGTGCAGGCTGTTAGGTAAAAAAGTCCACAAGTAAACCACTGGCAAAAATCCAAACTCGTTTATTCCACTCAATTGCGTTAAACACTCCCAGTGTTTTTCGTCCCAGAAAATACCGGAACTTCTTCAGACAACAACTTCCTGTCATCACAGTGCTTATATACTAATAATCTGACGTATTTAATTAGTTGCGTTAAAGTTAAACAATGATCAATACTTAAACAGTGTATATCTGTATCAAATTACTACTTTTCTAAATAAAATTCAAGACACAATATTGTTGAATGCTAAACAGTAAAAAGCGTACAACGCTAAAACCAGTTTTAAATAGTAAACAATATGTGTCTGTATCAAGTTACTTCTTTTCTAAATAAAATTCAAAACACAGTATTGATGAATACTAAACAGTAAAAAGCGTACAACGCTGAATCTAGTTTTAAATGGTGAGCAGTATGTGTTTGTACCAATCTAGTTCTTTTACAACTAAAGTTCAAAAACATTGTTGTTCGATGCTGGACAATAGGAAGCGAGCAATAAAGTGCATCGCTAAATTTAATTTTGAGTAGTAAGCAGGGAAGTGTGTCCATCTTCCGCTCCCAAAAACCTATGATGTCAAATTATTTTTCAAGAACCAATTTCAATAATAGTTTTGTTCAATACTTGAAAAAGAGGTAAATAAAAATGTCACTGGTTCTAGTGTAAGATAATAACCAAGGAAACATATCCCTCTGCCGCTCACAGAAACATTCACTACCACGTAATTTTACAAGTTACAAAAACAGGTTTGTTCCATACCAAAAAAATAAGCGGAATGAACTACACTAAATCAAGTATCAAGTTCTAACTGACAAAAATGTTTCTGCCTTCCACTCATAAAAACGGACCCCTATAGGAAAAAATTCGTTGTATGTGTAACAGGCTGCTGTGCTTTGCAGCGTGCTGAAGCGGGACCTGCAATGTCGTTGCCTGTCCCAAACGCAGCCCTGCAACACTTAGCCAAACGAACATCAATCACAAGTTAGAGCCTAACTATAAGGTATACTCAATGGAGTTAGGAATGGTGATAAGTACCAGTATAAATAAATTGTGGTACATGATTAGCATTTGATGTGAGATGCTACACACTCACTACGAAATAACCCCACGGTGTATATTCTTAAAACATTAAACTAAAAACCTGAACGTTTTAAGTTAATATAAAACAAGCAATGATTAAATACTGTATGTATAAAATATTAAATACATAGTCTAGTACTTATTAATTGAAAGTAAATACGTTATTGAAATGGTTTCAATATGTTAAACCATCGAAATCATGTTGTAGCTAAAATTGTTAAATTTGTTGGTAACTTAATTAATAAGTTACATTTTTAAATTATATTTTTAAGTTATGTGTCTGTGTTTTTGATTACATGAACGTTAGACAAATACTTTGTTCTAATATATTAAGAACTTAACAATCAAGATGTAGCCCACTTACTAAGTAAAGGGAGGAGCTTGACAGTTGGATCCAAGTGTCTGGTAAATGTGGCTGAACCACATCTGAGAACCATCAGTTGAGGAACGAATAAAAAGGACATCACATCTGAAGTTATGGATTATTTGCAAAGTGAAGGATTTATTGTACAAAACCTTACTCTGGTAACGTCACAGCATGGTGGAACAAGGAGTCCCCAGATTAAGGAAAAACAGGTGGAATGGGAAGCATCTAATCAGTTTCCACATGAAGATTCTCTGAAGCCTTCAGTAGGAAACCACAAAAGTTCAGTTGAAGTTCCACAGAAAGGAACAGGAAACAGTGGCAACTCTAGTGCAGTCGATGTTGTGGAGTTACAGGCCAGAGTTCTCATAATGAGCAATGGATGACACAGGATGCAGTTGGAGAGAATATGCCACAGGAAGATGTTTTGGAGTTTTCTGTAGAATGCCTACAGGAAACAGAGAACAAAGAATGTGCCCTCAGTTTAGAAGAAAAAGATCTAAGGAAAGAGTCGCTTGATTTAACAGAGATGGATAGACGTATTAAGATCAATGAAAGAAATAGATTACAGAAAGTCAATACGACCCAAAATGTTAGATACCTGATGAAACAAATGAATACAGCAATCAAGACAATTAACAGAAATTCATGTGATATAACAGAAGTAAACAGGATATACAACTGTACAGCTAAATAAATAGATAAAATCTTACCACAAAAATACGGGGCAATAAGGGAAAGGAAGGGAAGAAATCGAATGCCATCATGTGTCATATGTTATTACATTTCTGTTGGTTCTAACACTGTGTAAAATGGTGTAAGGACTTTGGTAGTGTGAGTAGAGTGTTATATTTGTAATAATTTAATTCAGACGGATAACCTTTATGTGTGTGTGTGTGTGTGTGTGTGTGTGTGTGTGTGTGTGTGTGTGTGTGTGTGTGTGTGTGTGTGTGTGTATATATATATATATATATATATATATATATATATATATATATATATGTATATATATATATATATATATATATATATATATATATATGATATAAACAGACAATATGTCACTGGTTTGGTACATCAACAAACAATGGGGAACCAGATCATGCCCCCTATGTCATGTCAAACTTATTCTAAAGGGTGTTTTGCCTTCAACCTTTGACAAAGCCGTATCTGGACCTCCCAAAGGAAAACCTTAAAAGACAGCTGTTACTTCTCCAAGCACATTTTCTGTATCCTCTAGGTCCTGTGAAGAATCAACAAAAAGAACTTCTTTGGATTCTATTGTATTTTTAGATCATACAAATAAGAAACAAAAAATTATCGGATCCTACTCTTTTGTCATATTCGTCTAAGTCCAAATACAACCCCTTGGATCTGATGGCTTCTTCGTATCCAAATTCTATGACAAGTAAAGATTCATTGGATCTGAAATTCTTGGATCAGATACCTTTTCTGCATAGGATGAGGTACTCTCCTTCGATGGATGGGGTTCCATCTAGAGTGCCTTCCCCCTTTTTAGAAAGACCAAAATCTCCATCGGCTCTATCCACCCATTCATCCATAAGTCTCACCGAAGAAGATGTAGAGAGGCTAGTGAGAAAGATCCTCTTGGTGCAGAGCCAACCTGACCCTTACTTAGCTCATACTCCATTGGGTTGGGAAGTCCATGCATCCACTACTTTTCCTCTACCAGTTTGTCCTTTGACTCCTATCCAGGTTTCAGAGCCCTTGGATCTGAATCATCCAGCATCACCTCTTTCAGATCGGTAGATTCTGACACTCCCAGATCTGAGACTTGCTCTGAGCTGTTTAATTCAATCGGATAAGGAGAGCTCTCAGAGATGATTCTCCCCATTGGGTCCAAGGTTCTGCAATTGACTCCAAGGTTTTCAGAGCTGTCTCTGCATCTTGGAATGGTCAGTTTGTGTCCGATTTCGGCATCTGGGCAGCTGTCCTCACAGCATGACAGGACTAGGGATCAGATGCTTGCTCCCTCAGTCCATGTCCTTATCCTTCTCTGGCATGTTCTGCCTTCAGGGATTTAGAGGGATCTCTGTCTGCACCTCAGACCCACGTAATGCATTCCCCCTTTGGATCCTATCTCTGTATATATACTGTTCTGCTAGATCTGTCCAAGGCATTCGATACCATCTCCCACACCTATCTCCTAAACCATCTCTCCGATCTTAATCTCTCCCAGAATACCTTATCCTGGTTCTCTAACTACATCTCCAATAGATCTCAAGCTGTAAAATGGGGAACAGGCACCTCAACCTTCCTTCCCACCCCCACTGGGGTTCCCCAGGGATCCATACTCGGTCCAATGCTGTTTAACATCTTTATTAACAATTTCCACAAAGCCATACTCAATACCAAAATTGTACAATATGCAGACAATTCCACATTAATCTGTAGTGCCACCAACCTCCCAGAGCTTCAAACACTGACCCAAGCTGCTTTCTCCACCACTGAAAATTGGACAGTTCAGAATCACCTCTCACTAAATGCCAATAAATCCAAAATACTATTATTCTCTCCCTCAAAAGCTTCCCCTCTTGATAAAAACTCATTCCAAATCATTAGCCAAAACAACTCCAGTATAGAGGTTGTTCCCTTTGCCAAACTACTTGGGATCACTATTGATGAACACCTGAAATTCGACACTCACATCCAGCAAAACGTTAAGAAAACCCATATAAAATTTGGTATGCTATACAGGAACATCCAATATCTCCCTCCTTCCACAAGACAAACGTTTGCCACTACCTCTCTACTCCCCTCGCTAATGCATGGCACTCCTCTATTAACTAACTTATCTGCCACACTCACTTCAAAATTGGAAGTCTGTTATAATAAGATTTCTAAATTTGTCACCAAAGCCAAATACTCCTCCCATCACTGCATTGCCCTTAATTTGCTACACTGGCTTGAACTCTCCAACCATCTTGTCTATCTTCGGATTACCACACCCCACAAACTAATCTTTCAACCGTCTAAGTGCCCTGCTGTATGCAACCTCCTTCTCCCTTACACCCCTGTGAGAATTCCCAGGTCTCGCCAAAACCTAATCTGTGTCTGAAAACCCAATAGCTCTGCTGGTCAACTCCCGCTGTCTTTTTCCTTACCAAGAAAGTGGAATTCTCTTCCTCTCCAAGGACCTGTGCAGACTTTGAAAACTTTAAATCTCTGTTACATTCCTACCTTTACTCTTAACAGAAGATGCAACTGCATTCTCTCCATCTAGTCCTATAATTCTCTCCACCTCTAAACCCCTTTCCAGCTGTGATTAGCCACTCTGATCTATAGGCTACCACACATATGTACATATTGTAAATATCAAATTTGTAACATGTACCTAAGAATTTACACCTGCTCTCTAACATGAAACATAATTGTAAATTGTTATTTTCTATATTGTATCTGTATCTAAACTTTGTAACATGAAGCTTTTCTCCCTGGCCTCCACTGAAAATGGGCTCCCTGAGCCCAGTGGACATCCCCGGTCATCAAACTGGAAATAAAATAAAATAAATGTCTTCTTCTGTTCCGCCTCTGCACCTAGAGTCTCATCTATCCTGTTTACAGGGACAACTGATACCAAAACCCCAGGCTTCCAACAGGGTATTCCCTCCTACTCTGATACCTTCCTGGAGTACCCCACTGAGGAGGTCCCTAAGAAGAGGACATGCAAGAGGAAGCATATTGGTTCCCCTGAATCAGTCACTGAAGACACATACTTTGATAAGGGTGAAGGGTCCCCATGGTCACCTCCGGAGGATATCTCATTTGGAGACATCCTTGAAATCCTGAAACAGAGAAGTGGCTGGAAGCCCAGCAACCCTTCATAGGAGGAATCTATACTACTGGAGGCATTTGGTACTGGCCCATCTACTACCTGGGTGGTCCCACCTGCTGATGAGCTTCTGGAGTTTGTCTCACAGTTGGTATGGAAGAAACCTTACTCCAATGAGCCCATTCCCAAAAAGCCAGATAAAATTATGACCTTTCCAGTGTCTAAACAGTTTTGGTTGAAAGGTCCTCTTATTGATGCCATGGTGGCGACTACTAGAAAGGAACTTGCTGATGAAATTACCTCTGTCTATCCTCCTGACAATGGACACATTTGAGAGGCATGTCTATGCTTCAGCGACCTTTGCCTTAAGGTCTCTGAAGTACTTGGCACATTTTACAAGACTTCAGAGGGATCTGATTAAGGAACTTTCAGGTACTCTCAAAGGATCTTTGTTTGAAGAGGTGAAAGATTCTGTCACTTCTCAGCTGGTAACCCTACAATCAGTTTCCAACTCATCCATGAGGCTTATTTCTAATGTAGCAGAAGGAACCTCCAGGGCATTGGTTCAGGCATAACCATTAGGAGACATACCTGGATGCATTTGTGTGATTTTGCAGAGACTTATAAGTCTACATTCATTACTGCTCCCTTTGACAGCACCTCTCTTTTTGGCCCTAAAGTAAAATATGCATAGTCCAGGTGTGAGAAGGATGGAAAGACCCTTTCTGCCATGGGTGTATGCCCCCCCCCCCCAAAGATCCATTTTGAGGAATCATTGAGGTGGTGGAACAATGTGGTTCAGAAAATCACAAAGATCTTTTCAGGACACGTGGAGGGTCTTCCCCCATTGGCAGAGATGGAGTTCAAATGGTAAAAGCTGTCCTTGTGGCAGAGGAGGCCCGCAACATCAGGGGTCCAGAGATTCTTCTTTTGGAAAACCCTCCAGCGCTCCTGAAAGGAAGCCCAATTGTCCCCATCTGGAGGCAATTGGGGGTCATTTGTCCCTGCACCAGAGAGCCAGGCTAGAAATAGCAAAAGACACTTGGGTGCAGAGGGATGGATCCAGAGGCTATATAATTCCACTTTCCCTTTGTCCTATAATTTCCAGGAAAATCCCCAATGTTAGACGGGTCCCCCCAGATCAGAAAGGATCCGGAACTTACTTGAGATTCTTTTTAGTGCCAAAGAAAAAGTACAGTTGTGTACACTTACCATAAATGTAGATGTTTGAGTGTGTTCACTGTTGCAGTCATTATATTTAGGTAATCTGCTGGCAGGTTGACCTCAGTCAGCCTGAATATCAAAGTCTTGGGTCCTGCGTCGGTTGATGTCTCTTCTTCTATGACGTCAAGTCGTCAGGGGTATAAAACTTGCAGCCGACACCATTTTCTTTAGTTTTTCTTGCCCCAGATGTCAGGTGCCCCCGAAATGGGGAACAAAAAAAAAAAATATATATATATATATATATATATATATATATATATATATATATATATATATAAATGCAATTGTAACAACATAAACTTATAAACTTTACCTTCATCTAAAGGCAAATACACCACAAAGGCTGTAGAATATAGTGAAGGAAAGAGAAGTTTTTTGAAAAAAGGGGGATGGCGGGTGGGTAACCCAGACTGCAACAGTGAATACACTCGAACATCTACATTTATGGTAAGTGTACACAACTGTACTAAGTTTTTCATGTTTCACTGTTGCAGTCACTACATTTGGGTAGAATCCCAAAGCTATGGATAGGAGGCTGGAACTAAAAAGCATTAGGAGCGGCTATAAGGCCTTGCAGAACTGCAGTGGCAAAGCCTGCCTTGGACTTAGAGAAGAGAGGCAAATGATAATGCTTTGTAAAAGTATGAACAGAGCTCCAAGTAGCAGCTTCTAGAATGTCTTTGGTTGGCACCCCTCTGAGAAAAGCTGCTGATGTAGATGCAGCCCTGGTGGAATGTGACCTGATTCCCTTGGGCACTGGTTTACCATGATGCAAATAGCAGAAACAAATGCAGTGGCTTATCCACTTTGAAATAGTCTACTTTGAAATAGCCTTCCCCTCTGATCCTGCAGCAAATGCCACCGGTAGCTGCTCAGACTTTCTTAGAGATCTGGTCCTAAGTAGAATCTTAGTTGTCTGTGTATGTTCAAAGAATGCAGAATCCACTCCCCCTTGTTCTGCGGATTTGGGTAAAAAGTTGGCAGGTGAATAGTATGGTTAAGAGCCACACTGGATATAGGCATAAAGGAAGGATTTGTCCTGAGGGACACCCTGTCTGGGTAAAATGTAATAAAAGGCTCCACAGCCATGAGGGCTTGTAGTTCTGAAACCCGTCTTGCTGAAGTGATTGCCAGAAGGAAAGCTGTTTTACAAGATAAAAACTTTATATCCGCAGTAGCTGCTGGTTCAAATGGAGGCAGATTGAGCTTTTTCAACACAAAATTGAGGTCCCATGCAGGAGTTGGTGATCTTATGGGAGGCCTTAATTTTCTGGCCCCTCTAAGATACTGTTTTAGCAGAGGATGTGAAAAGATGGGAGGCTCTGTGTTGTAATGAGCCGAGATGGCAGAGGCATGAATTTTTACCGATGAAAAAGATAGGCCCTTGTCAAGCATCTCAGTCAAGTATTGTAAAATCTGAGGAATATTTGGCTTTGCTGTGTCCATCCCTTGTGCTTGGTTCCAAGCACAGAATCTCTTCCATTTGTCAGCATAAGATTTTCTAGTACTAGGCCTTCTGGCTTCCAAAATGACGTCCATCACAGATTTACTGAGAGGTGTTGTTTGAATAATTACATGATCAGCCATGCTGCCAGGTTCAGAGTTTGGAGCTGATTGTGCAGAATTTGATTGCTCTGCTGAGACAGTAGATGAGGTATTTGAGGCAAGTACCAAGGACAGAGCTGAGACATATTCCTTAGAATTGGGTACCAGTGTTGGCGAGGCCAATCCGGGGCAATTAGGATCATTTTTTTCCTGTCTGACCTTTAGTAAGACCTTGGGAAGAAGATGCAGAGGAGGAAGGGCTTAGACTGATAGGTTTTTCCAACTGAAGGATAGGGCATCCACTTTCCATGCTTGTCTGTGATAAGTCCTTGTGCAGAATTTGTCCAGTTGATAGTTTTGGTCAGAGGCAAACAGATCTATGTCCAGACTCCCCCATTTCTCTGTTATCATGCTGAAGACTTGTGGATTCAGTTTTCACTCATGAGGGTCCATAAGATGTCTGCTTAGGTCGTCTGCCAAAGTATTTTGTTTTCCTGGCAGGAATTGAGCTTGAAGATGTACTTGGTAAGTCAAGGCTGTGTCCCACAGTGCCATGGCTAGTCTGCAAAGGGGGTAGGAATGTGTACTCCCCTGCTTGTTTATGTACCACATAACCGTGGTGTTGTCCGTCTTTATCAGTAGTTGTCCTGGATGAAGTAAGTCCTTGAAGGCTGTCAGGGCATTCTGAACAGCTAATATCTCTTTCTGGTAGATATGCAGGTGCATTTGTTTTGGACTCCATATGCCCTAAATGCATATCCAGGCCAGGTGGGCCCCCAAGCATAGTCTGATGCGTCTGTAGTTAGGGTTTGGGTGGCAGGGGGTAGAGTGAAAGACAGTCCCATGTTCTGATGACATGTCTCTGCCCACCAAAGAAACTCCTGTTGTAGGCAGGGAATGAGAGGAATCATTGTTTCCAGACTGTGACCATGCTGACTCCATAACCTTTTTAGATACTACTATAGTTTCCTCATATGCAGTCTTGCATATGGAATTAGTAGAATGCAGGATGCCATGAACCCCAAAGCCTGCAGAATTTGTCTTGCAGATAACTGGGTTTTTGTTGCCATCTGTTTGAAGTAAATAGTCAGTTGCCTTTGCTTGTCTGGCATAAGGTCAGCCATCTGGGCAGTTGTATTCAAGCTTGCACCCAGGAATGTAATCTTTTGAGAGGGTACCAGCTGTGATTTCTTTTCATTTATTGTGTACCCTAGGCATGTTAGAAGCCTTTTTACAAATGCCAGATGATGAAGAAGAATGTCCTTGTTTTCTGCTTGAATGAGGCAGTCGTCCAAGTAAGGATAGATTTGTATGCTTCTTTGGCTGCAAAATGCAATTACTGGAGCCAGGCACTTTGTAAAGACCGTGGGCGCAGTAGATAAGCCAAAGGGCAGTGCAGAGAATTGGTAATGCATAAAACCAGCCTTGAAGTGGAGGTATCTTCTGCATGATTCCCTTATTGGGATATGCAGGTATGCCTCTTTTAAGTCTAGAGTCACTAGCCAAGCATTCTTGCCCAGCATGGGCAGAAGCTGTTGCAAAGTCAGCATTTAGAATTTTGGGATGTCCAAGAATGTGTTCAAAATCGATAAATCCAGTATTGGGCACCAGGCATTGTCTTTTCTGGGTACCAAGAACAGTCTTGAGTAAAACCCTTGCCCTTTTTCCTGTTCTGGTACTGGCTGAATAGCCCCCATATCCATGAGGGACGTAACTTGTTTCTGTGCCTCTGCCCATTGATTTTGTGGCAGATCTGGCCAACCGTTTGGAATTGGCAAGGTATGGAAATGAAATCTGTTTCCCTGGGATACTATGTTTAATACCCACTTGCCCTGGGTTATTAACTGTCAGTTTTGAGCATGAAGTGCTAATTTTCCCCCTAAGGGGGCTGCCAAAAGATAAGTGCTTGGTGATGGCAGAGGGAAGTCATTGAGACTGTTTACTGTAGGGTTGTGCTTTGTTTCCTCCAGATTTGGAGGTAGAGGCACCCCATTGCTTTGACCTGTAAGAACCCTGTGATTGGGATCTAGAGCCTTTTGAGCACCTGGATTTGCCCTGTGAGGCTCTGTCGGACACAGGAAAGGACCGATTTTATGTAGGCCAGTGTCTACCGAATCTTGGTGGCTGCACTTGTAAGAAGTCTTTTACAGTTTGCATAGACTTAGCTTTGTCTTCCATTTTCTTTAAAACCTTTTCTGCCTTATTACCGAACAGAGTATCATGCTGTAAAGGTGCATCCAACAATTTAGCTTTAACATGATCAGGCAGATTATGCTCCTTGAGCCAGGCATGCCTTCTAATCACAGATCCAGTAACTGCAGCCCTGCAGGAGGCCTCCAAGGAATAAAAACCACATTGCAAAGTATGCTTTCCAATCTTTTCTGCTGCATGCAATAATTCCTATAATTCTTTATTTTCCACACATTCAGAAACCATCATCCTTTTCTGTTTCAATAATCCCATAACATGCTGTTGATATTTAAGTATATGAAACTGGCAGTTTAAGGCCCTAATTGCCAAGGTTGCAGACGTATAAACCTTCTTTCCTCATCTATCCAGCATCCTGGAATCTCTATCAGAGGGGGTAGGATTCTTAGCTGTTGAGGCCTTTACACCTTTAGGACCCTGTGAGATAGTTTCAGGGTTAGCAGCAAGGTTTTTGAATAAAAATTTGTGGGAGTCAGGAACCCTGTAATATCTGTCTGGCTTACTAGGAGCCAGAGGTAGGGAATCTGGAGTCATGCTTGATTCCAAAAACACATCATCAGCAATATCTAATACAGTAGGCATGGCCAAAGGCCTATGCTGAGGAAGAAGAAGGAAATCCCTAAGCCTCTTTTTTGATTCTGAGAAATCCTGAGTCTCCCAATGAAAATGTTCCCTTAAAGTATGCAAGGTTTCTCCAAAAGAATAATCTTCAGGAGGAGATGCAGATGGGATGGATTCCTCTGCATCTGAATCCTCATATGGTGGTATAGAAAATTCTTGATCAGAAGAGGAATCAGAAGAAATAGAAACCTGATTTGAAGATTCATAATCAGCATCTTGCCTAGGCTCTTATCGGGGGGGTTGGAAACCCCTGATCAAGGTAATTCAGTCTTCAGCCATTTTGATCATCTCTTTTTTGGGCATAGAGGCCTGAGCAACGTGGCTCATGTGTCGGTTTTTTAGCCTTAGAAGTTGCTTTTGTCTTTGTTTTTGAAGCTGGCATTGGTTTTATATAGAAATGCTGAGACCTGAAAACACCCTCAGAAGCCGGTGCCTGCTCAGCGGCTCCGGACCCATCCGAGGGAGAGACATCCGCGGGTACAATACTCTGAGAATCTCGCGGCATGCCGGACTCCACATGGGTCTCAGTAGAGGCCTGTGACTCAAAAGTAGTGGGTATCAGGGGCTGCGAAAGCGCTTCACTGAGTACCGGCGAACAAGCGACTGGCTTAGGAGAAGCTTCGCCATCAGTTTTGGACCTCGACAGTCTGTCTCTGTCCTTTTCTTTGCATTTTTTGTGAACTCCGGTAGTCGGATTGCTATCCGACGACATTTCAGAGTAATTAAATCTGTTTCCAAAACATTTTGAAGCAAAGATATACTGATGCTTAATAGTGCGTTGGTTAAAACTAGCACAAAACCCACAGCAAGGCACGTTATGATCTGGGCCTAGGCAAGGAATACAGTACAAATGAAAATCCTTATGAAGTATTTGCTTCCCACAAGTAATGCAATTATTAACTTTTACTGACATCAGTAAGGAGCAAGAAAAAGTTTCCCCAATGGGGTACTTAGCTTTAATTGAAGACTTCGGTTCTGAAACTCGAATGCGAAAATTTCAGGAGTCGGCCGACCGGCACTTGCGAACTGCTTCTGCTTTGGGCACCGTGCGGCAAGAAAGACTAAAGAAAATGGCGTTGGCTGCATGTTTTATACCCCTGACGTCATGGAAGAGGAGACAGCAACCGATGCAGGACCCAAGACTTTGATATTCAGGCCAACTGAGGGCAACCTGCCAGCAGATTACCCAAATGTAATGACTGCAACAGTGAAACATGAAGAACATCAAGGGACTGGATGCCAATTCTGGATCTCAATAGTTTAAACAACTTTGTTTGGAAGACAAAGTTCTGGATAGTCACGGTTCAATCGATTCTTCCATTTCTGGGAAAATATGACTGGATGTGCTCAATAGATCTCCAGGATCCATTCTGTCATATAGAAATGAACAGATGATCCCACAGCTCCCAGGTGGCAAGAGAAAAAGTAATCCAGATTTTGTGCTCAGTAGTTAATAACCATAAATTTAAAAAGTCACAGTCCTTCAACCTGCAAAAAGACCTGATGTGGTGGACCCAGTCAGAACTACTACAAGGCCATCTATTTGTCCCTTCTCAGCCCAGGGCCATAGTGACCACAGATGCTTCCCAGATGGGGTCAGAGGGGGATTACCTGAGAAAGACAGTCCAAGGCATGTGATCCACCGAAGAGGCCAATTTGCATATCAGTGTTCTGGAGTCAAGAGCGGTGCTTTTAGTGTTGCAAGCCTTTCAGGATGCTCTCCCACTAGGAGCATACCAGAATAAAACAACCAAACCATCATTGAAAGCAAATTATAAAATGTCATCTGTGGAGACTGAGTAAGAATACAACTTAGAATCTTGTTGGTATGAAAAATGTGCCAAAGTTTTTTTAACAATGCAGAAAAATCTCTCAATTAAGAGGGCATACCTCATAACAAAATAGACATTTTCTCTAGCATAATCCTTAAAATGTTGAGTCTTAACAGCTATATATTGCTTCAGGTATTTTTAATCAATTACTTGCTGAAAAGACATGGTTAGATATCCTGTTCTGTAGCCCCTTATCTCACAAACATTGCTATATTTTCACAGCTGTTTGATGAAAATCATCATCACTAGTGCATATCTGTGTGCCATTAAAATTCACTATAGGGAACCAATTTCACCAAATGCCAGGGATGTGTACTAGTGGCAGTTGGAAAACTATTAAAAGACAAGATTTCTATACATCTTAGTAAATATACTGCCATCTTTGATATAAATGAACAAATCTATGTGCTCAGTAGAATACTTCCGAGTTGATACCAAATCTGTTACTATTTAATATAGGAAAATATTCTTGTAACTTTTCTGTGTTACCATCAGCTATAGAAAATAAATAATATATTTAATAGGTCTCCAAATACATGACTAATACAGTACTGATTAGAATAAACATTCTTCTTCTATTAACTCTATAAAGAGGTCTGTAGAACTAGGAAAACACGTAGTTCCCATTGGGTGCCTTCATTGCGGAGTCTGCATGTCCTCCTAGTCATGTGGGTTTCCTCTGGGTGCTCTGGTTTCCGCCCACATTTCAAAGACATGCAGTAGGTGGATTGGACACTCTAAATTGGCCATAGGTGAGCATGGATGTGCGACTTAGTGGTACAGATGAACTACTACAGTAGGGCTACCCACAACATTGGCTCAAGATGATTGTCACTGCTAAAGCAACACCCTGACCCCATAGGTAAAATGGGAAAAAGGGGTTGTGGCTGGATAGATGCTGTTCCCTTTAGTTGCCAAAAAGAAAAAAAAAGTTTGTTTCTGTGATCTACCAACACCCTAGGGTTGAAAGCATGGCAGATTGTGAAATTCTTCTGAATGTGGAGAAGTCCCAAGCAAAACATCACACAGTGTGCAAGTCAAATATAGGGATCGTTTGACCACATTTCCCACATTTTTTGAACCCAGCTGGGTTCTTCTCTTTGTCAGCCATCACCAAAAGAAAGAACAAGCACAACCACAATAGCTACAAAAGTAGTCACGCACATAGAATTACAATCGTTAACATAGAAGCCTTTTTTAACAGAATGGAAGAAAAGGAAGGGATGAAAGTAGCAACAGTGTTACTGTAGACTGTGACAATCACAGAAGAGGGGAGGTACTAACAATAGTAACGGGAAATACTGTAAACGGTAAAAGGGAAGGAAAAACAGATTTCCTGGAAGGATAAGGGACAGAACAAACCAGTAGACAGAAGAACTTCATTTATAAAAGGTTATACATAACTGAATAGGAAAATATACGATTTTAAAAGGTTACTTATTGCCTAAGCTCGAAAGAACAACGGACCATGTCTTTTTGCTGGAAGCAGCAAACATCTAGGGTAATGCGGACTGGGCATTCTGGGTAAGGGAGATGTTTACGAGTTCAAGGTTGCCATGAGCTTTTACAATGGCTGAATCGGATCTGAGAGCTCGTATCTGAACCAATCAGTCGAGGACAGAATGAAAATTGACAGCATCACATCACAAGTTCAAGACTATACACAATCTATAAAAATTCACCAATGTGGTATTTAAAAAGAAGTTATGTTCTTACCATAACATTCCATCTGTGTTGTCTATCTTCATTTCCTTTAACCTGTGGGTCTTTGTTCCAATCCTCGAAACCAATCGCCAGCTTTTTTTTTTTTATTTTTACAGCTTGAGCTACTGCCTATGCCAATAATCCCTGCTCCCCCAATGTACCTCACGTCCTGTTTGCCTTGTATGCATCAGCAGTGAATTCCTGTAGCTGTGAGCTTCTCCATAAAGTTTTCAAATTTTGGTGGTCTGTGAGCGCCTTAACCTTACCTTTAATTTCTTCTTTACGTCTAGTACCTGCCGTACCCTTTTGTAAACCTTCCCCTAGTTAAAATAGTAATTTTAGTTTAAAAAGTCAATTCTTTTCTTCCCACCTTTCTATTTTTCCATTTGTTGATCGTGTTATAATTGTTTAGATTTCTTCCTTTTCTATCCCTTCTCTAACCCTTCAAAAAAAAAAAAAGTTTCTCTTTTTTCTGCTCTTTTCCTTTCATTATGTCCGAGCATAAACCTTTGGGTTTTAAAAAATGCACTTCCTGTGGGTGGATGATGCCTCTGTATGATGCCCACAGGGAGTGGGTTTATCACTTGGGGCCTTCCCATCTTCAGTCTCCTTGTGAGATCTGTCAAGCCTTTCATCCCCGAAATCTGGTGGACAAAAGGAGCAAGCTTGTGCTGAAAGGCATGCTTCCTCCTTCCTCCACCTCAGGGGTACCTTCTACTTCAGGGGCTCACAACCTAAGACCCCCAAGGAGACCCAGGAGAGCAGGAAGCTCTCTCCCATGTATCTTCCTTGGAGCCTTGCAAGAAGGCTCTGAAATTGTTGGAACCGACTCGGTTGGCTCCAAGCTCAGTTCTGACTTCTTCTCCTCTGCCCTGGTCACCTACCATTGCTCTGGGTCCAAGTGGCTCTCCCTCAATGTCTGCTCCTCCTGGGTCAGCTCCTGGCTCAGTGCTGACAGGATATGCTCCAAGATCTCACTCTTGTTCCCTCAGGAGATCTTCAAGACCCTCATCAACAGTTTCTTCCAGGTCTTACTGAAGCCTTTCCTCCAAGAATTTTGGCAGACTGATGAGGCAGTTCCTTGAGGACCAGATTCAGATGGGGCTTATGTCTACTCTGTCCACATCTGGATCCATGATGGTTTCACCTTTCCAGCCTTTGGTTCCTTCTCCAATCTGCTGTTCAGTTTCAGAGTCTTTGGTGCTGTTGGTCTCTAATGCTGAGGTGTCAGAACCAATAGAGTTGTCCTCTTTGCCTCCGACTATTTCCCTCAGCTCTGTTGCCTTTGCTTCCAAGCATGTCTTACAGCCGTACAGTTGAGGTTGGTTCTGGGGGGAATGTGTCAACTCAGAAGCTTTTGGAGCCTTCACTTTCACTTGGAGCTTTGGCTTTCAACAACTCGGCTCCAACTCCCCTTCAGAGCAGGAGGCTTGAGCTCTCTGTGAGGTGTCCGCTCCAGTGGCTTTGGCCCAGGTGGGACAGCTCTCAGTGGCTCAGAGCCCTTTGACTGTCAAAGTGGTGGAGGGGTTCTGTCCGACTTTGAGAAACCCTCGGCACTCTCTGCCATGGTATCTCCCCACCCATTCTGGTCTGGTGCCTGAGGCCTCCACTCTGCCACGTGTACAACCGCTCCCCAAAGCCTCCATTCTCTTTCCATGGTGGAACCCCAGGCATCTTCCGATACCTCCCTGGAGTGTCCCACTGAGGATGTCCCTTGGAAGAAGCTGTATAAAAGGAGACATTTTCTATGGAATCAGTTACCACATGGATTTTGAGGAAGGAGAAGGGTCCCCTAAGTCAACACCTGACAAGGTCTCCTTTGGAGACATTTTAGAAATGCTATGCCAGAGGGGTAGTTGGTCATCTCAAAACCCTTCCTTGAAGGAATCGGTGTTGCGAGAGGCTTTCAGGTCTGGCGCATCTACTACCTGGGTGTCGCCCCAGCCAACCCACTGAATCAGCTGGTGTTGTCCAGGGCTTGGAAGGAATTGGACACAGTAGAGCCAATCCTGAAATGAGCTGACACGAACCCCTGTGGTTAAGTTGTTTTAGACCAAGGGTATCTGTGTAGATGCCATGGTTGTTTTGGCAGCCACCAAGGGGGAGCTTGCCCAGGAGAGCTCCTCTGTCCACCCTCAAATAGAGAATCCCGAGCATTGGGCAAACTTGGCAAGAGAGTTTAAGCTTCTTCCATATTCACCTTAAGGGCATTAAACTGATTCTCCACGTCTGCTGAGGATCAGAAAGATCCTCCATGTCTGCTGAAGATCAGCCAGACTGGCCACCCTACAGTCACTAGCCAATGCATCCATGAGATTGACTTCCCACACTGCAGAGGGTACCTTAAGGGCTGCCAGTTCAGGCATTGCCATGAGGTGTGATGTCTGGATGATGCTGTGCGAATTTGCTGAGCCTTTCAAACAAGCTTTTTATTAATGCCCCCTTTGATGGTTCCACCTTGTTTGGACAAACTGTTGAGGAGACTATCTCCCAGAGTGAAAAGGACAGAAAGACCTGGTCTGCTGATGGAATATGTTTCTCTACCCCACAAAGCACCTTCTCCAGGAACCAATGTGGGAGGAAGAAAATATGGTATTGAAAGTCAGGGAGAATTTTCCCCCAGGGCAGGGGGAGGAATAATCAAAATGGAAGATGTTGCCCACATGGCCAAGGGGGTCCGCAAAATCAGGGGTTGCAGGAAACCTCTTAGGACAAGCCCTTCCAGTGACCCTGAACAGTTGCCAACTGTCCTCCTCTGGAGGCAGTTGGGGGTGATTCTCCTTGCACCCAGAAGCCTGGGAGGCCATCACAAGCAACACATGGGTGCTAAGGATCATATCCAGAGGATAGCTCATTCCCTTTCTGGAAATTCCCAAGAAAAACTATTACCTCCCCGATGTTAAATAGGAAAGCTTTTGCAGAAAAAGAGTCATCCAAGAGCCCCCCCCCCCCCCCCTCCATCAAGTCAGATCGGGCTTTTACTCCAGATTCCTTTTAGTACTCAAAAAGGCAGGGGACTTGAGACTATTCTGGATCTGACCTCTCTGAACAAATCAGTAAAGCGCACGAAGTTCAGGTGGTCACAATCCAGTCCATCCTGCCTCTCTTGAAGGTGGGCAAATGGATGTGTTCTGTGGACTGATGGGTAATGAAATGAAGGGGAGAACATCAGATTGAATCACTAAAAGCTATAGACTGGTCCATCATAAAAAGAGTTCCCCTTAATGATGCAGTTGAACATTTCAACAGTACCTGCACTCACCAAATCATGTAAAACTCTAATGAAAAACAGGGACAAAGCATGGACTGCCTGGCTAAAGAATACAAAGGACATAAATCTTCAGTTATACACACAATTCCACGATCAAAAACACAAATATTGCATAACAAAAAAATGTACTCTTCCTACATTCAAGATAGCCACAAAAACAACCCTAATTCTGGTCCACTGTAACATTACTACTCAACCCAGGAAATAAAAATAATCCCAATCCATACCCCAGTATACCATCCCTTCAAACAGCCACCAAATTCAGTACATACCTTATAAAGTCCATATCCAACCAAAAAGTAAACGCAACTCATCCACCCCACTCACTACTTCTAATAATACCCCCAATACTAACCTCTGAACACCCCACACATTACACAAACACAACCAACCCCTCACTCATAACGAAATACCAGCCCATCCCTTTATCTCAAATAAAAAAACTACTACAAGAACTGAAACCTTGCTCTATCTCAGCAGACATCCTCCCACCAGAATACCTAAAGTTTTCCATAAAGGCAATAGCATTCTCTGTTAGCATCTTAATTAATAGATCCATAGCTGAATCACATGTCCCTAACCCAAGCAGAAGGTTACTGTTAGCTGCCTGTCGGGAGCCAGAATCCGCCACATAACAAAAGCACTCAGGTCACTCCAGAACAAGTACAAATATGACTCTGTCATTGTCCATGTTGGTGTGAATGACCTGAGACGTACCTCCCTGGACTACAAGAAAAGAGTCATGGAAGAGCTATCTGATCATGCAGCCTGGGCTGGCATGACCCTGACCCTGAGTAGGATCCTGCCCTCACCAAGAATAATACCTCAGTATAAAGAAAAAATGATCAATTTCAACAATTGGCTAAGCTTCTGGTGTCATTCAAAGGGGATCCAGTGTCTATCAGCCTGGGACGATATGCTCGACAAGCTGTGTTGCTTCGCAAGAGACGGCTTGCACCTGTCACCCCTAGGCTTTTGAATACTGGCCAAGGCTCTTGCTGCCCCATAGTGCCTTTTTTAGGCAAGGCTCAAAAGTCAAACCCACCTCCGTAAATAGCACAATTAACACAAAACTGAGGGTTATGCTACTAAACGCCAGGAGTTTAAATCTCAAAATGCACGTGCTCGAAGCACTCCTCAGTATGGAGAACATCAACATCTGTGCAGTAACTGAAACCTGGTTCAAGGCTCCAGAGAGCACCCCAGCACTACCGGGCTGCAACTCATACCACACGTTTCGGCCACAGAACACGGACCGAAACACAAAAGGAGGGGGTGTATCCATATTCATCAAGGATACCTACACCTCCAGGTTGCACAGCATGATACCTCTGAGATCATCCATGTGCAACTAACATCGGGCAAATCTGCAATGCAAATTGTAGCCTGCTACAGATCACCCTCCATGACCCAGGACCACCACTCCACCTTTCTGGAGACACTGGAAAACATGAAGGTCCTACCGAACACGCTGATATTGGGCGATTTCAATTACCTTACCATTCACTGGGAAAACTACTTGAGTACAAATTCCCAGGCCCAGCACTTCCTGGAATTCATCAACTCAAATGTCATGGATCAGCTGATAAAATCCCCTACCAGAGGTGAAAACATATTGGACCTGGTCATCACCAACATGGGTGACAGCTGTTCCACACCGGAGGTCAACTCATCACTGGTTAGATCAGACCATAAACTAATCACTCTGGATGTCCATACCCCACCACCACTCCCAACTAAGGAAACCACAGTAAAAAACTTCTCGAAATCAAACTTCACTTTACTTAAGGTAGAGGTGGTAAGTTTCACAGCCCCCACGCTAAAGGATAACGCTGCCCAAGATACAGAAACCTTTACAAATGCACTCTATGAGCACCTACAAGGATGTATGGATCATGCCATCCCTAGAAAAACCAAGACTCACTTCTCTAAGAGAAGGAAACCAGTTTGGTGGACCCCTGCAACAAACAGGCTATAAAATAGAAGGAGGAAACTAGTTCAGAAAAAAAGCAAATCCCAAGAAGGAAAGACATCCCTGATCAGTATCAGTAAGAAACTAAGGTCCCTCATGAAATCATCCAAGGCTAACTTCGAAAGAAAAATAGCCAAGGATTCAAAAGATAACCACAAAGCCTTCTTTAGCTATGTTAACTCGCAGATATGCACTGAACTAGTGCAAAATAGTACAAAATATACTGAACCTACTGATATTGCCAACATCCTGGCAGATAGAGTCAGTGCAAACTTCACCCCCCTCTCACCTCCAAAAGGGCCCACAACAATACCAGAAAAGTGTAGTGCCACAGAAATCACAGACGCACAGGTGAAAACAGCCCTTTCAAAAGCCAAAACCACAACATCAATGGGACCAGATGGTGTCCCAGGCTGCGTCTTGCACGAACTACAGAATGAACTAACCCCCAACCTAAACATGCTGTTCAACCTCAGCCTCTCCACAGGATACGTGCCCATAGAATGGTGCACAGCAATGGTTATTCCTCTCCACAAAGGAGGGGGCCACAACTGACCCTGGTAACTATCGCCCCATAAGCCTGACTAGCCTGGTCTGCAAGGCTATGGAGTGCATCATCATGGAACTCATTAACAAAGACATTAGGAACCTCCAAACACTTGACCCGACCCAGTTCGGCTTTGTTAAGGGCAGAGCATGCTTACTAAACCTGGTTGACTTCTTTGAGACAGTCACCAAGGCCATAGACGAGGGAAAGGTGGTTCACATAGCCTACCTTGACCTCGCCAAGGCTTTCGACACCATTCCCCACTCGGGTATTACAGAAAATACTCACCAGTCTGAACATAAACCCCTACATCACGAGATGGGTTGCCAACTGGCTTACAGACAGAACTCACAAGGTAGGAATAGCGGGCTCCAGGTCCGACTCTAAACCAGTCACAAGTGGCGTCCCGCAAGGCTCGGCCCTGGGACCCCTACTGTTCGACATATACTTCTCAGAAGTACAGGCAAACACAGGAGGACTATGGCTAACCAAGTTTGCCGATGACTGCAAACTAGGAGACATAATTGACTCTCTGGCTAACATGGACATCCTCCAAAAGGGCCTTACTGAGACGGACACCTGGTGTCAAAGTCATGGCCTCAAGCTAAATGCCAAAAAATGCATAGTCATCCCATTTGGCAAAAACAAAACACCCACAAATTACCACATAGGAGGCAGTCCCCTTAATACAGAAGAGGTAATAAGAGATTTGGGGACTCAGGTAGATAGTAATCTCTCCTTTGACAATCATATTGCCAAAGTAGTTAGGAAATCCTTCTATGTGGTCCATCTAATTACTAAAGGGTTCGCATCAAGAAATAAAGAGGTTATAGTGCCCCTTTACTCATCACTCATTAGACCCATCATAGAGTACAATGCCCCATTTGGGATGTACCTCACAAGACACTTCCAACAGCTGGAAAGACCACAAAAGTACCTCACCAAGAGGATTACTGGCCACAAACATATGTCCTATGCAGCCCAACTGAAAAAACTCCAGCTGTACTCAGTGGCATATCGTTTACTCAGAGGTGATCTCTGTCTGACTTACAAAGCCACGTCCAACTCAGAATTGATGGACATGCTCCACCTAAAGAAATCCAAGTCACTGCGAGCCATGTGCTCTAGTGAGCTAAACCTCGCCCCAACAATAAATAGAACATGCTGGAGGGACAGATTCCTGTCACAGAGACTCCCCATGCTTTGGAACAAAATTCCAAATTACATCAGGCAGAGCCCCTCACTAACACTCTTCAAGAGAAACCTTGACGAGTGGATGGGTAACAGAAAATACACCCCTGGGATCACTTCATTGGCTCTGCTTGACAGAGGATCAGTTAATTAATCAATGGGGTGGCGAAAGCCGACACACTCTGGCTAGGCTTATAAATGCCCTCGGGCAGATAGCCTAGTACCTACCTATGAATCTATGGAACAGATCATATATTATCCCTTTACATAAGGGAGGCAACTCAACTGACATCACAAGCTTTCATACTACTGCAATCTTGTCCCTCCCTCTTGAAGATTCTAGAAAAATGTGTGCACCTACAACTTCTCCACCATCTTACACATAATAACCTACTTTCCCACACTCAGCATGGCTTTGGACCTGCACATAGTACCTCAACACCCTTATTATCTTTCATGGACTGTCAACAAAGCCTGTGACACTGACAAACTAGTACCTGCAGTATTTCTAGATTTGTCAAAAGCAACTGGATGGCGCAGTGGTGCAGTGGTAGTGTTGCCGCCTCACAGCAAGAGGTTCTCTAGTTCGATTCTCAGCTAGAGTGCCTTCTTTGCAGAGTCTGCATGCCCTCCCTGAGTTTGTGTGGGCTTCCTCTGGGTGCTCCAGTTTCCTTCCACATTACAAAGGCATGCTTCTGGAGCATTTCTCCCTGGGCCTCTGCTGAAAATTGGCTTAGTTCCAAGTTGGATTTTCCCGGTTAACAAATGGTAAATAAACAATTTGACATGGTATCTTACCCCAAACTCCTTAAAGAACTTTCCAGCATTGGTCTAACCTCCTCCTCCTCACTTAAGTGGTTTTCTAGCTACCTAGCTGACAAGCAGCAAGCAATAAACTGGCAGAGCTCTATCTCCCATATCAAATCACCCCCACAGGTGTACCTCAAGGATCCATCCTTGGCCCATTGCTATTTAATGTCTTCACCATTAACTTACATGCATCCTCCTGTGAAGGTACTCTAATCTAATATGCAGATGACTCCACTATTATCTTCATATCAGACACATTAACTCACCTACAACACAAAACACTACAAGCTTTCTCTTCCATAGAAACATGGCTCTCCAATGCTGAACGTCTACTGAACCCAAAAAAACAAAGCTCCTTCGCTTCACCCACAAACCCCATAGCTCTAACAAAACAAACTTCAAGATCTTTTCAGACAACAATACTGAAACCGAATTGGTTCAGTATACCAAACTACTAGGTGTCACAATTGATGATAATCTCAAGTTTGACCTACACATATAAAACAGCATCACCACCAAAAACTAGGCACGCTATACAGGAATAAAAATTTCCTCACAGCAGCTACCAAAATGACCTTGGCCAAAAACAACCTCTTGCCCTCACTGTTATATGGGGCCTGAATTCTAACTAACTTACAGACCTCCCTAAGAAAAAAAAACTAGAAAGCTGCTATAACAAAATTGCCAAATTTGCCATAAACGCAACCCCTCTAACTCCTCACTGTAAAGCCCTACATTTCCTAAGATGGCTTGAACTCCCCCTCCACCTGCAATATGTACAACTTACTATGATATACAAAATCATCCAGAACCCACTAGCTTGTCCTGCTCTTAGCCCATTAATCAACTTTTACATCCCAAATAAACATGTCAGATCTGAAGACAAACATCTCACATCTTATAAACCTAATAAAACCCCAGGCCTAAGCCTTTACTCCTGCTCTGTTGCAAAAATATGGAACTCCCTTCCTTTCACTTTCAAAACTGCTACTAACCTGCACTTCTTCAAAACTTCTATAAAAGAGTACTTCAACAAAGCTTGGATTTGCTCCTGTATGAACCCAGGCTGAGGTACTCTTATACCTTTTTCCACCTCTGTTCTCTCTGTCCCCACTACTAACTTATCCTACCCTCCCTTCCTCTACACAAACTCCCCTGAAGTTACACTCATACCTTTTACACCTCTATTCCTTCTATCCCCTCTATCTCACCCTACCCTTCTCTACTCGTACTATCCTACGCCTTCACCAACATAATCTGTTACCATATTTCATGACCTCTACAATTTTAATAACCATTATGATAATCATTATATACATAATGCTGCATGTTCCTATTATCAGGCTTTCCATATAATTTATGCTTGAACTTTTATATTTGTTGAGATTTTATTGTTGAGTTTTTATTCTGACAAACTAATGCATAAGTTTTTCAAATTTTGTGCTTGAATGTTATGACTTTATTATGTCTGTCTAGTTTTTCATCCTGTTAACTAAATGTATTTGGAGCTTTCCTCCCAAGGCCTCTATTGAAAATGTATACCTCATGATGCAGTCAGTAAACAAATGCCAAATAAACAAACAAAAAATAAATAAGTATTGAATAGAGAAAACTATAAAGCAATTAAGACAAGTGTTACTGTTAAGCATATAGAAGAGGGAACAGATCAACAAAATATTTAGACAGATGTGATAAAAACATGTAATATCTGTTCTGACCAGGACCTATCGTACACTACTGTAAATAAAACTAAACATACCAGCAGAGGCCGAAAAACTTAAAAGATGCATAGACAGATATAAAGAAAAGTACAAAATAAGCAATTCATTGATGGCCCACAAATGTTTTACAGAACCAGAAAAAATGTAAAAGGAATAGAAACACCATAAAAAATGAAGAAATAGATTTTGGAGAAATATCTATGAAAACCCTATGTAATATACAGATGCTGAATTGCTAGAAGTAAAAGAAACAGAAGTTCAAATGTACAGGATATGAAATGGGATGTAGTAATGGCCAGAGAAATTTAAACAGAATTAAGTAAAGCTCCTAAATGGAAAACCCCAAGCTCAAATAAAGTACCAACTTCTGGCTAAAATATTAGCATCTTAAATAAAGATTTTAGCCCAGAGTAAGAGCTACTTACAGGCACACCTCAAATAGACACCACCCTAGTTTACAGGAAAATAATGCTCCTCCTTAAGAGTGAACCTGCAAGTTATCGTAAAAACTAATAACCAATAACTTGCCTTTTAATGATGTATAAACTATACATTGCAAATGATGATAACAGAGTTTATAATAATTTAGAAGAAAATTCAATCATGGCAGTAGAACAAAAGGGTAACAAAAGAAAGCCATATGTACCAAAGGATCATTTGTTGTTAAAGTCATAATGGGAAAATGTCAAAAGTGGAAGACTAGAAATATGGCATGGATAGATTACAAAACAAAAGCATCAGACAGCATCCTACATTCATTGATAAAGGAGCACTTACAAATGTACACAATACACCTTATATTGATCAATTACATTGCAGTGACCATGAAACAGCAGCAAACCACTTTGCAGCTAACCCATGATAAAGAACAAATTATCCCTGAGATAAAAATTCAAAGGGTGATATTTCATGGTGACACTGTCACAGCTGCTCGTTTGTCTTGCCCGTAACTCATTAAGCTGTCTACTTAGCAGATTAGGTCATGGTTACAAACTGCTACCAGACAACAATGAAGTGTAAAAACTTCTTTTTGTGGATGATTTAAAACTGTATAGCTGATCAGATGAGGAGTAGAAAGCACAACTGGAAGTGGTCAAAACTTTATCAAATAAGAATAAATGTTCAAAAGCATCATTTAAAGCAGTAAAGATGTAGCACCAAGAACATATCAGTCTGGAACAAGAATCCAAAAAAGGAACTTAAACAGGAGGGATTGTATAACAATTTAGGAATTGACGAAGGATAGACAAAAACATGAACAAATGTGAAGAAAACTCAGTAAGGAATATTTTAGAAGAGTAAAATTAATATTGAAAACAGCCCTTACATCTAGGAACTAAGTCCGAGTTATTAACCAATCTGTTCTTCCTATTCTAACTTACAGTTTTGGAGTGATTGACTGGCCCTAAAACGTATTGGATCAGTTGGACAGGAAACCAAGAAAAATGCTTCACACTTATCAAATGATATATATAAAAATCAGTGTCTACCAAGGTTATACATTCCTCGTACTGACGTACTGGCTTCCTCAAAATGATTTAACTGAATGTATTTGCAATCATAGGACTGCATAAATATATGCTGACCTCACAAGATCCAAACGTAGTGAAAGTTTTAAAACATGAGAGTAAGTCTAAGATGACTTCCCTGGTTAGTTTAGCAGAATCATATCAGTGTCAAGCAGGAAGGAAACCAAACCAGAAACAGACAAAAATCAGGCAGAGGCTGAATGGGTCAAAAAACAAAAGAAAAGACAAGAAATGTGGAAAAGGCATAAATACAACTGCAAGTACAGGAAACTCTAGTAACAACCTCATGCCGATCAGACTCTGACACAGGAATGGTTAAGGAGAGGTGAATTTAAACCAAATGATGAAAGGTTAACATTAGCGGCCAATGAGAGTGGAGTATATACATGTTGCTTTACAAATTCCAGTGAACATGTTGGAGAAACAGACAAATGCAGGTTCTGTAAAACAGAACTGGAAACAATCAGAGAGCCTGTATACTGAAAGGCATAATAATGTGGCAAGACTGTTGCATTGGGGATTGCACAAACATCACAATCTTGAAGTAGCTGAGAAGCATTAGAAACATGAGCCACAAAGCATTAGAGATTAATGATGTTTACATCACATGAGATTACCCATTACAAACCCCAATCCTCTGAGCCACCACAATAAACAGAACATGCTGGAGGGGTAGATTCCTGTCCCAGAGACTACCCATTCATGTCAAGCAAAGCTCCATTAGCCCTCTTTAAGGAAAAATTTGATAATTGGATGGGAAATATGAAATTCTCCCCGGGGATCACTTCTGTGCCTCTGCTAGACAGGGGCGCAGGAAAATAACTTTCTTGGGTAGTGAAAGCCAGGCAACATTTTTGGCTAGGCTTATATAGGACCCAGGGCCGATAGCCTAGTACCTACCTATGAACCAACAGTTAAAAAAAATAGATGTGAGAAAACCAGATGTAGTAGTCCATGAAAAGACAAAAGTAGCACTGATCGTTGAAATTGCTACACCCAGTGATTAGTGTCCAACATTCAGAGAGAGACAGTCATAAAATACCAGGATTTGCAGGTAGAAATATGTGGGAGGAGGACACCCAGACAGTTCCAATAGCAGTAAAAACAATGGGTCTCTCAAAAAAGAATTTACAGTATTATCTAGATATGCTACTGATATATGTAACTCTGTATGAATTGCAGGAATCAGTTTTGGCACATTGCAGGTACTACAAAGAGAACTTTTGGCTAACATCAAAGATTGAAACAATATTAATTCCATGAACTTTAATCATACTTTGACTTAGGAATATGGTCCATTTCTGTCATGGTATTAGAAACCTAAAAGACTTGTAGAAATTAAACCATGAGAAAATGTGAAACAGAGTAGTATTGCTGGAACTGAATTCAAGTCTTGCTGAGCACTTTCATGTGGTGGACCCTGTTTTCACAGAATCTCACCAAGATAACACTGACACAGACTGTATATTTTCTATAGCATAAATCACGGGCAGAAGAAGGTTAAAAAATACAAACATCTGGATGCACAAGTCCTAGGATAAAAAAGTTCCCAATCCTTGTATGCACACTGGTGCAAAAACTGGAAACAAATTACAGTGCTGAATCTTCAAGACACAAACATTCCTACAATGGGGTTAGGCCAAGCTCAAGGGGAGGATCCCCCCGCCATTTGTAGAAGGAAGCGGTCTTGAAATCACAAAATGTCACAGGCCAAAAAAGAGCCGTAAAGATGATAGACTGAACTGTTGAGGAGAAGGAAGAAGTTATGTATAAAGCACAGAATTTCCAGATAGAAGACATTCAAAAAGACATAGGGTGGCACAGAAGGGAAGTAGATAGCATTGTTGCCTCACAGCAAGAGGTTCCCCAGTTCAATTCTCAGCTGGGGTACCTTCTGTGTTGAGTCTGCATGTCCTGCCTATGTTTGTGTGGGTTTCTTCTGATTGCTCTGGTTTCCTCCTACATTCCCAAGACATGCAGTAGGTGGAGTTGACACTCTAAATTGGCCATAGGTGTGAGTGTGCATGCGTGTGTGTGTATGGTGTGGATGGATTACTGTAGCAGGGCTAGCCACCTGATGGTGTAAACCTTGGCTCTAGATGACTGTCACTGCTGAAATGAAACTGATCCCATGTACAAAAATGGGAAATGCAGATTTGTGTTGATTAATACAACAGAGCCATCATATAAAGAACAAAACCTAGACATTTTTGAAAGGTATAAAAAAGAAATATGGACATGGGAAAGAAAAAGAGAATTGATATGGTACAATATTTATGCAAACAAGAAAGCCAAATTAATCAATTTAAAAAAAGTAGCTCTAAAGATATTTGAATAGAAATACAAGCAAAAGCACCCAGATATGGAAAAGTTCACAATCCAAAAAATATCACAAAAGGGAAGGCAGAACAGAAGATTAGTAAAATTAAACAAATATAGAAGCTGAAGTTATGGAATACCAGCAAAGAGAAGGATTTACTATAGAAAGCCTAACAAAGGCTATGTCACAGCATGGTGGAACAATGAGTTCCCTAATTAAGAACAGGTGGAGTGGGAGACATCTGAAGAACAAACATGGACATTGGAAAAAACAAGTTATGTACTTACCATAACATTCCATATGCGTTGTCCATCGCTGCCTTTATTCTCACATATGGAGGTCAGATCCGATCCTTCAGATCCATCTCGATCTTATACAGAAGCTTGTGGCTGCCATCTAAACTCTTGGGCATTCTACCACAAACAAACTGTAAAAACTGCAACTATGAAAACAAAAAATAGCCAAGGCTAGTGGTTCAAGCAAACAATTTAATAATACAGTAAGTGCTTTTGTGGATACAAATGCTCCTACTTCTTCAGACTGGTTAACAAAAGTAATACAACACATTTGAATAGATTTCAACTTGAGCACATGATGGTCAGGTGGTTATAACGTCCAATAGGACCTAAAAGACAATCAAACAACCTTTAGTCAGTTAAGACAAATAGCATAAGGAACAAATAATTAAATATAAAAGAAAAAGAAAAAAATGCCAGAAGATATATTTAAAATACATTTAAAATTACATTTAAAACTAATTGCATGTTGAAAATACACAACAATTATTGCAAATTTATAGACACTGGATTTATGTATCAAGTCAATAATATGAAAGTTGTTTGTAAGGGGGGTATAATTGTAATTCCAAAGGATGTGTATATTTAGCTAAATGTAATTCCTGCCAAGGTTTCTATATAGGTAAGACCGATTGGAAGCTTAAGGAACGAAAATACGAACATCAGTATGCCATAAGGAACCTAAAATCAGAGAATGCCATAGCTAAGCATGTCCTTAACAACCCTAACCATTCATTCTCCTTTAGGGTAATTGACCAGATCTGCTCTCATGTAAGAGGTGGACCATTTTCTTTATGGCTAGAGCAATGCGAGCTGTATTGGCAGCTTAGGCTAGATGCCTTTAAATACCCTGGGCTAAATGATACATGCTCTAGCCTGTATTCTGAAGTTAAAGAATTTGAAGAGATAGGATATTTATCCTTAGAGTATAAATTCAGCACTATCTTGTTGTGTATTTTCAACATGCAATTAGTTTTAAATGTAATTTTAAATGTATTTTAAATATATCTTCTGGTATTTTTTTCTTTTTCTTTTATATTTAATTATCTGTTTCTTATACTATTTGTCTTAACTGACTAAAGGTTATTTGATTGCCTTTTAGGTCCTATTGGAGGTTATAACCACCTGACCGTCATGTGCTCAAGTTGAAATCTATTTACATGTGTTGTATTACTTTTGTTAAACAGTCTGAAGTGGGAGCATTTGTACCCACAACAGTGTGTACTGTATTATTAAATTGTTTGCTTGTACCACTAACCTTGGCTATTTTTGTTTTCATTCCTGGGCATTCTACACCTCCCAGCATGCACTTCCCCATTACCTCAGATCTTATAGGTTCATAGGTTGGTACTAGGCTATCTGCCCAAAGGCATTTATAAGCCTAGCCAGAATGTGTTGGCTTTTGCCGCCCTCTTAGATTAGTTCCCTGTGCCTCTGTCCAGCAGAGCCACTGAAGTGATCCCCGAGGTAAACTTTCTGTTTCCCATCCACTCGTCAAGGTTTCTTTTGAAGAGTGTTAGCGAGGAGCTCTGCCTAATGTAGATTGGGATCTTGTTCCGAAGCATGGGAAGTCTCTGGGACAGGAATCTAACCCTCCAGTATGTCCTATTTATTGTTGTGGTGAGGTTTAGATCCCTAGAGCGTGTGGCTCAAGGGGATAAGGTTTACTTTGGGTGGAGCATGTCCATCAATTCTGGGTTGGACATAGCCTTGTATGTCAGGCAGAGATCACTTCTGAGTAGGCGGTATGCAACTGAGTACAACTGGAGTTTCTTCAGTCGAGCTGCATAGGGCATCTGTTTGAGGCCAGTGATCCTCTTGCTGAGGTACTTCTATGGTCTTTCCAGCTGTTGCAGATGTCTTGTAAGATACATCCCAAATGGGGCGTTGTACTCTATGATGGATCTGATGAGTGATGAGTAGAGGGGCACAATGACCTCTTTTGATCTGGATGCAAACCCTTTTTGTGATTAGGTGGGCCACGTAGAAGGATTTTCTAACCACTTTGGCAATGTGATTATCAAAGGTAAGATGACTATCTACTTAGATCCCCAGATCCCTTATTACATCTTCTGTATTTAGGGGACTACCACCTATGTGGTAGTTTGTGGGTACTTTGTTTTTTCCAAAGGGGATGACTATGCACTTTTTGGCATTTAGCTTGAGGCCATGATTTTGACACCAGGTATCCGTCTCAATAAGACCCTTTTGGAGGATGTCTGTGTCAGCTGGAGAGTCAATTATAGCCCCTAGTTTGCAGTCGTCTGCGAACTTGGTCAGCCATAGTCCACCTGTGCTTGCCTGTACCTCTGAGAAGTATATGCCAAACAGGAGGGGTCCTAGGACTGAGCCCTGGGGAATGCCACTTGTAACCGGTTTAGAGTTGGACCTAGCTCCTGCAACTCTCACCATGTGGGTTCTGTCCATGAGCCAGTTGGCAACCCATCTTGTGACGTAGGGGTTTATGTTCAGGCTGGTGAGCTTGTCTATAATACTAGAATGGGGACTGGTGTTGAAGGCCTTAGCGAGGTCTAGGTAGGCTGTGTGTACCACCTTTCCCTCGTCTATAGCCTTGGTAACTCTCTCAAAGAAGTCCACCAGGTTTAGGAGGCATTATCTGCCCTTAACAAAGCCAAACTGGGCAGGGTCCAGTGTTTGGAGGTTCCCAATGTCTCTGTTAATGAGTTCCATGATGATGCACTCCATAGCCTTGTAGACCAAGCTAGTCAGGCTTATAGGGCAATAGTTCCTGGGGTCTGTTGTGGCTCCTCCTTTGTGGAGCGGAATAACCTTTGCTGTGTGCCACTCTATGGGTATGTAGCCTGTGGAAAGGCTGAGTATGAACAGTGTGTTTAGGTGAGGGGTTAGTTCATCTTTGAGCTTGTGTAGGACACAGCCTGGGACACCATCCGGTCCCATTGATGCTGTGTTTTTGGCTTTGTAGAGGGCTGTTTTAACCTGAGTGTCTGTGATTTCAGGGACTCTACATTCTTCTGGTATGGTTATGGGCCCTTTTGGGGGAGAGAGGGGGTTGAAGTTTGTGCTGATTCTGTCTGCCAGGATGTTGGTGATATCAGTCGGTTCAGTGCATTTTGTGCCATTCTGCACTAACTCCAAGCAGATCTGAGCATTGCCATTTAAATTCTTGACATAGCTAAAGAATGCCTTGTGGTTATCTTTGGAGTCCTTGGCAATTTTTCTTTCAAAGCTTGCCTTGGATGATTTTATGAGGGAATGTAGTTTCTTGCTGATACTGATCAGGGATGTCTTCCCTTCTTGGGATTTTACTCTTTTCTGTACTAGTTTCCTCCTTCTATTGTATAGCTTGTTTATGGCAGGAGTCCACCAGACTGGTTTCCTTTTCTTGGAGGAGTGAGTCCTGGTTTTGCTTGGGATGGCACGATCCATACACTCTTGTAGCTGCCCATAGAATGCATTAGTAAAGGATTTTGCAGCTTGGACAGTGTTATCCTTCAGCATGGGGACTTTGAAACTTTCCACCTCAGTCTTAAGTAACATGAGGTTTGCTTTTGAAAACTTTTTCACGGTGGTTTTCTTGTCCGGGGGTGGGGGCAGAATGTGGATATCCAAAGTGATTTGTTTATGGTCAGATCTAACCAGCGAGGGGTTGACCTCTGGTGTGGAACACCGGTTGCCCATGTTGGTGATGACCAGGTCCAATATGTTGTCACCTCTGGTGGTAGTGTTGACCAGTTGAATCAGGGCGTATGAGTTTATAAATTCTAGGAAAAGTTGGGCAAGGGAGTTAGTACTTGATTAGTTCTCTCAGTTAATGTTTGGGTAACTGAAATCACCCAATATTAGGGTGTTTGGTAGGACCTTTATGTTTCCCAGTGTTTCCAGAAATGTGGAATGGGGGTCCTGGGACATGGAGGGTGATGTGTAGCAAGCAACAATTTGAATTGCAGTTTTGCCCATTGTTAGTTGCACGTGGATGATCTCTGAAGCATCGTGCTGTGCCACTAACCTGGAGGTGTGGGTATCCTTGATGAATATGGATACGCCCCCATCTTTTGTATTTCGGTTTGGGTTCTGCGGCCAAAATGTATGGTATGAGTTGTAGCCTGGTAGTGCTGGGGTGCTCTCTGGAGCCTTAAACCAGGTTTCTGTTACTGCACATATATTGATTTTCTCCATACTGAGGAGTGCTTCGAGTGTGTGCATTTTGAGGTTTAAACTTCTGGCATTGAGTAGCATTACCCTCAGTTTTTTGTTACTTGTGCTATTTATGATGGTGGGTTTGTCTTTTGAGCCTTGCCTAAAAAAAGCACTATGGGGTGGCAAGAGCCTTGGCCAGTATTCGAAAGCCTAAGGGTGACAGGTGCAAGCCATCTCTAGTGAAGCAGCGTGGCTTGTCGAGCATGTCATCCCAGGTGGACAGACACTGGATCCCCTTTGAATGACACCAGAAACTTAGCCAATTGTTGAAATTGAGAATTTTTTTCTTTATACCACGGTATTATTCTTGGTGAGGGCAGGATGCTACTCAGGGTCAGGATCATACTGGCCTGGGCTACATGATCAGAGAGCTCTTCCATGTCTCTCTTCATGTAGTCCATGAGGTATGGCTCAGGTCATTCACACCAACATGGACAATGACAGAGTCATATTTGTACTTGTTCTGGAGTGACCTGAGTGCTTGTGTTATGTGGCGGATCCTGGCACCTGACAGGCAGCTAACAGTAACCTTCTCCTTATTCAGCCTAGTGAGTGGGACGTCAGTGTGCCTGACTATAGAGTCACCTATTACTATTAAGTTGGGTATGTTATTTTGCCTTACAGGCTGTGATTGCATGGCACACTGGTTTTGTGAAGTATGTGTTTCATGGTTTGTGTTGGGGGTGTGGAGGTTGCTTGGATGTTTGCTTTGGAGGTCTTTCTTGGTTTTGCAGATTTTTATTTAGAGCCTCCGAGTATGTTTTCATGTATTTATATGTGTTTTTGCCAGTGCTGGTTTAATGGGTCTATGTAAGACTGGTGGTGTGATGCAAGTATTTCCCTTCTCCTCTTGACTGTCTGATCCAGTCTTGGGTTAAGAGAGCTTAGCCTCTAGTTTGGCTGTATAACTGCATCTCTCGCATGTATTAGTGTTTAGTGGTAGGAGGAGGGGATTGTCTGTGTACATGAGGCAGTTGTAACATTGCCTCAAAATGCCCAGATTCACCAGTTAGACTGGAGAGTACACCTGAAACTGCCCTTTGGACATGCCTGGATAGGTACAGTGAACTGTTTTACTGGATGGCTGATAAGGTTGAATAGAGAACCTTGTCCTTCTGTACAGTACAGGAGGGTGTAGTGCTAGGGTTTATAAGTGCTTGCTATAAGTTTTCAGCAAGTGTCGGGCTGAGAAATGAATGGCTTGAGTGCTTAAGTTGAAAGTTTGTCTAGTTCCAAGGGAAAAATTGAAGAGGAGACTTTGTGGAGCTGGGAATAATTTTACCCTAGCTAACCAGCACGCAAAACCGGGCAAATACGGTATTTATAGCAAGGAAATGAAAGAGATAGAAATTAGCCCAAAATGGCCAATAAACTACTAATTTCTGGGCTGAAACCACTCCTCCAGGGACAGATAGGCTGCTCAAAGCTCCCCTCTCTCACAGGTGAACAGAGAAACTTCCTTCTATCCAAGTAAGGTATGGGCAAACACAGAGATTTGTAACACAGCCCTGAATTCAGCACTAACCTGAAAACTGGACTATACTAGCTTAGAAAGGCGGGAAGCAAGTATATATATATATATATATATATATATATATATATATATATATATATATATGGGTCTACTTTCATAGACCGAGCCCGCGCACCGACACCGGAAGAAAGAGACACGACGACCACGGAACAGGTAGGTAGGTTGATATCCGGAACGCTGACCCGACACGACAACGGCAGCGCGCAGTGCAGGCAGCTGTGAGCGCTGTGAAATGAAAGATTTAGGATTGGGGAGCGGACAGGTAAGTGTACGATAGTGAGGGATTTTAGGTTAGGTGTGGAAAAGGTGAGTGTGCGGTGGTGTCGGACTAAGGGTTCCGTGAGGTAAGTGTGTGGAAGTGTGTCAGGGTTAGAATGCGGGTGGAGTGAGTGTGCAGGCTGAATGTTTTAGGGTGGGTTAAGTGAGTTAGGTTAGGGTGCAGGTAGGGTAAGTGTGCTATAGTGACGGTGTTGGAGGTTTTTAGGGTGTTTAGTGAGTTAGGGTTAGGGGTGCGAGTTAGGGTAGGGTGTGTGTCAGAGTAGGGGGTTGTTAGGGTTTTTAGTGGATATGTTGTTGTGTGTAATGTGTAGTTTGAGTTGTTGGTGTGGTGTGTTTTCGGTTGTTGGGGTCAGTAACTTGTGTGTCATATATATATATATATATATATATATATATATACATCATTTTTTTTTGTTCAGAAAATAAAGCAGATACACTCAAAAAACAGTTTAAAAGCACAGAAAAGGATACTTATTGTTATATATCGCAGATCAGAGTTGTAGTCAATGCCCCCAGTAATAAAGTAGGAAGAAACAAATACAGTAAAAGCAGATGAATAAAGTGCAATTTAAATATATATATATATATATATATATATATATATATATATATATATATAAAACAATAGAAAATGAACAAACTGACTTAAACAAATTACCCAATTAACCAGAAGAAAACTGAGCACTATTCCAGCAGTCTTCAATCAGACAAGTTCTAACTGCACACCCCTGCTTTGCCCAATAAAGTAGCCAGTGGTTATAAAGAAAAAGGACAGAAACAATACTATTCCCAATGTTTAAGGAAACATTTAAAAATAGCAAGGGGTCCTGTAAGGCCTTATTTTGTATCACCTGTTCTTCCAGGAGTTAAGGAAGGGGCCCGGAGGGAGGATTATGAGAACAAAGGTGGAGATGGACAGCACACATGGAACGTTATGGTAAGTACATAACTTCTTTATATGTTGTTGTCAATGTCGCCTTTATTCTCACATATGGGATGGTGTCCCTAGCAACCTGAATCTTGGGTGGCTCACAGGAGAATATTCCTCAGAACCATTGATCCAAAAGAAGCTCTACCCCTGGAGGTCAAATCCACTTTGTAATGGGTAATAAAAGTATAGGGATTTAACCATGTGGCTGCTGCGCAAATATTATCTAAAGGTTCTCTGGCCAGAAAAGCTGAAGAAGTAGCCACAGCTCTAGTAGAATGTGTTTTGACTAGTGTAGCCAATTGTTTATTTTGGGTTTTATAAATAAATGTGATACAATCAGAAAGCCATTTTGATAAGCCCGGTCAACAAATGTAAAATAAAATAAAATAAATAAATAAGGTAACTTTGGAAACTGGCAAGCCTTTTCTTGTTTCAAAAAAGGAAACAAATTTATCTGTTTTTCTGAAATCCTTTGTTCTGTGAAGGTAAAAACACAACTGTCTGTGAATATCTAAAGTGTAGCAGATATTGTCCTTTATTCTTGAAATTTGGGAAAACACTGGCAGTTCAAAGAATTGATTGAGATTAGCTTGAGACTACTCTGAACAAGAAGGAAGTAATAGCCACTAGAAAAATTTTGCTGAAGGCTCAAATGGAGAGTGAGTCAAATGAAATAATACAAAATTCAACTCCCAAGGAGCAGAAGAACTTCTGTAAGGTGGTTTCTGCAACAAGACTCCTTTTAAAAAGGTTTTACAAAGCTTATGGGATATGAGAGGGGAACCATTCTCTCCTAGATGATAATTAGAAATTGCAGCTAACTGAACTCTTAAAGTAGCTGCAGCAGCTCCTTCATGAAAAGGTTTCGTTAGAAATTCCAAAATGAAGTGTAGTGGAGCAGTAAAAGGCTCAATGTTCTTTTCCATGGCCCGCATGACAAACCTTTTCCATTTGCTTTTGTAAAGGTTTGTGTGGAAGATTTGTGTGAAGAAATCAAAATGTGTCTTACTGGAGAAGATAAAAGAGGATGCCTGGGTATCATTGGAATTGGAGCAGCAATGCTGTCAATTTCAGATTTTTCAAATCTGGAAGAACCATTCCTTGCAGATGCGAAAGTAGATCTGGCACTGGGCCCAGAATCCATAGATCTTCCTGAAGATGAGGCCAAAGGAAGGGAAACCAAATCTGTTGAGGCCAGTAAGGGGCAATGAGGATGATTGTTCTCTTCAACAAACTTGCTTTCTGTAACACTTTGGGAATGAAGGGAGTTGAAAGATAAGCATAGAGAAGTCCCAGGGGGCCAATCATGCATCAGTGCATCCCTCGGTGACTCTCCCTGAAGGGAGATTAGGGCAAAGTAGCTGCTGCATTTGTTCTTCATGGATGATGCAAAGAGATAGCAGCAAGGCTGACCCCATTTCTGGAAAATCTTTTCTGCAACTTCTTGTTTGAGGGACCACTCATGAGGCATCAGAATTGCCCTGCTGAGCCTGTCCACTATCACGCTGGATTTCCCCCGAATGTGTGTTTCAGTCAGAAAGAGGTTGGAAGATGTCGCCCATTGCCAAACTCCAAGGGCTTCCCGACAAAGGGGATAAGATCTGGTTCCTCCCTGTTTGTTGATGTACCAGACTACTGACAAGTTGTCTGACTGGATTGCTATTGCTCCCCGAGAAAGAGAGTCTTGAAAGGCCTGCAATGCTAGAAGCACTGCTCTCATCTCTAGACATTTATATGCAGATGGGTCTCGTGGGGGGACCAGATGCCTTGGACTGTCCTTTCCAGAAAATGACCCCTCTGCCCTATCTGGGAGGCATCCATGGTCACCATGGCCTGGGGCTGATTGGGTACAAACAGATGACCTTGACTGACTTGGTCAGAATAAATCCACCAATGAAGATCCTTCCTGCATACATTAGTTATCAAGATCTTGTGAGACATTGGAAGATCTAGAAAGGACTACTGGGTCAACAACAACCACTGCAGAATTTACATATGAAGGCAAGCTAGAGGTACCAGATCTACTGAAGCTGCCATCATTCCCACGACTTGAAGTACTAATTTCGCAGATGCTCTTTTCTTGTGAATAAGGACCTTGATCTGCTTTCTTAATGAACTAATTCTGTCTGCTGGAAGTCTTGCTATCATTTTTCCTGTATCTAAGTGTGCTCCTATAAAAATCAGATTTTAACAGGGTTCTAGAGCAGATTTCTCTAAATTGATGGTGATTCCAAGATGACAGCAAAGACTTGCAGTAGTTTCTCTTGCCTCTAAGAGTAAATACCTGGTCATGGTGGTCAGGAGCCAGTCGTCTAGGTATGGAAACACTTGAAATGCTTGACATCTCAAGTGAGCTGCAACCACTGCCATGCATTTGGTGAACAGTCTGGGGGCTGTAGTGAGGCCAAAGGGCAGGGCTCAAAACTGGTAATGACTGGCTCCGATTTGGAAGTGCAGATGTCTTCTGGAGAGCCTGTCCATTTTTATATGGTAGTACACATCCTGAAGGCCTATCGAGCACATGTAATTGTCTTTTCCTAGAAAAGGGAGAATAGACTGTAGAGTGACCATTTGGAACTTGCATAGACTGTAGAGTGACCATTTGGAGCTTGCATAGACTGTAGAGTGACCATTTGGAACTTGCATAGACTGTAGAGTGACCAATTTGGAACTTGCTCTTTTTAATCGACTTGTTTAGTTTGCTGAGATCCAGAATAGGTTTCCAATCCCCTGTTTTCTTTGGCACTAAAAGGAATCTTAATTAAGTTCTGAATCCTCACTGGTCTAAGGGGACTTCTTGGGTGACTCTTTTGCCTAGCAACTTTTGAACTTCTGTAGTTGCTTGATCCCTTTGACTGGGTGGCATGTCTTGGAATTTTTTTTTGTTTTGAGGAAGATGATGGGCGAATGATATGAAATAACCTCTAGATATTATTTGATGCACCCATTTGTCATTTGTAATGTGAAGCCAGGCCTGTGGGTGCAGAGACAGCTGACCCCCGATAGCCTCCAGAGTTGAGCAATCAGGCCTCCCTTCAGGAGTGCTGAAAGGGTTTGCCAAAGAAAGAATCTGTAAAGCCCTGATGTTGTAGGCCACCTGTGATGAGAGGGTGGCATCTTCCATTATTGTTCCCTCCTCTGTCTTTTGGGGAACTTTCACCCTGTGTGCCCTGGAAAGACTGTTGAGACTTTAGGAACCACATCTTTCCGCTAGCTTTTTGACCTTTGGGATAAGGTCTAGTCAGAGTGGAAAAACATACTCCTACAGCAGACAAGGTTTTGCCTTCCTGTTCACACCTGGTGAGTGTTTCTTTCACTTTGGGCCCAAAAACAGATGAGTCATCAAAGGGGGCATTCACAAAGGAAGACTTGAAGGGCTCTGTGAAATGGCAAAGTTGCATCCAGGCTTGCCTCCTAATAGAGATATCTGAACCTGCGGCTCTACTCGCTCCATCCGCTGCACAAGAAAGCAGTCTCATGGAGGAGTTAACTACTGAATTTAGGGTGGTGAGCTGAGAGGCTACCTTATCTGACATCTCTAGAGCAACAGCACTTGTATGGTATCTGATAGTTCTTTCAGCAGATCCCTCTGCAGCCTACTAAAATGTGTCAAATAATTCAGCGAGTGAAAAGTAAAGCCCACTGAAGAAAAGACACGCTTCCCATATCTATCCATCATCCTAGAATCCTTATTAGGATGATGAATAGTGGAACTGGTGTCAGAAAGTTCCTTTTTAGTTGCAGCCACCACGATCATTGCATCTATCACAAATCCCTTAGTAAGAAACTGTTTATCAGGGGGAGAACTGACATACTTATTTGGCCTCCTTGGAGTTGGATCAGTGGAGTCTGGGGTCTCCCATACCTTTTGAGAGATTAACTCAATAAGCTCATCGGAAGGTGGTGTTATCTGGAAGGTGGAAGGATGGGATCCGAAACCCTTCCGATATACTGACTCCTCTGCTGTAGGAGTGTTGGACATTAAATCTCCTCTCTGTTTCAACATTTCTAGAGTGTCCTCAAAGGAGACATCCTCAGGAGGAGACTGTGGGGACTCCTCAGCCTCATTGAGGTCAGTATCTGTGGTGATGGACCTTTCCAGGGAGTCTAAATGCTTCCTTTTGCAGGTTCTCTTCCAAGGGACTTCTTCAGTAGGATAATCTGGAAAAGTTTCAGAAGAAATTGGGGTCTCCCTAGGGACATTCTAAGGCTTAAGATCCTACTGTCCCTATGGAATGGGTGGATGAAAGGCAGCAGGTACAGGTAGGGAAGAAAACGAAAATCCTGGAAAGATTGGACCCTTGACTGAGAAGCAGTCAAAGCTCTCCTCGTGGCCTCAAATGCCCCTTGCCCTTGATCCAAGGAACCCTCCAGAGCTGATGAAAAAAACATCAGAACTGAGGGTCCTCCATGATACAAGGAAGGAATATCCGAGACTGAGGTATGAACCAAGCTCATCTGCACTGAAGCTCCAAAAGGCATGGTCCAATCCAAAGAAAGGGAAGTTGCATTCCTGCCCTCGGGTGCAGGCAAAGAGCTACGGCTCCCTGATTCCTCCTGCTCCAAAAGAGCAGAGGAACTCAAAGCTGAAGTTAGAGCAGAAGAAAGAGTGAGTGTCTGATCTGACAATGTCTCAGCCTGGACTTTTGGAACTCCCTGCTCCGAGCTTGAAACATGGGTAGGAGGAGGAGAAGAAGGGAGTGACTTTGTTGGAGCCAAAGCTCTTGGGCTCTGATCCAGCAGTAACTTGGGAAGAACCGGTGTCTTCAACACCTTTTAACCACTCTATCCACATCTTCATCAAAAAGACTCATGGTCAAACACATGGAAAGGGTAGGTGATCTCTGTAAAATCAGAGATGGGAACCAACAGGATACTCTTTCTAGGGATGGTGATCAGCTCCATATAGTACCAATTATCGAAGCTGACAGAATCAGAGCTGATAACTTAACAATGCTCAGAAGTTCTCTCAGATCCATAAGCTGACTGTTTGGAAAGAACTGTCGGAGCAGATAACTTTGCCATTTTTTCTGTCGGCTCTGAAGTTTTTGTCAGTGCCAGAGGTCTTTTCTTCAGTTTGTCAGACTTCGAGTGGAACACAATAAAGCAGAACCAGATTTGGAGGACTTCTTGCCACCTGAAATAGCTTCAGCAAAGGGGCTTTGGATCATACCTTTATGCATAAGCTTGTTACGCCTTTCTAATAGAGCTCTCTGGTTGAAGGCGTGACATATACTGCAGGACTCCTGCAGATGAAGCGCCCCCAAACAGTAAACACATAACATGTGAGAATCACTAAGGGGCATTTTCTTTCCATACTGAGTACACTTCTTGAAACCTAATGGTTTGCCTCTCTTGTCCTTCTGAGGCATATTGAATAAACAAAAAAAATACAACCAACAACCACAAACTTTAACTAATTATACAATGTAAATTAGAAATCTAGAGAAGTCTTAATAAAAACAATGGACTCTCTGAAACTACAGGAAACTACAGGAAGAAAGAAGGTAGACAAAAATTAGCAACAACTTTCCCACTCTCTGTGTGTGTGTATATATATATATATATATATATATATATATATATATATATATATATATATATAATGTATTTTTTTATATAAAGGATATAACGGGAAGAAAGATGCTGTAAATAACACACAGATGTTAGGGGGATAGGAAGGGTATAAATCTACAAAATAATGCAAAATTAAGTACTGCTAGCTAACAACAGTTTAACACTACAAGATTTTAATAAATATAAGGGAAAAAATTGCAAAAATTTCTCTCTTGGCCCAAAGCTAGTGAAAGGACCACATCTTCAGCAAAGTGGAAAACGAGATCTGAGGTAATGGGGGAGTGTATGCTGGGAAGGGTAGAATGCCCAAAAGCTTAGTTGGAGGCCACCAGCTTCTGTATAAGGCCGAGATGGATCCGAGGGATTGGATTTGAACCCCCATATGTGTGAATAAAGGCGAGACTGACAACACATCAAAGATTTACTATGGTGCAATATTTAGTTTTTCTTTCTCCTTTGCATAATCAATACAAACAAAAGCAGCATCAATGACATTTGAAGAGAAATGCAGGGAAAGACATCCAGATATGGAAATGTTCACAATACAAAACATAAAGGGGGAAGTAGAAAAGTGGATTAGTAATGGAGAAGTTAAAGAAATAGGAACTGAAATTATGGATGATCTGTGAAGTGAATGATTTAATGTAGAAAATCCAACTCCGGTTACATCACAGCATGATGGAACAATATGTCCCCAAATTAAGGAGAAACAGGAAGTATATGATCACTTGTCATGTGACGATACTCTGGCGCCTTCAGTAGGAAACCAGTACAAAAGTTCAGTTGGAGATGCACAGCAAGGGAAGAAACAGGAAACAGTGGCAACTCTGATGTAGTCAATCTTAGGCCAATGAGTTCCCATATGAGAGGACACAGGATGCCAAAGGAAAATGTTCTGGAACTTTGTGTAGAACGCCCACAGGAAACAGAGCAAAGAATGTGCCCTCGGTTAAGAAAATGATCTAAGGGAAGAGGGTTTTTTTATTTAATAGTGGGGGATAGACATTAACATTGATGAAAGAAATTGATTATAGAAAGTAAACAGACCCAAACTGTAAAACGTCTGATAATAGTCTTAATGTGTTCATCTGTTTTAACATAAATTCATGTAATACAATATAATAGGATACATTACCGAGCAGCTAAATTAATAACAGATTAAGCCTTACCAGAAAAATGCAGAGCAATAAGGGAAAGAAAGGGAAGAATTCAAATGCCATCATGGAACTCTCAAATAGAGAAAACTATAAAGCAATTAAGACATGTGTCACTGTTAGAAGAGTATAGAAGAGGGAACAGATCAATAGAAATACTTGGATTGGGAGGGTGGCCTAATGGTTAAGGTGTTTGCCTTACAAACACAAGGTGCAGGGTTCAAGTCTCACAAGGGATAATTGGCTAGGCTTAAAATGGCTCGCAAGGGCAGTTAGCTTAGTACTAACCTATGAACCTATGAACCTATGGATATGATAAAAGCAAAGTGCAGTAACAGAACAAATCAGGATTCTCAGACTATCTCCAAGCCAGTGGCTGGAAGACAGCTGAGAGAGGAAAATGGTCAGCTAGGAGGGGTGTAGCTTGAACAAGTAGGAAACTCCGCAAATAAAGCCTGTATGTATGTCTGTGATCCAAAAGTAAAAGAAGAGAGGGAGGTAAGGAAGGAATACCGCAATGGTAATCAGCAGGACAGCTACTGTTATGGTAAGTTCTTACACAACTGTATCATGTCATAACCGAAATCACTGTTGCAGTAGTCATCACAGATAGTGACCCCCTGAGCTAAGGGGAGAAAAGAAAGTGGTGTGGCTGGCTAGAGTGGAGAGGATGACCTGTCCAGGAGACTAGGGCAAAGGCTGTTCTAGACCTGGAGAAGGCATCAGTCTTGTGCTTGGTGGAGGCATGCACCCATTTGTGAAAAGCACCACAAGAAGCAACAGCCTGAGTGGAATGTGCTTTAGTAAGAGATCTTTGTCAAAAAGGCTGGACAAATAAGACAGAATGAAAGGAATCTTAGCTGTATGGAGTTTAGTGCTTTTTGTCTGCACCAAAGGGTGAATCTTTTCCATTTGGCGGAGTAATATTTCCTTGTGCTAGGTTTCCTAGATTCTTTTAGAATATCCATGACCTCCTTGTTGAGAAGTGCTTTCCATGAAATCAAGGTATCATCCACTCTGATAACTTGAGCCTCTGCAGGTTGGGGTGTATAATCTTGCTCTTGTCCTGTGTTAACAGGTCCATTCTCTATGGCAGCTGCCATGGTTCTGTGCTGGTTAGGCTGAGTACCAGAGTGTAACAGTGCTGAGATCATGGGTAGAAGTTTTTGAAGGTTCAGAATCTTGAATTGTGGAACCTGCAGGAATTGATTGAGTCTTGACAGGTCCAGTATTGGTCACCATGTACCTTGTTTTCTTGGTACCAGAAAAAGTCTGAAATAAAATCTTCTTCCTTGTAAGTATTCTGGTAGTGGTTCCATACAGCCCTGAGTGCACAGAACTATCTGGGTCAATGCCTTGGATTTTTGGTTTGGAAGAATGTCTGGGAAGCCTGAGGGGACCAAGGATTGCTTGAATTTGAGCTTATAGTCCTTTGAAATAATGTTTAGTACTCACTGATCTGTAGTGAGAGTCAGGTTTCCATGGAATAGTGATAGCCTCTCCTCTAGTCTGGGAGGGGGATTTGGGGAGCAGGAGGGGGTAGGGAGTATCATAGCCGAGTCATGATTACTCCCTGCTAGGGACCTGTGGGCACAAATCCCTCTGGCCTAATGGGTGCTAAATGTCATTGCTTGGGTCACCGGTGCTATCATTGGCTCCTTTCCCTATGGGGCTTTCTTTGCCTAGCCTTGAAACATGATGGAAATAACCAATAGGTGGTAGAGTAGCTTCTGCTGAAATAAGGAGGTCAGACTTGAAGTCCTTAACAGTCTGCATGGACTCAGCCTTATCTTCCATTTTCCTGATTACAGCTTTTGCCTTGGGTCTAAAGAGAAAGTCTTTATCTAAAGGGGCGTCCAGGAGGTTGGATCTGACATAGTCTGGAAGGGACTGCTCTCTCAACCAGGCATGTCTTCTTATGAAGGAACCTGTAGCTGCAGTCCTACTGGAGAGTTTCATAGCATCACAGCTGCAGTGCAGGGAGTGTTTGGCTACCTGAGAGCAGGAATTACAAAGATCTAATAACTTTCCAGAGAAACTTGTTCTCCATGCCCATCAATTTCTGCTTCATTTGATCCAGAACAGTTTCCTGGTACTTAACCATGTGAAACTGGCAGTTCAAGGCCTGCATGGCGAGGGGAGCAGATGTTTAAACTGTTTTGCCAAATGTAAGACCCTACTTTCCTTGACAGTAGGCAAGGGTTTTTTGGAAGAACTAAATTTTGCTCCTTTAGGGCCTGGGGTCACAACCATAGGGTCTGCCACAGGGTTCTTAAAGAGATTCTTGTGTGAATCCACAAAGAGGCAGGGAGCCAGCTTTTTAAAGAGTAGTCTTGGAAAACATCATCTACCACCTCTAGCACAGGAGGTATGGTGAGGGGTTTGTTTTCAGGAAGGTTAAGAAATTCCCTAATTCTTTTCTTTGATTGAGGGTAGTCTTGTGCACTCCACTTGAAGTGTTTCCTCAGGGTGTGGTTTCTCCAAAGGAAATATCCTCAGGAGGGAGGCAGATGCAAATTTTTCCTGAGTCTGAATCCCCAGAGGAGGTAATAGAAAAGTACAGTTGTGTACGCTTACCATAAATGTAGATGTATTCACTGTTGCAGTCATCACATTTGGGTTATCTGCTTGCAGGTAGCCCTCAGTCGTCCTGATTATCAAAGTCTTGGGTCCTGCGTCGGTTTCTGTCTCATCTTCCATGACGTCAGGTAGTCAGGGGTATAAAGCATGCAGCCAATGCCATTACATCATTTTTTCTTGCCCCTGATGTCAGGTGCCCCCATAATGGGAAGCAACTATATACAAGGTTACACCTCCAACAAAAAAGCAAATACACAAAAAAGCTTTAAGCATAGTAAACAAGAATAGAGGTATAGTCAATAGAAGTCAAGGGGCTGGAGGGAGGGTAACCAGGACTGCAACAGTGAATACACTTGAACATCTACATTTATGGTAAGTGTACACAACTGTACTATGTTCTTCATGTTTCACTGTTGCAGTCATCACATTTGGGTAGATTCCCAAAGATAAGGATGGGAGGAGGCAATTAGATAGCATTTGGACCAGCTAAAAGGCCCTGCAAGACTGCAATGGCAAAGCCAGCTCTGGATTTAGAAAAAATTGGCAAGTGGTAATGCTTGGTGAAGGTATGTACTCCAGGTAGCAGCTTCTAGGATGTCCCTGGTAGGGACACCTCTGAGAAAGGCTGAAGAGGTAGATGCAGCCCTGGTTGAATGTAATGTAAATCTCTGTAACATGTAATCTTTGATGGAGCTTTTCTCCCCAGGACTCCATTGAAAAAGGGTTCACTTGGCCCAATGGACTATCCTGGTTAACCAACAGCAAATAAATAAATAATAAATACATAATGTGGTTTTATCCCCTGTGTGGTAGGTTTTCCATGGTGCTTATAGCAGAAATGAATGCAATGACCTATCCACTCAGCAATGGTTTGCTTTGAAATGGCCTTCCCCTCTGCCCCTGCAGCAAATGCCACCAGCAGCTGTTCAGATTTCCTGAGAGGCTTAGTCCTGTCCAAGTAAAATCTAAGTTGTCTGTGCACGTCCAAGGAATGCAGTATTCATACCCCTTTGTTCTGTGGATTAGAAAAGAAGGTTGGCAAATGAATGGACTGATTAAGGGCCACACTGGATTCCACCTTGGGCATAAATGACAGATTGGTCCTGAGGGACACCCTGCCCACATAAAAGATGATGCAAGGCTCCACTGCCATGAGGGCCTGTAATTCAGACACCCTTCTTGCTGAAGTGATGGCTAGAAGGAAGGCTGTTTTCCAAGAAAGGAATTCAACTCTACATTTGCAGCTGGCTCAAAGGGAGGAAGAGTGAACTTTTCTAATACAAAGTTAAGGTCCCAGGCTGGAGTAGGGGCTCTCCTGGGTGGTCTTAAGTTTTTGATCCCTCTGAGGAATTGCTTCAGCAGTGGATGAGAGAAGAGGGGTGGTTCTGTGTTGTAATGAGCTGAAATGTCTGAGCCATGAATTTTGATGGAAGAAAAGGAAAGGCCCTTGTGAAGCATCTCAGTTAAGTATTGAAGAATATGGGGTAAATTGGGTACTGCTGTGCTCATTCCCCAAGTTTGGCTCCAGGAACAGAATCTTTTCCATTTTTCAGCATAGGATTTTCTAGCACTAGGCCTCCTTACCTCCAGAATGACATCCATCACTTGCTTACTGAGGGATGGTAATGGAGAGGTCAGGTAATTTGCCAGGCTGCAATGTTCAGGGTTTGAAGCTGTGAGTGCATAATCTGGCCCTCCTGCTGGGACAGCAGGGCAGGGGTCTGTGGCAAGTGCCATGTTGCCAGCAATGACACACTGCACAAGAGGGGGTACCAGTGTTGGCACGGCCAGTCCGGTGCAATCAGTATTGTCCTTGGTTTGTCCTGTTTGATCTTTAGTAGCACTTTGGAGAGGAGAGGCAGAGGGGGAAAGGCATAAACTGGTGAAGGACAGGGCACCTACTTTCCAAGCTTGTTTGTGAGGAGTCCTTGTGCAGAATTTGTCCAATTGGTAGTTCTGAGGGGAGGCAAACAGGTCTATCTCTGGGCTCCCCCATTTGTTTATCAACATGTTGAATGTCTATGGTTCCAGTTTCCACTCGTGTGGGTCCATGATATTTCTGCTTAGGTCGTCTGCCAGTGTATTTAGCTTTCCTGGCAGGAATTGAGCCTGTAGGTGCACTTGGAAGCTCAAGGCTGTGTTCCACAGAGCCATAGCTAGTCTGCAGAGAGGGTATGAGTGGGTTCCCCCCTGCTTGTTTATGTACCACATAACAGTAGTGTTGTTGTCTTTACCAATGATTGTCCTGGAAGAATGTGGTCCTTGAAGGCTGTCAGAGCATTCTGTATGGCTAACATTTCTTTTTGATTGATATGTAGGTGCATTTGACTTGGATTCCATTTGCCCTGAATGCACTGCCCTGCCAAGTGAGCCCCCCAATGCATAGTCTAATGCGTCTGTTGTTAGGGTTTGGGCGGCAGGGGAGAGAGTGAATGGCAATCCCTTGTTTTGGTGGCAGGCCTCAGCCCACCAAAGGAACTCTATCTTTAGACAAGGTATGATAGGAATCATTGATTCTAGATCCTGAGAATGTTGACACCATAGGCTTTTTAGATACCATTGTAGTTTCCTCATATGCAGTCTTGCATATGGAATTACTAGAATGCAAGAGGCCATGAACCCCAGTGCTTGCAGTATTTTCCTTGCAGATAGCTGGGTCTTTGTGGCCAGTAGATTGAAGTAGGCTGTCAAATGAACTTGTTTCTCTGGCGTGAGTAGGCCATCTGGGAAGTTGTATTCAAGCTTGCTCCCAGGAATACAATTTGTTGGCAGGGTACAAGATTTGATTTCTTTTCGTTTATGGTGTACCCCAGAGAAGTTAGCAATTTCTTTACAAATGCCAGATGATTTAATAGTATGCCCTGGCTTTCTGCCTGAATTAGACAATCGTCCAGGTATGGGTATATTTGAATATTTATTTGCCTGCAAAATGCAATGACTGGAGCTAGGCACTTTGTGGATACCTTGGGCACAGTTGATAAGCCAAAGGGCAGTGCAGCGAACTGATAGTGCATGTAGCCTGCTCTGAAGCCTAGGTATCGTCTACAAGATTCCCTTATTGGGATGTGCAGGTAGGCTTCCTTTAAATCCAGTGTTGCCAACCAGGCATTTTTGCATAGCATGGGAAGAAGCTGATTAAGAGTTAGCATCTTGAATTTTGGGGTTGCCAAAAATGTGTTTAGGATAGACAGGTCCAGGATAGGATGCCAGGAATTGTCTTTCCTGGGTACCAGGACAAGTCTTGAGTAAAAACCCTTCCCCCATTCTTCTTCTGGGACAGGTTGAATAGCTCCGATGCTTAAAAGACAGAGAATCTGCTTTTGAGCCTCTGTCCACTGATTTGGGGGTAGATCTGGCCAGCTGTTTGGGGTTGGTAAGGAGTGGAAGTGGAATTTGTATCCTTGGGAAACTATATTTGGAACCCATTTGTCCTGGGTAATGAGTTCCCAATTTTTTTGCATGCAGGGCGATCTTTCCCCCTAAAGGAACAGTCATTTTAGCAGGGCTTGGAAGGTTTAAAGTTAAGTCATTGAGACAGTTTACCATAGGGGGGAGTCTTACTACTCCCTGCTTTGGAAGTGGGAGCCCGCTACTGCTTAGTCCTTTGAGCACCCTGGGACTGAAGCCTGGGTGTTCTGCTGGTTCTGGGTTTAGACTGAGAAGGCCTGGAAGAGGCAGGAAAGGACCAATTCTTAGAGGGCCAATGCCTACTAAATCTGGGAGGCTGTACTTGGAGGAAATCTTTAACAGTTTGCATAGATTTAGCTTTTTCCTCCATCTTTTTAAGTACTTCTTCTGCTTTGTTGCCAAACAGGCAGTCATAGTTTAAGGGAGCATCCAGTAATTTAGCTTTAACATGATCTGGCAAAGATTGCTCCTTAAGCCAAGCATGCCTTCTAAGTACAGACACAATGACAGCAGCCCTGCAAGATGCCTCTAATGAATCAAAACCACATTGCAAAGTATGTTTTCCCACTTGTTCAGCAGAATGCATTAAATCCTGTAATTCTTTATTTTCAGCACAGAAAGGAATCAACATAATTTTCTGTTTAAGCAATCCAATAATATGCTGCTCATACTTTAACATATGAAACTGTCAGTTTAAGGCCCTAATGGCTAACATTGCAGAAGTGTATACCTTCTTACCCCATCTATCCAGTGCCCTGGAATCTCTATCAGAGGGGGTAAGATTTTTGGCAGTAGTGGACTTAATACCCTTAATGCCCTTGGGTCCCCTGTGAAATGGTCTCAGGATCCGCAATAGGATTTTTGAAGAGGAACTTGTGAGAGTCCGGTACCCTGTAATACCTATCAGGTTTTCCGGGAGCAGGAGGTAAAGTGTCAGGGACCAGGCTAGATTCCGGGAAGGCATCATCTACAATGTCCAGTGCAGGAGGGATAGCTAAAAGCCTGTGCTGAGGCAGGAGTTGGACAACAAACTATGGTTGAGGACTTACTTACAGGGTGTGTACCATGTGGCCACTGTACCCATTGTAAAGCTATGAACAAAACTAAGGAGTTTTCCAGCAGTAATACAGTTAATGTTTTACAGATTCAATTCTTTGCGAATTGTGGGTTAGATTGGCTTATCTGTTTAGCTACCTGTAGTTGCCATGCCTTTTATGTTGGACAGATGTCCAGACCCCTTAGGATCTGTACTTCAGAACATTTTAGTGGGATAAAAAATAAAAAAAAACAGTAATGCACTATACAAACATTCAATTAAACATCCTAATGCTACATTTAGATTTACAGTTATTGACAAAATCATGGGAAACAGGGCTAATAAAGCCGGATGGCATAGCCTTTTAGATTCAAAAGAAAAGAAATGGATAATAAAGTTAGGGTGAATTACAAGAATTACAGGATTTAATGCATTCTGCATAAATGAAATTGACATCTGGAGGAGATTTTTGGATGATTGCTGGATGGTATGGAGATCGGATGACAGTTATTTGAAGGGAATTTGTAGGTTATCTTAATGAAAACAAATGGGGTATTCAATTCACTGCTAGTTATCATTCCTGTAGGATCATTTTTTGGATATATTGATTACTAGGAATGCAGATCACTCCTTAGAAACACAGGTATATAGGAAATACCCACAATACAATTCCCTTCTCCATGCCTCCAGCTTTCATCCACCTCACATCTGCAGAAACATACCTAAGTCCCAATTTCTTAGAATGAAACGGATTTGTTCCAAGTCTGATAGTTATGTACAGTATAGGGATGACCTTATTGATAGATTTAGGGATATACGTTACCAAATGGGTTATGTCCTGAGTGCTAGTAATATGGTTTATTCATTAGATAGGACAGATACATTACAATACAAAGAACAAGGGACCAACCAACAATCTGTCATCCGTCTTGTTACAACTTATGGTAGGAACACGGAAACTTTACTTAATATTGTTCAGAGACATTGGAACATATTAAGAGCGGATGATTATTTTTCCACCATTTTGGGAGATAGGTGTTTGTTCTCATTTCGCAGGTGGAGAAACACAGGGTTCCAGTTGAGCCAGTATAAACACACTAACCAATCTACAGAGGTTTCTGGACAACGAACTATGGTTGAGGACTTACTTACAGGTTGTGTACCATGTGGCCACTGTACCCATTGTAAAGCTATGAACAAAATTGAGGAGTTTTCCAGCAGTAATACAGGTAATGTCTTGCAGATTCAATTCTTTGTGAATTGTGGGTCAGATTGGCTCATCTGTTTAGCTACCTGTAGTTGCCATGCCTTTTATGTTGGACAAATGTCCAGACCCCTTAGGATCCGAATTTCAGAACACTTTAGTGGAATAACAAATAAAAACCCAGTAATGCACTATACAAACATACAATTAAACATCCTAATGCTACATTCAGATTTACAGTTATTGACAAAATCATGGGAAACAGGGCTAATAAAGCCGGATGGCATAGCCTTTTAGATTCAAAAGAAAAGAAATGGATAATAAAGTTAGGGGCATTATTTGCACCTGGTTTGAATGAACATTTGTAAGGGACCACTCATGCCTTAGCATCAGTTTGTATGTTCACTATAAAAGGGACTATGGTTCTTAATTTATTTTAAACACTGAAGATGGCTGAGACTTAACTGAGCCGAAACTGGTCTGTTTATTATGCTTTAAGACAAGCCTATAATATTATACAGCTTGCCATGATCTGCTGACTTTGTTTTATTTTTTGCATTTTGTTTTGAGCTGTGCAGTTCCAGTACGGGCAGGACATCATTGTAGTGTGGTATCTGTTTGCCACACTGGAGACAATTCAATTTTCTATAACATTAGTCAAACGATACATAAAAGGTTCTCCATGGGGTAACTTAGCTTTCTAGAGTCTTCCTTCTCTGGCGTGGACTGATAGACACATTGACTGTCACTCTGCTTCAGTCTCCAACAGCCAGAAAGAACTAAGATCATGGTGCCGGCTATCTCCCCTTATACCCAAGTTCAGTGACATCAGCTAAGACGTCCGCCGGCTCCAGGAGGAGGGACACTGTTCTCTGGTAGTCAAGCCAGCAAGGGCCTCCATGGTGGGGAATCCCACAAATTAGGACTGCAATGGTGAAACATGAAGAACATTAAAAGAGTAACAAAAGAAAGTTATATGGAACAAAGAATCATTTGTTACTAAACAAAGTCATAAGGAAGAACTGCAAAAGGGGGAAGAATCTAAGTATGGCATGGATAGATTTGCATCAGACATCATCTCACATCCGTGGATGAAGAAATGCTTACAGATGAACAAGATACATCCTACGTGGGTCAGTTACATTAGTGACTATAAAACAGTAGCAAACCACTTTGCAATTAAGTCATGATAAAGGACAAATTATCCCAGGGATAAAAATTCAAAGGTGGGATATTTAGGTTTATAGGTGTTTACTAGGCTAACGACCACAAGGGTCTTTTTAAGCCTAGCCATGCATCCATGACAAGTTCTGATACTCTTGATAAGTGTAAGCATGGGCCTGGGAGATGAACCATTTACAGGTTACTTGTTTGCATTAGAGACATAGGTGCCAATAATCAGAATCAGGGTGATTCCTTGACACCGCTGTTTCGCCTTGTCCTTAACCCATTAAACTGTTTAATTAACAGATTAGGTCTTTGTTACAGTTTGCCTCCCAGAAAACAACTTGCTTACAGATTTCTCATCTACATGGATGACCTAACTGTATAGCTACTCAGATAAGGAGTTGGTAGCACAACTGCAAGTGATTAAAACTTTCCCAGGTAATGTAAGAATGGCATTTGGTCTTGATAAATGTACAAAAGCAACATTTAAAGCAGGAAGGTTGCAGTACCAAGAAAATATCAATCTAGGACAGGAATGTATTATAAAGAGCCTTGAGCAGGAAGAAGTGCATAAATATTTAGGAACTGATGAATTATCAGCAAAATATGAAATGCAAATAAAACTCAATAAGAAATACTTCAGAAGACAAACTAATATTGAAAACAACTGTGACATCTAGGAACAAAGACCAAACTATAAGCCAATTTGCTCTTCCTGTTTTAACTTACAGTTCTGGTGTGACTGACTGGCCGAAAACATTATTAGAAAATTTGGAGAGAAAAGGAAAAATACTTGATGCTGATCAAATGATATATAGAAATCAGTGTATACCAAGATTATATATACCGCGCTCTGAAGGAGGTATAGGCCTTCTTGAAATTACTTTTACATATACACCTGAGATCATGGAACTACATACATATCTGCTGACCTTGTCAAATCCCAACATAGTGAAAGTTTTAAAACTTAAGTCTAAAATGCTCTCTGTTTAGCTTAGCATAAGCATTCAGCTGTTAAGCAGGAATGGAAATCAAACCAGCAGACAAAAATCAGACAGTAACTGAAAATGCCAAAAAACAAAAGAATACAAGGAGAAGGATCAGCTGAGAAGGAAATGTGGAAAGGTCATATAGTGTCAACCAAGTATAGAAAACTTCTGAATAACCGCTTGATCAGGATTTGATGCAGGAATGGTTAATGTGAGGTGAGTTTAAACCAAAAGCTGAAAGGTAAATATTAGCAGCCCAGGGTAGTGGACTACATACACGTTGGTTTACAAAGGCCATTGAAAATGTTGGAGAAACAAAGAAATAACAGATTCTGTAAAACATAAACAGAAAACAGTCACATATCTCATTACTGGGTGTGATACAATAATTGCACAGTGATCACAGTCTCTTATGTACATAGAGAGAAAGTTGTAAAATATCAGGATATGCAGGCAGAAATTAGATTAATGTTGAAGAAAGATACCCAGACAGTTCCAACAGTACTAGGAGCAATACGTCTCATGAATTGACTTTAGTGATATTTAAATGTTACCAATACATGTAACTCTGTATTAAATGCAGAAGTCAGTTCTGGTCACACTGCAGGTGCTGCAAATAGCATTTGTGGCTAATATCAAAGATTGAAACAATACTAATTTCATAAACTTTAATCATACCCTGACTTAGGAATGGGGTCCATTCCTGTCATGGTATTAGAAACCTAAAACACTTGGAAATATTAAACCAAAAAAGTACAGTTGTGCAAGAACTCCCTAATAGTAGATGCCCGACTGAACACTGCCACAGTATATGGGTAGCCATCGCTGATATCCGGCCGGAATACCAAAGCTTTACGTTCCTTATGTCATATATCTGACGCATGAGCGTGGTTCCTCAGACAATCGCCAAGCTTGCTGCATGAAGACTAGTGACAGAGGAGACTGGTTGACTGAGTGTAGCTCGAACTGGTAAGAAAACTCCCCTGCATCTATGTCAGAGAGCCAAGGTTAGAGCATGGGGTTGAGGGGAGACAACTGAAGATGAAGGTAAAATATGGGATGGAATACTGCAACAGTGATGAGGACATCTACTGTTACAGTACATTCTTACAACTGTACTGTGTCCTTACTGAAACCACTGTTGCAGTATTCTTGACATATGAGTGACTTCCACAGCTAAAGGAAGGGTGGTTGGCTGGTGAGAACTGTCCAGCAGTCTGGACATGACTAAACTAGCAAAGACTGTCCTTGGCCTAGAGAAAGCATCAGTTTTGTAGTGTTTGGTAAAGATGTGTACAAAGGACCAAAAGGCTTTTTCCAAGATAGACCTTTAGTCTATCCCTTGGTAAAAATCTCCTGAGGAAGCTAGTGCCCTAGTGGAATGTGCTTTAGAGCAGGATGGTAGGGTCATAACACAGTGTAAGTAGCCAAAAATAACCTTTGAAATTCAAGCTGCAACAGTTTGTTCGGAGACTGGCTGTCACGGCTTAGAATTCACAGGATACAAACAGCTGGTCAGTCTTTCTGAAGGACTTAGTTTTGTCTAGGTGAAATATAAGTTGTTTGTGAATCTTTGGTAATATCTTTTCCCCGTTTAAGATACTGGAAAAGAAAGTGGAAAGATGTATGACTTGAATGAGATAGCTCATTCATTGCTTTAGGTATAAGGGATGGTTTAGGCCTGGGAGTCACCATGTCTCTGAAAAAGAAAAGGGAGAATTGGCCATGAGGGCTTATGCCTCAGAAACCTTCCTGGCCAAGGTGAGGGCCAAGAGGAGGATGGTTTTCAAGCACAGAATATTAGAGAAACAGAAGAAACTGGTTCAAAGGAAGACAGAGTAGGCTTTCTAGCACAAAGTTAAGCTCTCAAGGAGAGATGGGTTTCTGGGGGTTGGAGGTAGTTTAAAATGTAGAACTCTCCTGAGGTAAAGCTTGACCTCCAGCTTAACCATAAGGGGTGGGCTAAGGGGGAGGCAGGCATTGATCGCAAGAGAAATGAGATTTTATGGATAAGTGAGCTAAGCTGTTCAAAGAAGCTTGCAGATATATTGCAGTCTCATAGGGACCTGTGCTAAGAGTGGGTCCCAGCTATTTGCAGCACCAGAAGGAAAATCTTTTCCACTTAGCCATGTAAGATTTTCTGGTAGTAGGTCTCCTAGCATGTTGTAGGACTTGTACCACCTCTTCAGAGAAGAGATGTCTTTGAGGGAATTATGTTGTGGGGTGTTAGATTTGAGTGCAGCAGCAGTCCTTTTTTTAATTCAGTCCTGCTGCAGAGGAATCTTCCTGCAGTTTCCTTTTGTTAAGTGAAATAGCAGGGGGGGGGGAGTACAGTTGTGTGCACTTACCATAAATATTGATGTTCGAGTGTATTCACTGGTGCAGTCATCACCTGTGGGTTATCCCTGCTGTGGTAGCTCTCGGCTGGCCCAAATACCAGAGTCAATGTTTTTCTACATCAGGTGCTGTCGCTTGCTGCCTGACGTCAGGTCATCAGTTCTATAAAGGAAGGCAGCCAACTCCATCACATCAGTTTTTCTTGCCCTAACCAGTCAGAGGCCCAAGTAAATATGGTAAAGGTGGCCCTGGTGGCTAAAAGCCACCATTAGAAACTTATGTCTCCCTAAAGAATGAAGATATAAGAGGGGAGGAGGGTGGGAAACCAGCAAATACAATCAAACATCTACATTTATGGTAAGTGTACACAACTGTACTATGTTCCTCGTGTTTCACTGTTGCAGTCATCACCTGTAGGAGGATTCCCAAAACTGAGGAGAGGAGTGGTAGGATTAGTAAGAGACCTAGGAATGGGTCAGCATGCCCTGCAGAACTGCAGAGGCAAACCCTGCCCTAGCCTTAGAAAATAGAGGTAGGTGGTAATGCTTGGTAAAGGTATGGACAGAAGTCAAGGTGGCAGCTTCCAGGATGTCCCTGGTGGGAACTCCTCTGAGGAATGCTGTGGAAGAGGAGGCTGCCCTAGTGGAATGGGTTCAAATAGACTTGGTGGGAGTTTCCCATGCAATCTGGAGCAGAAATGGATACAGTGTGATATCCATTTGGAAATGGTTTGTTTGGAAATGGGCTTCCCCCTGCCCCTGGGGCAAAGCTGACAAATAGTTGATCTGTTTTCCTGAAGAGTTTAGTATGGGCCAGACAGTATCTAAGCTGTCTGTGCATGTCTAGCGAGTGCAGAATTCTTTCCCCCTTGTTTTGAGGATTAGGAAAGAAGGTGGGTAGATATATGGCCTGATTGAGAGTTACATTAGCTACCACCTTGGGCATAAAAGAGGGATTAGTCCTCAGGGAGACCCTGTCTGCATGGAAGATGATGAAGGGCTCAATGGCCATCAGTGCCTGAAGTTCTGAAACCCAGGTTCAAAGGGTGGTAAAGTCAGTTTTTCCAAAACATAATTCAGGTCCCAGGCTGGAGTGGGCAGCCTTTTGGGAGGTCTGAAATTATAAGCCCCTCTGAGGAATTGTTTAATCAAAGGATGGGAGAACAGGGGCTGTTCTGTATCAAAATGAGCTGAAATGGCTGAGGCGTGGATTTTAATAGAGGATAAAGAGAGGCCATTATTAAGTAGCTCTGCTAGGTAGTCTAGGATAAAAGGGATGGAAGGTTGTGAAGTATTTCCCCCTCTGAACTGGCTCCAGGAGCAGAATCTTTTCCATTTTCCTGTGTAAGATTTTCTGGTGCTGGGCCTTCTGGCCTCTATGATAATGTCTAGGACCTGTTTGCTTAACAGGGGCCCCTTGTTTGCCTTTAGAGTATTAGCCATGCTAATAGCTTGAGAGTCTGCAAGTCTGGGTGCAGCATTCCCCCTCCCCACCTGAGTTAAGAAGTCTGAGATCAGGGGAAGCTGCCTGAGAGGCTGTAAGGTCAGGCTGTGCAGTAAGGGATACCAATGTTGTCTGGGACAATCTGGAGCAATGAGGATCTCCTTTGGTCTCTTTTGCCTTATTTTGATCAGTACCTTGGGGATAAGAGGCAGAAGAGGGAATGCATGCACAAAGAGGGAGTTCCAGGGGAAGGTCAAGGCATCCACCTTCCACGCTAGGTGGTGATACTCCCTGGTGCAGAATTTTCTCAGCTGATGGTTGAGATGCGAAGCAAAGAGATCCACCTCTGGAGTCCCCCATGCCTGAGTGATTTGTAAAAAGATTTTTCTGTGGAGCTGCCATTCGTGGGGGTCCAGTAAGTTTCTGCTTCTTTAACTACTTCTGCTACGGGCTCTACAGCAAGAAAGACTGACGTAATAGCGTCGGCTGCCTTCCTTTATAGCACTGACGACCTGACGTCAGGCAGCAAGCAACAGCAGCCGATGCAGAAAAACACTGACTCTGGTATTCGGGCTGGCCGAGGGCTAATACAGCAGGGATAACCCACAGGTGATGACTGCAACAGTGAAACATGAAGAACATCCAATGTTGCTTCAACTAGAATGGAGCCAGTAACAGGAGTTTGGGTGTCTCCTTTTGTGCTTTGAGAAGAATTCTTGGAAGGAGAGGGAAAGGAGGGAAGGCAAAGATGTATTTCCCTGTACATTGGAAAGAGACGGCATCTGTCCTCTAGGTTGTGGGACAGGTCTGTAGGACAAGGGTCCCTGCTGCAGAACACTGGGAGTTGACAGTTGCTTGGCAAAGCAAAGGGGTCTATTGGAGGAGGGCCACATAAGTTTGCCATCCACAGACTTCTGTTCAAGGTCTACTCATGTGGTCCTTAATGCAGTGACTTAAGCAATCTGCTAACACTATCCTGAGAGGGAATGTATATGGCTGAGTGTGTGATGTTCATTTGAGCTGCCACATTACAAACCTCCTGTGCTAACCTGCAAAACTGATAAGGCCTGGTGCCTCAGCCTCCCTGTTTATGTATCACATGGCTGTGGTGTTATCTGTGTACACTTGGAGTAGTCTTGCCTCCAAAGGTGGGTGAAAATCTGCAGAGTGCAGAAGAGTCCTCATCTCTTTCAGGTTGATGTGCTCTTTGAGGAACTGGGGTTGTCATCTCCCCTGTACTCTATGATGCTGTCCAAGCCCCCCCCCCCCCATGCCTAATCCTAGGAGTCAGTGTAAACCTGTTAAAAAGGTGGTGGTGGTGTTAAAGGTCAACCTGGGTTGAGGATGACCTGCCACTTCCACCACATAAGCTCCTTCAGAAGAGGGTGGGGGGAATTGGGTTGTCCAAGGGGTGACAGCGCTTGGATGATATAGATTTCAGGTACCACTGAAATTTCCTCATGTAAGTCTGGCCAACAGAAGCAAAGGGATGGTGGCTGCCATGAATTTTAAAATCCTTAGCATTTCCCTTGCATGGCAATGGGCTGCAGAGGAGTGGTTCTTGAAGTAACTGGACAGGCTGATAACCCCCTGAGACAGGAAGGTATGCATTGTGTACCCAACCTGCATCTGAAAAACACCAGGTCCTGAGTAGGGACCATGTGTGATTCTTGGTAGGTTATAGTGAAATCCAGACCTGTCAGAAGACGGAGGATGAACTGAAGAAGAATTGCAGGGGGCGGGGGGGGGGGTCCTGGATCAGTCATCCAAGCAAGAGAAAATGTGAATACCTTGAGTGCAGCAGAATACTACAAGCACCAGGCACTTTGTGAACACCCTTGGGGCTGTGGAAAGAACAAAATGCAGAGCAGTAAAAATGCAATGACCTTCAGGAAAACCAGAGGAATTTCCTGCAACAGGAACAAATGGGAATGTGTAGGTAGGAGAGTCTCGAGAGAGTATTTTGAAAGGAGGTACCTTCAGTCAAGTGTTCAGAATAGACAGGTCTAGGATGGGTCTCCATTGCTCTTTTCTTGAGACTAGGAAAATCCTGGAATAAAACCCTTTCCCATGAATTATTTTGGTACTAGCTTAATGGTATCCTGACTCGAGGTCAGGAATAATGGGAGTCAGAAGGGATATTTAAATTGGAGGATGCAGTGAGATGCCTCTCAGTGGGGGAATGTCTTCCCAAGAAACAACATAACCTTCCTTAATGAAGAAGACCTACTAGTCTGTGGCAATAGTTCTCACCTGGCCAGGGTGAGCGACAACCTTTGAGAAAGAGGGAGTAACAGGGTTGGGGACAGGGGGAGGGATGCTGCAGGAGAATTCACAAGTTTTTGCTTCCAAAGGGTGGCTTTCCAGCTGGAGGCTCCCTTTGGAATTTTTCAGAGTACCTTACCTCTGGTTTCCTTTACTTGTGGACTGTCCTAGGATACCTTCTAATGAAGGGGTAGATTTAGCTAGGTAGTCCCCATGGTATATAGAGAGCGAGCAGAGTAGGATCTGTCTGCAGTCTTTCATAGTCTTAATTGTCTTGGAATGTTTAGAACACACTGGCTGCCTGAGGGCCCAACACTAAGTCTTTGCCCAAGGCCAAATCTAGAATCTTTGCTTTAAATTCCTCAGGCATAGGTTGACTGTGAAGCCATGCATATCTATTGATAACAGATCCCATGGCAGCTTCCCTAGAAGTATGCACAGCATCATAACTGTACTTAATGCTGTGTCTAGCAATTTGAGTGGCCTGCAAAAGTAACCTCTGCATCTGTTACCATAAGGACCTGTGCTAAGAGTAGGTCCCAACTATTTGTAGCACCAGAAGGAAAATCTTTTCCAAAGGGATCCAAGATAACTGTTTAAGGAGTTAACAAAAATCAAATACTTTGCCAACCGAGTCTGGTAATTAATTGTCCTAAAGTTAAAGGTAGCACAGGAGTAAACCTTCTTCCCCCATCTAGCCATAGCCCTACTGTCTTTATCAGTGGGTAGGGGCATTATCACTGAGCAGCAGCTTGGAGGGCTTATCTGGAGAGATACTACAGAAGGGTCTGCCACTAGGTTCTTGTACAGAAATATGAGATTATCAAAGACCTTGATCTTTTAGGTGCTGGTGGTTGAGAACAAGGTACAGAAGAGATGGACTGAAAGGTGTCCTGGAAAGCCTCAGGCACAGGAGGGACTGGATAAGGAGGCAGGGCTACGCATCTCCAAGAGGGAGTAGTACCTTTTTTTATCAGAAATCTGTGTGGATTGTCAATCAGTATTTCATCATACTCTGTATAGTTTCCCCAAAAGAAGTCTTCTCTATAGGGAATTTGCTGAGGGGGAATCCCCTTTATCATAAGAGTTTTGTCCTGGAGTGTGCAGCTGACAGGAACAAGTTCAGAAAAGGTTCAGAGTAATAGTCCTGCTCCTCATTAGAGCCAGAGGAAACCACAGCAGGTTTAAGAGTAGCAGCCTGTGGTTGTGGAGACTTTAATCAGGGGGGCTTCAGACATAATAGCTTTGAATAGCCTCTGTCAAAAATCCATCCTCTCCTCTAGCTGTTGAGGAGGAGGCCATCTGATTAGTCTTCTGACTTTTTAATTTTGGATGTGATGTCTGCCTAATTGAGATGTGGAGGATCAGAACCATGTCTGGCCTCTATTAAGAGAGCCTTGGATTTCTTTAACTAGAATTTGAGGAATGTTGAGTGGTCCTTCTGAAATAAGACGCAGGTCCTCAGACATAGCAGTAGTCTGCAAGGCATCAGGAACCACACCAGCCTCCAAGGGGGTCTTTGTAGAGGAGCAACTTAAAATTAGACTGATGTACCATGGGCTCTGAAACCTCAGCAGGTATATTGGAGGCAGAAAAACTGGACTGTGGATCTGCGTGGCCTTCTAACATTTTTTTCAGCAGCACAGGAACAGCTGTTGAAGCAGAATCAGCCATCTTGGATTGGGCCAAGTGTTTAAAATGCTGGGTCTCCAGGAAAGTGTTGAGATTAGAAAGTGTAGACCTAAAGATTTTTGGAAGGAACTGACAGTGAGCAAGATTTGTAATAGTGTTCCAGGCCTAGGCAAAACAGAAACTTTGTATGCAGGTCCTTGTAAGGAATTTGCCTGGCGCACTCTTACCTCTCCTAGGTGACATCTACAAATTTAACAAAAATTTCAAAGACAAAAAGGAAGGTTTCCAAAAGGGCACTTATCTGATAGAAGAACAGAGCAAAGGTACCAGTGACCAGATAACAGTCCATCTGATGCACAACCTGCGTTCAGGCTGGCAGTGAGATTTTCTCAGAAACCACACTATGTCTGTCTTCATACCCAAATGTATACGAGCTGAGGTCATGCGAATGTACAGCTTAGGGAAAGTAAAGCTTTGGTGCCCCTGTTATACTTCAGTGTAGACAACCCATATATCAGGAATACCAAAACATTGATTTCAGTCAGGACATCTGACTGCACCCAACACGGGCAGTACAGGTGAAAATGAAGACTAGGTCACTAGACAGAGCACATTTCACAGCAGTGGATTTGTTGCACAACTCCAAAGTACTCTACATGTCTCCTTAGACAATGGCAGTAATCTCAATCAAAGCAAACTTCAGAAATGTGCAGATATTAAATGCATGTTTGGATATTTCCTGTTATGGTGGCACTTCTTTGCTAAACTTGTCAGAGTTTTTTCAAGTAAAATACATACATTTAAAAATACTTTTCAGTTACAAGAAAAGTCTGTAAGCACTACCAATTTAGGCACATTATTTTCTCATTAAGGCATGCACTTAAGGAAAGCACATTTTAGGCTATTACTTTTATAAGGCTTACCCAGCATTTTTCTTCCAATGCCAAGTATTCTAGAGCAGATAACATACATAAATTACCACATCAACCTTAATTTATACACATGCAGACCACAGGACAAAATAACTGCACAATCTGAAGACAAACAGCCATATGTACATTATACAAGAATTTACAATATAAGACTAAGCTTTAGTTCATTTAAATGTGTTATTCAAATTGGCTACCTGGTCACCTACTAATGACAAACTGCCTGTTTATACAATAGCTTTCTGCTACCTCACTACCACAGCATGTGCTATCACACTTTGGTAACTGGACTGTGGACTACATCGACAGACATAACTCGCCTAGTACAACACACTTTGCACCTTTTGCAACTTACTGGCAACTGCTGAGCTCATCTGCTATTCTGGACCTTTTGCTGAAATAGACTATAGATTTTAAAATCGTGGGTGTAAGAATTTACACAGCCTGTTCAAAGCAGTTTGCCCCTTGTCTATTTTTATCGATCAACTCAACATGAATGCATGAGGAACAGGGAAAGTAAAACCCTTCTTGCAGAAATTTTGCAGCGAGTTCCCCAATCACTGAAGTCTGCCCACTTATGTACTAATGTGATGTTTGAAGCCCTGTCTATATAACACTAGAATTTTATAGCTATTAGTATTAATTGGCTCTGACAGCATATGAAATTAAATGTTACTAATTTTACTTCCTTACTTTAGCACTCAGTGTTCATCATATTGAACACTGCTGCAATAGCCTTAGCTATATGGGTTATATCTTGTCCAGCCAGCTTTTAAAGCTTGAGGGCACCTTCCATGAGCTCAGAGTCATCTCAAGCATAGATGACTAAAAAGATAAGTTTGGGCACGAAGCCCTTCCAAGCTTTCCAACCACCGAAAACTGCTCTCCTCTGAGGGTTTTGAGGATTGGTTGTCAGCTTGTGCTATTCCTTTGCTGGTCAGCTTAGTTCTCCTTGTGGAAAAAAGAAAAGTTGCTATGTACTCACCATAATGTTCCATGTGTGTTGTCCATCTCCACCTTTATTCTCCACTGATGGGTCAGAAACGATCCACTGGATCTGTTTCGGCCTTTACCAAGGCTCTAAGCCTTCAACAAGCTTGTGGGCACTCTCCCTATCCCAGAATGCACCTCACAATTACTTCAGATCTTGTTTGCTCATTATATGAAAATTATATTCACGAGAAAGGAAAAAGCGTATTCAGATTAGCAGATAATAAGAAACCATTTCTGAAGTCATGGAGTTCATAATAGTCCAATTAGTAGAACCTGGTCTACCAGGAGCACAGGTGGGGGGGGGGCTGTGAGAATAAAGGCAGAGATGGACAACACACATGGAACGTTATGGTGAGTACATAACTTTTTTATGTGATGTTGTCCAATCTCACCTTTATTTTAACTGATGGGACAGCATCCCTAGCTACCTAAATCATGGGTGGCTCATGGGAGAATATTCCTCAGAACCATAGACCCAAAGGAGGCCCTACTCCTGGAGGCCAAATCTACTTTTTAATGAGTAATAAAGGTATGAGGGCTTGCCCACATGGTTGCAGCACATACGCTATCTGTGAAACCCTGCACTGGCCCAGTAATCAAGGAGCCTCAATCCTCACCACTAACACCAGTGAGGGATGTGCACATTGAGAGGATGACAAGTACACACACGGTAAAGTACAATTTCTCTTAAGAGCACACAGAGATCACAGTTAATCTGAGGCTGGTTTATCCCTCTCTTTCCAATCCCCAATCAGACTCCCCACTTGCACGGCTATAGGGTTCAGATCTCAACTGAGTGGTCAAGCCAAAACCTCCAGCACCCTCTCTGTCTAACCAGTGCTTCGTGTCCCTGCCCAAGTAGCTGACACACACACCCACACTTTGAGATTTGAGTGATATAAAAATATACACTCCTGGGGAAGGGTGGCACAGGTTCACTAGCTCCACCCCCTTCTGCCCAGACTATAAGGTAGTACCAGCTGCCACCAACCACTCATCAGCTACCATAAGGTTCTTCCCAAAGGGTGACCAAGTCTACTGTGCAATGTTACTATTATCCAAATGGTGTGTCCAAGACTTGAAGGCTATTTAGGAGTGGCCTGCACAGTGTTACCAAATACATGCAAGTACACTAAGAGCTTAAATCTCTCTAAACAAAACCAGACACAACTAAAAGGTTTAAATATATTTAATAATAAATAATAACAGAACAAGACAATACTCAACTCAATACAGCGACAACAGAGTTCAGAATCACAGGAAATACTTTAAAACAACATTGTAGGACAGTCTCACATAAATACAGAAAACATCTAGACTAATCTTACTATTTTCCTATCTATCTCTAAGAGAGATACTATGATCAAAGTCTTACTTACAGAGCAACTGCTGCTGAGATGTTTACAGGTCCAGAGACAAATACAAAATGCACAGACTTTCTGTCTGAGATAGTTCTTAAATTAATAATACACATTACTGCTGATCAGCAGTATGGTTTCATACCAGGAAAGAGCACTACAGATGTGATGTTTGCTCTGAGAGTGTTGATGGAGAAGTACAGAGAAGGTCAGGAGGAGTTGCATTGTGTCTTTGTGGATTTAGAGAAGGCATATGACAGGGTGCCTAGAGAGGAGTTGTGGTATTGTATGAGGAAGTCGGGAGTCTCAGAGAAGTATGTAAGAGTGGTACAGGATATGTACAAGGGTAGTGTGACAGTGGTGAGGTCTGCGGTGGGAGTGACAGATGCGTTTAAGGTGGAGGTGGGATTACATCAAGGATCAGCTCTGAGCCCTTTCTTATTTGCAATGGTGATGGACAGGTTGACAGACGAGATCAGACGGGAGTCCCCGTGGACTATGATGTTTGCAGATGACATTGTGATCTGTAGTGAGAGTAGGGAACAGGTGGAGGAGACCCTGGAGATGTGGAGATATGCTCTAGAGAGAAGAGGAATGAAAGTCAGCAGGACTAAGACAGAATATATGTGTGTGAATGAGAGGGAGGATAGAGGAATGGTGAGGATGCAGGGAGTAGAGATGGTGAAGGTGAATGAGTTTAAGTACTTGGGATCAACAGTTCAGAGTAATGGTGAGTGTGGAAGAGAGGTGAAGAAGAGAGTACAGGCAGGATGGAGTGGGTGGAGAAGAGTGTCAGGAGTGATTTGTGACAGTCGAGTACCAGTAAGAGTGAAAAGGAAGGTCTACAAGAGGGTAGTGAGTCCAGCTATGTTATATGGTTTGGAGACAGTGGCATTGACAAAAAGGCAGGAGTCAGAGCTTGACGTGGCAGAGTTGAAGATGTTAAGATTTGCACTGGGTGTGACGAGGATGGACAGGATTAGGAATAAGTATGTTAGACGGTCAGCCCAGGTTGGAAGGTTTGGAGACAAAGCCAGAGAGGCAAGATTACGTTGGTTTGGACATGTGCTGAGGAGGGATGCAGAGTATATTGGGAAAAAGATGCTAAGGATGAAGCTGCCAGGTAACAGGAAAAGAGGAAGGTCTAGGAAAAGGTTTATGGATGTGGTGAGAGAGGACATGCAGGTAGTTGGTGTGACAGAGCAAGATGCAGAGGACAGGAAGAAATGGAAACAGTTGATCTGCTGTGGCGACCCCTAACGGGAGCAGCCGAAAGAAGAAGACTGCTGGGTTAGCTAGATTACATCATTATTTGACACCTGCCTCTAGTTCCCAGGCTAAACAGATACCAGCAGGATTTAACATGTCTCTATGAAAAATACTTATCTCCTAGAAGCTTGTCTGAAACTGGAAGTTGTAAAACAATTAACACTTTTACATTTTAAACCTAGTAATTATTTCTGTATTAAGAAAATAGAAAGAAACTCTAGCTGCAGACATTCTGTCTCCTAACTGAAACTGAGAGATACCACATTCATAAACAATTTCAACTTATTTTCTTGGAGTTTTGCAAGTTAACTCTGTATGTTCCAGCTTCTTACTATCACAACATACATTTGCATAGGCATATAGTGAAAAATTGTGATGTGAACTATATAGATTTAACTTCAACATTTGACAGGGTCATGCACAAAACACTGATCAATAAATTAGTACAACTAGGTATTGATGTAGTGTTGATAAGAAGGATAGCTGTATGGCTTACAAATAGGACAAGGCAAGTATCATACACCAACTGGACAGGTGAAATCCTTGGTTACAGTCAAGGTGTCCCACAGAGCTATGTACTAGGCCTTTACTTGTTTAGATTGTATCTTTCAGACCTTACTTTTTCATCTGAAGTGTTCTACAGTCTATATGCTGACGACCTGAAATTGGGTAAACTGATTGCAAGTGTTACAGATAAGGCATGTCTGCAAAATAATTTGACTAAATTGACCATTTGGGCACAGGAGAATAATATGTTGTTAAATACATAAAAAACTAAGCATATGAGATTTGGGAGACATAAACTGAAAGGTGAATATTTAATACAGCACACAGTGATTGAAACTGTAGACTCATTTAAGGACCTGGGTATATGGGTAGATTTAGCTATGAGGTTTTCTAATCATATTAACCAATTGGCTAATGATAGTTATAGAACTATAGGTTGTATAAAAAGATTTATAAAGTCTAGGAAATCAAACATAATGAAGTCATTGTTAGTTACATTAGACCCAAACTTGAGTATGGAATAACAATATGGAAACCCTATAGGAAAACAAGTATGAATAAACTGGAAAGAGTACAGCAGAAATATACTAAGGACATCCATGGATGTGAAAATCTAAGTTATTATGAAGGACTAAAATATCTGAACTTGTACAGTGTCTCTTACAGATATTTAAGAGGAGATCTTATTGAGGTATATAGGGCATTTAGGGACAACTACCTCTAGGAATGTTTGGGGTTTATCAAAAAGTACTAGAGAATCCTCAGATAACCTATGTAGAAGATTCTATAGGAATGAGAAGTGTACTAATTGGTTCTCTGACAGAGTAGCTGATGCTTGGAACAGACTACCAAATTACATTAAAGCAAGTACTAGTTTAGATATTTTTAAGAACATCCTGGACATTTATTATGGGAACAAGTGTTTTGGCATATTGGCAGGCTAGAAGGGCTTTAATGCCCATGCTTGAAACATTTGTATTTATGTATGTATGTATGTATGTATAGTTCATATACATTTCTGTTCTTTTCCAGTAGGGTACACTGTGGTTACATTCAAGAAGCTCAGCACATAACATACAGTTTAACATAACATATAGTAAAACAAGCATACAAACCATATTACTATTCACAACATAGAATTATTTACAGAATTCCAGCTATCTGGGCTGTCAGCCTTCACACTGTCCATGAAGGCAATCTATAAGAAAGTTGAGGAAGTAGCAACTGCTCTAGTTGAGTGGGTTTTAACTTGTTGTGGAAGCTGATTGTTCTGGGATTTGTAAATAAAAGTTATGCATTCTGAAAGCCATTTAGATAAGGTTACTTTGGATACCGGCAATCCCTTCCTTGTATCAAGAAAAGGAGACAAAAAGCTGGTCAGACTTTCTGAAATCTGCAGTTCTGTTAAAGTAAAAACATAATTGTCTATGAACATCTAGCAAATGTAACATATCCATCTTATTTTCAAATTTTGGAAAAAATTGGCAATTCAACGGATTGATTAAGATTATTTTCTGATACAATTTTTGGCAAAAAGGAAGGATTAGTTTGTAATGAGACCCTGTTCCTGTGAAATACCAAATATTGTGGTTTGATAGATAGTTTCAGACCTACACGTGCTTTTCTTGATAATGTGATAGCCACTAGAAAAAAATAGTTTCCCAAGATAAAAATTTTAATTCACAACTGGCTGCTGATTCAAAAGGGGGGTAGATTATATGAGAGAGAATAAAGTTTACGTCCCAAGGGGGGAGATGGATACTTGTATGGAGGCCTCAATAAATCTATCCTTTTAAGAAAAGCTTTACAGAGTTTGTTAGCCTTAATAGAAGAATCATATTCTCCTAAATGAAAGTTTGAAATGCTGCTAATTGAACCCTGACAGTAACCGCAGCAGCTCCTTCACTGAAAAGCTTAGCTAGAAAATCTAAAATGAAATGCAGAGGAGCAGTAAAAGGATCAACATGCCTTAATTTGCCCAAATCACAAAGTTCTTCCATTTTCCTTTATAAAGTTTCTTTGTGGAAGCTTTGTAGGAAGAGATCAAGATATGTTTCACTGGTGATGAAAAGGAAGGATACCTGCTATTAATGGAATAGGAGCAGCCAGGCTGTCATTTTGAGATTTTGTAGGTTGGGATGAATCATTCCTGAAGCTTGTGTCAAAAGATCCAGAACTGGGTCCAGCATCCATGGTTCATCCTGAAGATGAGGCCAAAGGAAGGGGAACCAAATTTGTTGAGGCCAGTAGGAGCAATTAGAATTAAGGTTGTCTTCCACAAACATGCTTTCTGTATTACTTTGGGAATCAGGAGTGTTGGTGGGTAAGCATTTAGGAGACCTGGGGGCCAATCGTGAGCAAATGCATCCTTCGGAGTCTCCCCCGGAGGGAGGATTAGGGCAAAGGAGTTGCTGTATTTGGCATTTATGGATAAGACAAATAGGTCACAGCAAAGTTGGCCCCACTTTCGGAAGAGCTCTTCCACAATTTCCTGCTTGAGGGACCACTCGTGAGGCATCAGAATAGCTCTGCTCAACATGTCTGCTATCACATTGGATTTCACTAGTATGTGCATTGCAGTTGGAAAGTGACAGGAAGAAATTGCCAATTGCCACACCCTTAGGGCTTCCTGACAAAGGGGAAGATCTGGTTCCTCCTTGTTTATGTACCAGACTACAGACATGTTGTCTGACTGGACTGCTATTGTCCCTAGAGGGATAGAGTCTTGAAAGGCTTGCAATGCTAAAAGCATCGCTCTTATCTCCAGAATATTTATGTGCAAATGGACCTCATGAGGGTGTAAGCTGCCTTGAACTGTCTTTCCCAGATAATACCCCCCACCCTTTCTGGTAAGCATCCATGGTCACCGTGGCTCGGGGTTGAGGAAGCATAAACAGGTGGCCTTGAGTTACCTGAGGTGATTGACTCCACCATAAAAGGTCTTGTTTGCAAGAACTGATTATCAAAATCTCAAGTCATTGGAAGTTCTAGGAGAGACCATTGTGTCATCAGCAGTCACTGAAGTAACCTCATGTGAAGGCGTGCTAACTGTACCAGAACAATTGAAGCTGCCATCGTGCCTAGTGCCTGAAATACAAGTTTGGCAGGTGCTTGTTTCTTCCTTATTAAACTCTTTACCTGATGTTGTAAAGAGAGTATCTTTTCTGGAGTAAGACTTGTTTGTCTAACTCTGCTCCTACAACATTCAATTTCTGACAGGGTTTTAATGCAGATTTTTCATAGTTTATCATAATACCTAGCCTTGAACATGTTTGCAATGTAGCCTCTCTGGCCTGTAGTAGAAGACGTCTGGTCAGGCGGTTATGAGCCAGGCATCCAGATATGGAAACACCCAGAATCCTTGTCATCTCAGGTGAGCCGCCACTACTGCCATGCATTTGGTGAACACACTGGGAGCTGTAGTGAGACCAAAGGGCAGAGCTTGAAACTGATAATGACTGGCTCCTAGCTGGAAGCGCAAATGCCTCCTCAAACATCTGTCTTTTTTTATGTGGTAATGCATGTTTTGGAGGTCTAAAGAGCACGTCCAATTGTCTTTTTCCAGAAATGGAAGTATTGACTGCAGTGTAAACCATACTGAACTTGCTCTTCTTTACTGATTTGTTTAATTTGCTGAGATCCAAGACTGGTCTAGTTCTGGATCTTCTTTGGTCTGCGGGGACTTCTTGGATGACTCTTTTGTTTAGCAACTGAGACTTCTAAGGTTGCTTGTTCCATTTGACTGGGTGGAATGTCTGGAACTCTTGTGTTTTTGGGAACTGGAAGGGAAAAGGGGATAATGTAACCTCTGGATATTATTCTTTGCACCCATTTGTCATTTATGTCTAGCCAGGCTTGAATGTGCAGAGATAATCACCCCCCCCCCCCGATTGCCTCCAGAGATGGACAATCGAGCCTCCCTTCAGGGGTGCTGAAAGGACTTTCCAAAGAAAGTTTCTCTAGAGCCCTGATTTTGTGGGCCTCCTCTACCATGTGGTCAGTGTCTTCCATTGTTCCCCCCTCTACATCTGGGGGAACTTTCACCCTGTGTGTCTGGGAAAGACCTTTCAGATTTCTTAAACCACATTTTTGTACTCCCTCTCTGTCCTTTGGGAAAGGGTATAGTAGGAGTGGAAAAACATACTCCAATGGCAGATAAGATCTTGCCCACTTGTTCACACCTGGTGAGTGTTTCTTTTACTTTGGGCCCAAACAAAGAAGAACCATCAAACAGGGCATTAACGAAGAAAGACTTGAAGGCCTCCATGAAATCACAAAGGCGCATCCAGGCCTGCCTCCTAAGAGAAATAGCTGAACCCGCTGTCCTACTCATTCCATCCACTGCATATGAAATCAGTCCCATGGACGAGTTTGTTACAGAGTTTACAGCAGCGAGCTATGAGGCTACCATATCTGTGACCCCATCAGCTACAGCTCCTTGGAGGGTATCTGATAGTTCTTTTAAGAAATCCCTCTGCAGTCTCATGAAATGGCACAGGTAGTTCAGTGACCAAAGAGCAAAGGTCGCTGAAGAGAAGACACACTTCCCATATCTATCTATGTCCTCAGATCTTTATTGGGGGATGGATAGAGAAACTTGTTTTAGAGAGTTTCTTTTTAGTGGCCGCCTCCACGACCATGACATCTGTGACTACTCCCTTGGATAAGATTATGTCTTTTGGGGAAGTAATGTACTTATTTGGCCTCCGAGGAGTGGGCTCTATGGTATCTGGGGTCTCCCACTCCTTCTGAGATTAAATCAATAAGCTCATTGGAAGGCAAAGTCACCCAAGATGTGGAAGGGTGAGACATACAGGCCTTCAGATAGACTGAGTCCTCAGCCGAAGGGGAGCTGGACTGTCGGCCACCTCTCTCTGTTTTAACATTTCCAGGATGTCTCCAAAGGAGACATCTTCAGGAGGTGACCAAGGGGACCCTTCTGCCACATTGAGGTCAGTGTCTGAAGTGACTGACTCCTCTGGTAAGTCCAGGAGCAGCTTCTTGCAACTTCTCTTCCAAGGGACTTCCTCAGAGTGGTAATCTGGGGAAGTGTCAGAAGAGGGGAAATTCCCTTGTGGGATATCCTGAGGCCTTGAATCTCTGTATCCCTGTGGATGGGTAATGTGAGCAGAGGAAGGCACCATCTGAGAAGAGGGAGGAAGTTCCTAAGTAGCCTGTGTTTGTGTCTGTGGAGACAATACTCATCATTATCTCAAAAGCCCTCCCTGCCCCTGGTCCGAAGAAATCCCTGGATCTGATGAAAAAGAAGTTGAAGTCAAAGGAACTCTTGAACCAGAAGACCGTTGACCTGAAATCGAGGTAGGAGCTGAACTCACTTGTGCTGAAGCCCTGAGAGGTAAGATCGGATCCAACATATGTCCGATCCAGTCCCACTCCCTGGCTCTGATGAGGGAATATCAGCTCCTAGAGTCCTCCGGCTCTGAAAGAACAGAGGAACTCAGAGCTAATGTCTGATCCAAAGAGCCTTTGGGCTTCGGATCCGACCATGACACTGGCAAAACGTCAGAAGCTGCTAGCTCCAAAGCCCGAGGTTGGATCGGTGGAGGAATCAGTGCTGGGGATATTGCTGGATGAAATACCCTTGGGTTCAGATCCAGTAAAAGCTTAGCCAAGGCCAGTGTCTTCAGTAGTCTTTGTACTAACCAATCCACATCTTCATCAGAAAGGCTCCTGGTTGACTGGGTAGAAAGGGTGGGAGACTTTGCCAAGATTAGAGAATGTAGCCTAGGAGACACTGGATACAAAGTAGGTGATAGCTCCGTATTGAAAACTTCACCTGAACTGAAAAGGTCAGAGTTGAGAGACTTGACTATTTCATCTCCTTGTCAGATCAGTTCTGTGTCTGTTCTGATGAAGAGCAAGCAGGAGAAGACATTTTTGGTATTTTTTCTCTTGGCTCTGATGTACACTTCGGAGTCGAGAAGCCCTTTTGGTAGAGATGTCAGATTTAGTAGATTTATCAGATTGGTCAGATTTTGAGGACTCCGGTCTTTCAGATATGGCTTCTGAGAAGGGGGTTTTCAATAACCCTTTCAGAATAAGCTTGTTTTTATGCTCCAGTAATGCCCTTTGATTAAAACCATGGCATATGAAGCATGACTCTTGTAGGTGGAATGGTCCCACACAATTAGGGTTGCCAGCTGTCCGTCTTTTGACCGAACTGTCCGGTTTTCAGACAAATTGTCCAGTTAAAAAATTTAAACTCATGAAGTCCGTTTTTTTTTTGTGCCGCCAGAGGAGAGGAGAAAGTAAATGTATCCAGCTCGAGCGGGCGATGCGATACACTACTAGCTACTACACAACAATGAAATGCTTTTAACTTCAGTATTCCTGGTAGCTACATAGTTTAGACAGTACATACATTAACTTAAGTGGCAGTGATGTAATACAAATGGACAAATTTTATTTTCTGCTATACGGATTGTAGAGATATCACTGGAAGGCAGTACTCCACGGTGGGAAAACGGTATTTTTTTAGCTATCATTATCCTACCAACTACCAAGCAGTGACAAAAGAAATCTTATAGCAAGATTTAAAATGCTTAAGCACTCTGCCAACATTGCCCAGTGTTGCATTGTAGTACACTCAGACTGATTTTAGAACTTCACCATGCAGTGTAATACTGCTAGCAATTAACACGCCCTGATTTGTATTATCCTCATCTACTATGTTGAACCGTATTCCATGAAACAAATTGTGCATCTTGCTTTTGGGCACTTGCAGTTACCCAACATTATTTTGCTTTTACTTGATTCTGTCGCAAGGGACCACATTGAAAAATAAAACTATCTCTTTGCCATGTTCAGAAAATGGCAAGTGTGCTAGCTGCATGTGATTTCTTTTCCTCGTGCATCTTTCTTAGATCTAGAGGCTTGAGTCATCTTTCATTCAGTCTTATTGCCATTTTACAACTGCATAGCGACGGTCCAGTCTGCATCTTCGTAAACTTGTATTAGAGCGCATTGTTGTAGGAAGTTACCTGTTTTAACCCGCAACTTTGGCGTGATATAGAAAAACATTAATGAAACTCTTTAAAGTATGTGTGCTTTTCTGAGATTATGACGTATACTTTGAAAGTAACATAAAACATGTCACCTGTTAGAAATCCATTCATCCACAACCCCTTTATCCCATTTTTTGCATATGTGACATGTAAAGAAAATAGTGGGAGGTCAGTCGGACCCAGTACAAGATCTTAAGTACTAGCATCTGAAATATCACACTAGGGGCAGTAACACTTAGCTCAATTGACCCCCACCCAATACAGGCACAGCCAAGGACTGAAACTTCCTAATCTGAAGTACGAAACGGAAAATATGTTACATCTTAACAACTGAGTACCTGTCCCACGCCCCAGTACAAACAGTATTTGACAGAACTTTCAAAATGCAAGGGAATGTTAAGATCATCATTTCTGAATGAGCAGTAAAGTGATGTTATTGACTTAAACGATCTTATGGGGTAAATCAAAACTTACAATTTTTTAATAGCAAAGATAACTGCTTACATTTTTTGGATTTTTTAATCAGATTTACCACCATGTGCACAGGCTGCTAGCTCTTGACCTTTTATCTCCATGGATCATCCATAATTAGGTTTAGGAACATAGAAAATAAATAACTGGAGAAAAATGCACCATATTGACACTTTTCATCAATACTGGTACTTACATCTGCAGCAGCCTAGCAGTGCAATTAGTGCCGCCTGTGTTCTTTTCTCCCCTTTAAGTACGGCTTAAGTCATCAAAGTGGGTGGTCCCATCAGCTGATGTCACTGTGATGTCACAAAATAGGTGGGGCATGGGCGGGAGAGGGGGTGGGAATGGGTGGAGCTATGTGTGATGCGAGGGGCGTGACTTTAGTCCAGTTTTAGCCGCAAAGAAACCTGGCAACCCTACACACAATACACACAAAGCATGTGTGTATCACTTAGGGGCATCTTTTTTTCCGCAGTCTTCACATTTTTTTAAAACCTAACTTTTTACTGTCTTGCTTCTGAGACATTATGAGCAGAATAAAAGCTGGAAATTTATCAGGCAAGAACAGAGAACAGAAAACAAGAAATAAAATTAAACGCCCTCTAATTTAAACAGACATTAAAAAACATTACAATTAAAGTTTTAACTCTTTTTTTATTAACTAAGTGTCCTGAGAAAGCAGACACACAAAATTTTATCTTTAAAAGAGAAAGTACTGAACTGTTAAAATGTTAGAGAGGAAAAGCGAGACTAGAGTGTACAAAGGAAACCCTCTAACTAAAAACAGGCTTGAAGCAGGGAGAGATACCAAGTAACAATATGATATAAAGAAAGTACAGTTGTGTACACTTACCATAAATGTAGATGTTCGAGTGTATTCACTGTTGCAGTCATTACATTTGGGGTAAACTGCTGGCAGGTTGCCCTCAGTCAGCCTGATTAACAAAGTCTTGGGTCCTGTGACGGTTGCTGTCCCTTCTTCCATGACGTCAGGGGTATAAAACATGCAGCCGACGCCATTTACATCAGTTTTTCTTGCCCCAGATGTCAGGTGCCCCCCAAATGGGGAGCAATACATATAGGTTCATAGGTTCATAGGTTCATAGGTTGGTACTAGGCTATCAGCCCTAGGGCCTATACAAGCCTAGCCATAACAATTCCCTGGCTATTTCTTCCCACATTATTTACTTTCCTGGACCCCTGTCTAGCAGGGTGACTGACGTGATCCCTGGGGTAAATTTCCTTTCTCCCATCCAATCGTCAAGGTTCCTCTTAAAGAGGTCCAAAGAGGCACTCTGCTTGACATGTATGGGCAATCTATTCCAGAGTCTGGGGAGTCTCTGGGTCAGGAACCTATCCCTCCAACATGTTTTGTTTATTGTGATGACAAGGTTTAGATCCCTGGAGCGTGTAGCTCTGAGGGATTGGGATTTCTTTAAGTGTAGCATGTCCAACAGCTCTGAGTTTGACATGGCCTTGTATGTTAAGCAAAGATTGCCTCTGAGTAGACGATATGCGACAGAGTATAGCTGGAGTTTTTTAAGGCGGTCAGCGTAGGGCATCTGCTTTAGGCCTGTGATTCTTTTAGTGAGGTATTTCTGAGGCCTTTCCAGTTGTTGCAGATGTCTTGAGAGGTACATACCAAATGGGGCGTTATATTCTATAATGGGTCTAATGAGGGATGAGTACAGTGGGACAATGACCTCCTTTTTTCTGGATGAAAAGCCCTTTGTGATGAGGTGTGCCACATAGAAGGATTTCCTTACTGTTGTGGCGATGTGGTTATCGAAGGTGAGACCACTGTCCACCTGTGTCCCTAAGTCTCTTATCACACTTTCTGCATTTAGTGTACTGCCACCTATATGGTAATTCATTGATACATGTTTTTCCCAAAGGGGATAACAATACATTTCTTGGCATTGAGCTTGAGCCCATGGCTCTGGCACCAAGCATCTGTTTCTGTAAGGCCCTTTTGTAGAGTATCCACATCATTTGGGCATTCAATAATGGCTCCCAGTTTGCAGTCATCTGCAAACTTTGTTAGCCAGAGTCCCTTAGTGTTGACCTGTACTTCAGAGAAGTAGATGCCAAACAAGAGCGGCCCCAGGACTGAACCCTGAGGTACTCCACTTGTCACTTGTCTGGAGCTGGATTTGGAGTCGGCTACTTTTACAGTGTGGGTTCTATCAGTAAGCCATTTAGCAACCCATTGGGTGACATAGGGATTAATGCCCAACTTAGTAAGTTTATCTATGATTCCAGAGTGGGGGATGGTGTCAAAGGCCTTGGCAAGGTCTAGATAGGCTGTGTGGACCACCTTACCCTTGTCCATGGCTCTGGAGACTGATTCAAAGAAGTCAATCAGGTTCAGGTGACAAGATCGGCCCTTCACAAACCCAAACTGGGTGGGATCCAGTGTTTGCAGGTTGCCAATGTCTTTGTTTATAAGTTCCATGATAATATGCTCCATGGCCTTGCAGATAAGGCTTGTCAGACTGATGGGACGGTAGTTTCCGGGATCCAAGGTGGATCCCCCCTTGTGGATTGGGATAACTGTAGCTCTACGCCACTCAGTGGGCACAAAACCTGAGGTGAGGCTATGATTAAACATGACACTTAGGTGAGGTGCCAGTTCATGTTGTAGTTCATGTAGTACACAGCCCGGGATGTCATCTGGTCCCATGGATGCTGTATTCTTGGCTTTAGAGAGTGCGTTTTGTACCTGTGTGGCTGTTATTACTGGAATTTGGCAATCTTCCGGTATTGAGATGGACCATTTAGGGGGTGAGAGTGGGGTGAAGTTGGCACTGAATCAATCTGCCAGGATATTGGCAATATCCTTCGGATCAGTATATTTAATGCCATTCTGTTTTAGCTCATATATATATATATATATATATATATATATATGTGTGTGTGTGTATATAATTTAGAACACAAAAAATATACCTCCAAACAAAGCCAAATACACCAAAAAGGCTTTTAAGTATAGTAAAAGAAAGTAGAGGTATAGTAAGAGAAAAACAGGGGGCTGGCGGGTGGGTAACCAGGACTGCTACAGTGAATACACTCAAACATCTACATTTATGGTAAGTGTACACAACTGCACTATGTTCTTCGTGTTTCACTGTCACAGTCATTACATTTGGGTAGATTCCCAAAGCTATGGTTGGGAGGATGGATTTATACAGAATTAGGAGCAGCTATAAGGCCCTGCAGGACAGCAGTGGCAAAGCCAGCTCTGGAGTTAGAGAAGAGAGGCAAATGGTAATGTTTGGTGAATGTATGAACTGAGCTCCAGGTAGCAGCTTCTAGAATGTCTCTGGTAGGAACCCCTCTGAGAAAGGCTGCATAAGTAGATGCAGCCCTGGTGGGATGAGATCTGATCCCCTTGGGGATAGGTTTACCAGGGTGCACATAACAGAAACTAATACAATGGCTTACCCATTTGGAAATAGCCTGCTTTGAAATAGGCTTTTCCCTCTGCCCCTGCAGCAAATGCCACCAATAGTTGCTCAGATTTTCTTAGAGGTTTTGTCCTGTTTAAGTAGAATCTAAGTTGCCTGTGTACATCCAATGAATGCAGAATCCACTCACCCTTGTTCTGTGGATTGGGAAAGAAAGTTGGCAGATAAATGGTCTGATTAAGAGCCACACTGGATACCACCCTTAGGCATGAAAGATGGATTGGTCCTGAGAGCCACCCTGTCCGGATGAAAAATAATGAAAGGCTCCACTGCCATAAGAGCCTGTAATTCTGAAATCCTTCTAGCTGAAGTGACTGCTAAAAGGAATGCTGTTTTCCAGGAGAGAAATTTTAAATCTGCAGTAGCAGCTGGCTCAAAAGGAGGTAGAGTGAGTTTTTCCAAAACAAAATTGAGGTCCCATGCAGAAGTTGGTGCTCTCCTGGGAGGTCTTACATTTTTGGCCCCTCTGAGGTACTGCTTTAGCAGAGGATGAGAAAAGAGGGGATGCTCTGTGTTGTAATGAGCTGAAATGGTAGAGGCATGGATTTTTATAGAAGAAATAGGCCCTTGTGAAGCATCTCAGTTAAATATTGCAGAATCTGAGGAATATTGGACATTGCTGTGCTTATTCCTTGTGCTTGGTTCCAGGCACAGAATCTTTTCCATTTGTCAGCATAAGATTTTCTAGTAGTAGGCCTTCTAGCCTCCAAAATGACATCCATCACAGATTTGCTGAGAGATGTAACTGGTGAAATTAGTTGATTAGTCATGCTGCAAGATTCAGAGTTTGGAGCTGAGTGTGCAGAATTTGATAGTTCTGCTGAGACAGTAAGTAAGGTGTCTGAGGCAGGTACCACAGAGGAAGGTGCGAGATATTGCGTAGGAGCAGGTACCAGTGTTGGCTAGGCCAGTCCAGAACAATCAGTAACATTTTTGTTTTTTCCTGTCTGACTTTTAGTAAGACCTTGGAGAGCAGAGGCAGAGGATGAAAGGCACAGACTGATAGGTTTTTCCAGCTGAAGGATAGAGCATCTACTTTCCAAGCTTTTTTGTGATGACTTCTTGTGCAGAATTTGTCTGGGCTCCCCCATTTGCGTGTCAACATGCTGAAGATTTGTGGATCCAGTTTCCATTCGTGTGGGTCCATACGATTTCTGCTTAGTTTGTCTGCCAGAGTATTTTGCTTTCCTGGCAGGAATTGAGCTTGTAGATGTATTTGATGAGTCAAGGCCGTGTTCCACAATGCCATGGCTAGTCTGCAAAGGGGGTAGGAATGGGTACCCCCCTGCTTGTTTATGTACCACATGACTGTGGTGTTGTCTGTCTTTATCAGTAGTTGTCCTGGATGAAGATAGTCCTTGAAGGCTGTCAGAGCATTCTATACAGCTAGCATTTCTTTCTGGTTGATATGTAGGTGCATTTGATTTGGGCTCCATTGGCCCTGAATGCATCTCCCTGCCAGATGCGCCCCCCAAGCATAATCTGATGCGTCTGTAGTCAGGGTTTGGGCAGCAGGGGGTGGAATGAATGGCAGTCCCTTGTTTTGGTGGCAGGCCTCTGCTCACCATAGGAACTCTAGCTGCAGGCAAGGAATGATAGGAATCATTGTTTCCAGGCTGTGACAATGTTGACTCGATAAGCTTTTTAGGTACCATTGAAGTTTTCTCATATGCAGTCTTGCATATGGAATTATTAGGATGCAGGAGGCCATGAACCCCATGGCCTGCAGAATTTGTCTTGCAGATTGCTGGGTTTTTGTGGCCACCTGTTTGAAATAAGTCATCAATTGAATTTGTTTTACTGGCGTAAGGTAAGTCATCTGGGCAGTTGTATTCAAGCTTGCACCCAGGAATGAAATTATTTGAGAGGGTATCAGTTGTGATTTATTTTCGTTTATGGTGTACCCTAGACAAGTTAGAAGTCTTTTTACAAATGCCAGATGTTTTAGAAGAGTGTCCTTGTTTTCTGCCTGAATTAGACAATCGTCCAGGTATGGATAAATTAGAATATTTCTTTGCCTGCAAAATGCAATTACTGGTGCCAGGCACTTTGTGAAGACCCTGGGTGCAGTAGATAAGCCAAAGGGCAGTGCAGAGAACTGGTAATGCAAATAGCCTGCTTTGAAGCGGAGGTATCTTCTGCAAGATTCCTTGATTGGGATATGCAGGCAAGCCTCTTTTAAGTCTAGAGTTACCAACCAGGCATCTTTGCCTAGCATAGGCAGTAACTGTTGTAGAGACGGCATCTTGAATTTTGGAATGTCCAGGAATGTATTTAGAATGGATAAGTCCAGAACTGGACGCCATGATTTATCTTTTCTGGGTACCAGGAAAAGTCTTGAATAAAAACCTTGTCCCTTTGCCTTTTCTGGTACTGGTTGAATAGCCCCCATATTCATGAGGGACATAACTTGTTTCTGGGCCTCTGCCCACTGATTTGGAGGCAGATCTGGCCATCCGTTTGGGATTGGCAATGTGCGGAAATTAAATCTGTATCCCTGGGATACCATATTTAAAACCCACTTGTCCTGGGTAATCAGTTGCCAGTTTCGTGCATGAAGTGCCAGTTTTCCCCCCAAAGGGGTGGCCAAAAGATAAGGGCTTGGTGATTGCAGTGGAAAGTCATTGAGACTGTTTACCATAGGAAGGTGCCTTGTTGCTTCCAAATTTGGAGGTGGAGGCACCCCATTGTTTTGTTCTGTAAGCTCCTTGTGACTGAAACCTGGAGCCTTTGGAATGTCTGGGTTTGACCTGAGCGGCTCTGGTGGGTACTGGAAAGGACCAGTTCTTAGTAGGCCAGTGCCTACTGAACCTGGTTGGCTGCACGTGTAGAAAATACTTTACACTTTGCATAGATTTAGCTTTATCTTCCATCTTTTACAAAACTTCTTCTACCTTATTACCAAATAAACTGTCCTGTTGTAAAGGAGCATCCAACAATTTTGCTTTAACATGGTCAGGCAGATTTTGCTCCTTGAGCCAAGCATGCCTTCTTATCACAGATCCAGTTACAGCAGCCCTGCAAGAGGCTTCCAAGGAATCAAAACCACATTGCAAAGTATGTTTTCCAACTTGTTCATCTGAATGCAATAAATCCTGCAACTCTTTATTTTCCACACAGTCAGAAATCAACATAATTTTCTGTTTAAGTAAGCCCATGACATGCTGCTGATATTTAAGCATATGATATTGACAGTTTAAAGCCCTGATTGCCAAGGTTGCAGACGTGTAAACCTTCTTACCCCATCTATCCAGTGCCATGGAATCTCTATCAGAAGGGGTAGGATTTTTAGCAGTAGAAGCCTTAACGTCCTTGGGACCATGAGAAATTGTTTCGGGGTCAGCAGTAGGGTTTTTAAAGAGGAATTTGTGGCCTATGCTGAGGAAGAAGAAGGAAATCCCTAAGTCTCTTTTTAGATTCTGAGAAATCCTGACTCTCCAAGTAAAGTGTTCCCTTAAGGTATGCAAAGTTTCTCCAAAAGAAAAATCCTCAGGAGGAGAAGCAGAAGGAATGGAATCTTCTGCATCAGAGTCCTCATAAGGAGGAATAGATAATTCCTGATCAGAAGAGGAATCAGAAGAAATAGAAAACTGATCTGAATATTCATAGTCAGCGCCTTGCCTAAGCCTCTTAGCAGGAGGGGGATGAGTACCCCTGATCAAGGTAATTAAATCCTCAGCCATTTTGATAATTTGATTTTTAGGCATTGGGGCCTGTACACGTGGTCCAAGCATCATTTTTTTAGACATAGAAGTAGATTTTGGCCTTAGTTTTGAAGATGGCATTGGTTTAATATACAAATCTTTAGGCCTGAAAACACCCTCAGAAGCCGGTGCCTGCTCAGCGGCTCTGGACCCATCTAAGGTAGAGACATCCGTGGGTTCAATACTTAAAGTATCTCACAGCATACTGGACTCCGAATGGGTCTCAGTAGAGGCCTGCGAATCAAAAGTAGCGGGTATCAGGGGCTGCGAAAGCGCCTCACTGAGTACCGGCGACTGGCTTTGAAGAAGCTTCATCGTCGGTTTTGGACCTTGACGGTCTGTCTCTGTCTTTTTCTTTGCATTTTTTAGGTATTCCGGTAGTCAGATTGCTAACCGGTGACATTTCTGGATAGTTAAATCTTGAGCCAAAATATTTAGAAGCAAAAATATACCGACGTTTAATAGTGTGTTGATTACATTTAGCACAAAACTGACAGCAAGGCACGTTGTGGTCAGGGCCTAGGCAAGGAATACAGTACAAATGAAAATCCTTATGAGGTATTTGCTTCCCACAAGTAATACAATTATTAACTTTTACTGACATCGGTAAGGAGCAAGAAAAAGCTTCCCCAACAGGGTACTTAGCATTTAGTTGAAGACTTCAGTTCTGAAACTCAAAAATGAAAATTTCAGGAGTCGGCTGACCAGCACTTGTGAATTGCTTCTGCTTCCGGCACCACGCGGCAAGAAAGACTGGTGTAAATGGCGTCGACTGGATGTTTTATACCTCTGATGACCTGACGTCATGGAAGAAGGGACAGCAACTGACGCAGGACACAAGACTTTGTTAATCAGGCTGACTGAGGGCAACCTGCCAGCAGATTACCCCAAATGTAATGACTGCAACAGTGAAACATGAAGAACATCTAACGACCCATCAGTGAGAATAAAGGTGAGATTGGACATCACATCTTCCATTTAAAAACAAATGTTTAAAGATAATGTGTAAAGGTGAAAACAAAGTTATGCACTCAGCATAACATTCCATCTGTGTTGTCCATTTTCATTCTTCAACAGCTGGGTTTGGATCCACCCCTTAGATTAGACTTTGCCATTATTTTAGGTCATGGCCACTAGAAAACTCTCAAGTTCCTACTTTATCCATAATTAACTGCCTCCTAATATACTCCCAAGCTCCTCCTTTATCCATAATTAACTGCCCCCTAATATACTCTCAAGCTCCTCCTTTATCCATAATTAACTACCCCCCAATATACCTCAGATCTTGTCTGCTGGTTTACATAATCTAAGAAATATGCACAAAGAAGCTAGGTGCTGCACCAAAGTCCAGCTTACGATATAAAACCAAAATGAAACAAAGAACGTCGCTGGACACTGCTGCTCCTTATTAAAACGTTTATTCAGTACAAACAGAGTCAATAAAAGTGGTAAGCGCTTTCGGGACGACTCCCTTCCTCAGACAAAATTACACATGCAAACAATACTCCATTTAAAAAACAACTCACCCAATAAAATTCAAGTAAAATTCAATAAAAGACCCGCACAACAATCCACTTTGATTGTGATAATTCAGTTTTATGCTTCAAATCACCCCCCCTATTGTTAAGCCTAATGTTAACAACAGCCCTAAACAGAAAACTATGTGTGGGAAACTCTTCTATATGCCTACTAAGTGCATTATGTGGATCTTTATTCCTAATACTTGACATATGTTGAAAGATCCTGAAGCATAAAACTGAATTATCAGAATCAAAGTGGATTGTTGAATTAATGGCTACAAGAGCACCTGGCTTGAATGAAGCAGTACCAATAAGGCCCACACTTCAGAATAGGTGGGTCTTTTATTGAATTTTACTTGAATTTTATTGGGTGAGTTGTTTTTTAAATGGAGTATTGTTTGCATGTGTAATTTTGTCTGAGGAAGGGAGTCGTCCCGAAAGCGCTTACCACTTTTATTGACTCTGTTTGTACTGAATAAACGTTTTAATAAGGAGCAGCAGTGTCCAGCGACGTTCTTTGTTTCATAATCTAAGAAATAAAGAAGTTATGTCTTACCATAACGTTTCATCTGTGTTGTTCATCTTCACCAATCCTTGACAGTGGGTTCAGTTCCGAACCCTCGGAACCGACTCGGCCATTATTTTCCAGCTCGCACTTTCCAAACTCTCGAGCCAGGGTCTACCCATAATGCTCCTCATAGGGATTACCTCAGATCGAGTTTGACAGATGGTAGAATAAAGCCAAGAAAAACAGGAACTTTATATATATATATATATATATATATATATATATATATATATATATATATATATATATAGATAGATATAGATATAGATATATAAATATAGATATATATATAGATATATATATATATATATATATATATATATATATATATATATATATAAACATATATACAGATAAAACAAGGCCATATATGAGTTCCTGATAAGAAACTGGATCAGAATTGAAGAGGTCTACTAAGAGACTTAGGATGGGGGAAACGTGGAAGGGTATGTCAAAGATTGGTGAAGATGAGCAACACAGATGGAACGTTATGGTAAGACATAACTTCTTTATCTGATGTTGTTTATCTTCACCTAATCCTAATCCCCAGCTACATATTTGCCTTGGGAGGTCTCATGGAAGAATATTCCGAAGCACCATATAGCCAAAGGATGCTTGACCCCTCGAGACCTGGTCTAATTTGTAATGCGTGATAAAGGTATGGTAAGAAAACCATGTGGGTGCTGCACAAATGTCACCTAGTGAAGCTCTTGCATGAAAAACTGTTGACGTGGCAATAGCCCTTGTAGAGTGAGCTTTAATTGTTTTGGGAAGTTGAAGTCCTTGCAATTGATAAATGAAGGTGATGCAGTCCCTCAACCATTTAGTTAAGGTAACTTTGGTAACTGTATAACCTATTTGTAAGGAAGAGAAAGCTACAAATAACTGGTCAGATTTTCAGAACTCCTTAGTTTTGTGGAGATAAAAATGCAATTGTCTGTATATATCCAGTAAATGAAGAGCAAATTCTCCTTTATTGGAAAAGTTAGAGAAAGAGGTTGGCAGCTGTAAGGCCTGATTGATATTGGATTCAGAAACTACTTTTGGAAGAAAGGAGGGTGTTTGTTCTTAGTTGGACTCTTGCCTTCATGGAAGATTAGATAAGGTGAGCTGCATGATAAGGCCTGTAACTCAGAATCTTTCCTTGCAAAAGTGATGGTCACCAGAAATAAAGTCTTCCAGGATAAAAATTTCAAATGACATGATACTGCTGGTTCAAAGGGGGGTTGTGTTAATGCCTGGAGAACTGTAGTCAAATCCCATGGAGGGACTGGTTCTTTAAAAGGGGGTCTCAGTAAGAACAAACCTTTCAAAAATGCTTTGGAAAGTTTATGAGACATTATTGATGAGTCGTTGTCACCAGTATGAAAGTTTGATATTGCTGCTAGGTGAACCTTTATAGTGGAAACAGAGAAACCAGATTCAAAAAGAGTATTTAAGAAGTCTAGGATTTATTCAGTTAGGGCAGTAAAGGGATCCAGTCCTTTATCTAAAGCCTATATGGTAATTTTTTCCATTTGCACAGGTATAGTCTCCTAGTCATAGGCTTGTGCTATGCAATAATAATGCGTTGCACTGGGGATGAAAGAGAGGGATGCCTGGCAATCATAGGAATTGGAGAAGCCATACAGTCAACTTGAGGTGCTGTAAATTTGGGTGAACCATGCCCTCTGGGTGAGTTAGCAGATCCAGAACTGGGTCCAGACTCCATGGTTTCTGTAACAGGTGAGGCCAAAGGAAGGGAAACCAAACTTGACGAGGCCAGAATCAAGCAATGAGGATTATGTTATTCTTCATCTTTTTGGCTTTCTTCAGGAATTGTGAAATTAGAGGAATGGGGGGAAAAGCATAAAACAGACCGTGAGGCCAGCTGTGGAGAAGAGCGTCCCTGGGTGATTCCCCTGGTGGGGGGAATATGGCAAAGTAACTTCTGCATTTGTTGTTTAGGGGAGAAGTGAATAGGTCGGAGCAAAGTTGGCCCAATCGGCAGAAGATCCTGTCCACCACCACAGGGCTCAGAGACCACTCGTGAGGCATGAGAATAGTCCTGCTCAACTTGTCTGCTATCACAATGGAACTTCTCGGAATGTGAATTACTCCCAGAAAGTGGTTGGAAGAAATCGCCCATTGCCAAACTCTGAGTGCCTCTCGACATAGTGAATACGATTTGGTTCTCCCTTGTTAGTTGATGTACCAGACCACTGACATATTGTCTGTCTGAATTGGAACTGTCCCTAGAGAAAGGGTATCCTGGAATACTTGCAATACCAACAGCACTCCCCTCATCTCTATAACACTGATGTGCAAGTTGGCCTCTAGCTGGGACCATGTGCCGTGAACTGTCTTCCCCAGATAATGCCCCCCCCCAATCTGGGAAGCATCCATGGTTACTATGGCTTGGGGCTGGAGAAGAATAAATTGTCGACCCAGGAGAACCTGATCAGAGTGAAGCCACCATTTGAGGTCTTGTTTGCAATGGTTGATGATCAAGATTTGGTAAGACACTGGTTGGTGAATTAGAGACCATTGCGTTGCTAGTAACCACTGTAGTATTCGCATGTGAAACCTTGCTAGAGGAACCAGGGTAATTGAGGCAGCCATTGAACCTAAAGTTTGAAGTATCTATCAGATTTGCTGGAGCTCTGTCACTTTGGAGGATCTGCCTGATTAGAGCCCTAATGCTTAGTAGTCTCTGTGGAGGAAGGGAAGCTATTCCTGAGACCGTATTTAGATGCTCCCCTATGAAATCTAGTTGTGTAGGTTGCAGCTTGGATTTCTCAAGATTTACTGACATGGTATAGACTCTTGCCTGTTTTAAGTGATGCCTGCCTGGTGGTAGCAGTGAGGAGCCAGTCATCAAGGTATGGAAAGACTTGAAAACCTTGCAGTCTGAGGTGAGCTGCAACCACTGCCATGCATTTGGTAAACACCCTGGGGCTGTGGAGAGTCCAAAGGGTAGTGCACTGAATTGATAGTGACTGGCTCCTAGCTGGAAGCGTAGAAACCTTCTGGAGCTTTTGTACATTTTTATGTGGTAATAAGCATCATTGAGGTCTATAGAGCACATCCAGTTGCCTTTTTCCAAGAAAGGAAGTATGGCTTGAACCAAAATCATTTAGAACTTGGTTTGGTGGACTGATTACTTGACTCGGCTGAGATCCAAAATGGGTCTCCAGTCCCCGGTTTTCTTTGGCACTAAAAAGAATCTTGAGTAAATTCCTGATCCTGCTTGGTCTGGTGGGACTTCCTGGATTACTTTTTTTGAGCAGTTTTCGAATTTCTAAGACTACTGCATCCCTTTGATTGGGTGGAACATCTGGGAGTTTTTTGTGTGGTTTGGGATTTGTAAACAATGGGATCTGGTAACCTCTGGATATTATTCCATGCACACATTTGCCCAAAGTTATTAATTGCCAGGCCAGTAGGTGCAGAGATAATCATCCCCAAACTGCCTCCAGGGGAGGGCAATCAGGCATCCATTCAGGGATGCTGATAGGAAGTACCAGAAAAAGATTCTCTGGATCCCTGATTCTGCTGTCCATTCCTGCCTCCGAGGTGGTGTCTTCCATTGGTTCCCCCTCTGCCCTGGGGGAAATCTTTGCCTAGTGAGTCACACAAAGGCCCTTTGGATTTCTTAAACCATTTTCTCCCACTCCTCTGATTCCTTGAGTAAGGTCGCTGAGGGGTAGAGAAACGTATGCCCATGGCAGACAGTGTCTTACCATCCTGCTCACTTCTGGCTAGAGTTTCTTTAACTTTTGGGCCGAAAAGGGTGGATCCATCAAAGGGAGCATTGACAAATGACACTGTGAATGGCTCCACAAAGTCACAAGTGCATCCAGGAGTGCCTTCTGATGGCTATACCTAAACCCATTGCTCTGGATGTCTCTTCAGCTGCATGTGCTATGAGCCTCATGGATGAGTTAGGGATGGATTCTAGGGTCGCAAGCTAGGAGGAAATTTTATCTTGAACCTCCTCAGCTATTGCTCCTGACAGAGTATTTGAAAGTTCTTTAATCAACTCTCTCTGTAATCTGATAAAGTGTGCCATATAAATTCAAGGACCTCAGAGCAATGGTCATTGAAGTATAAACAGGCTTCCCAAATCTATCCAATGTCCTGGACTCTGTGTTAGGAGGATGGATAGTATGACTCTTCTGTGAGTTCTCTCTTGGTGGCTGCTGCTACCACAATGGCGTCAACAGGGATTCCTTTTGACCAATGTGGTTCCTCTTTAGGTCCAGATAAAATATGATTTGGCCTCTTTGGGATAGGTTCAATGGCATCAGGTATCTTCCATGCCTGCTGAGCAACCAGTTTGATGAAACTGTCAATGGGCAGAGAAATCCAAGAAGTGGAGGGTTGGGCGCAAAAAGCCTCCAGGTATACTGACTCCGCTGAGGAAGGCTGGGTGGATAACCAGCCACCCCTCTGTTTAAGGATTTCAAGGATGTCCCTGAAGGAAACATCTTCAGGGGGTGACTTAGGGGAGCATTCCCCTTCATTGAAGTCAGTATCCTCCATGTAAGACTCTTCCGGGGAATCAAGATGCTTCCTCTTGCACATTCTCTTCGCACAGATTTCCTTGGGGGGATGTTCTGGGAAAGTTTCCGAGCAGGTGACCACCAAGGTCGGTGCCACCTGGGACTTTTGCACCCTCTGTCCGGGGGATGAGGTCAGTGGTAGCTCCAGCCGAGAGGAAGGGGAAGAGATCTGTCCCGACATGGAAGGCAGAGACTGAGAATCCCCGAAGGATAAAGCCTTCTCCATCATACGGAAAGCGGGTCTCCCTGTAGAGGGGTGGGAGCCCAGAACCGAAAAAGACTGCTTCAGAACCAGGGTCACACCCCACACAGGAGACTGTCCCTATATTTGGAGCCTGGATCTGAACTACAAGGCTTGATGCTCCAAGAGGCATGGATGGCTCAGACAGAAGGAAAAGGGTACCATGCATCTCGGAACTGATCAGTGAGTCCCAACTCTGGGAATCCTCTGCTGCTAAAGACTGAGAAATACTCAAGGCAGTTGTTGGAACTGAAGACAGACATGCTATCGGAACTGACTCAGATGGAGCTGGAATTGTTGGAACTGAGGACTCCAAGGGCACTGGTAGAGTTGGAGGAGTGTATGTAGGTGACGTAGAATGTACAGCCTCAACGCCGGATTGGCTCGGAATGTTCTCTTGCCACAAGGAGCTGATCCGCAAATTTCATGATGTCCTGCTCAGATGAGCTCTAAGTAAACTTCACCGATAAGGTGGAAGGAGACCTAGATCATTAGACTTCCACAAAAGGAGTGTCTCTGAAGCGGTACACAGATGGTAAATAAGTGGTTCATGGAGGTGACGGTAGTCTTGTTGTCTAGATCGTTAGACTTCCCCAAAAGAAGTGTGTCTGAAGGGGTGCACAGATGATAAATAAGTGGTTCATGGAGGTGAGGGTAGTTTTGCTGTCTTTGGAACCGAGGGCTCTGTCGGAGCTGATACCAAGATATCCATCCGCTCCGAATGTGGTTTAGTTGGTTGTGTCAAGTTTCCCAGAGCCAAAGAACTTTTTGGTGCCAAGGAAATTTTTGGTATCTTTTTAGTTGGTTCTGAGGAACTTGGAACCGAGGATGCTCTTTTCTTAGAAATGTAGGGAG